>NW_017263596.1:20805-543637 GCF_001500285.1 Mollisia scopiformis
TGTCGGGAGTATAGCCCAGGGCGCCTCTGACTCGGAAGGTGAGTACTGACTCGGTCGGATAAGGACAATCCGGCGGGTGAGAGTTATCCGCGTGATCTACTGTTTCGGGCCTCCACGTGGGTGTCGAATATTATGCGTACGAGTCAAGCCTCGTACGATACTCTGTATATAGCTGGCTTACTGCCCTTAGTTTTGAGGGCAGACTCAATACCACAGATAGAAGGAATATAACCTCATCGTGGTACGGTCTCATCCAAACGAATCACGTGATTATTAGCTGTATATTGTGTGTGACAGCACTGTGACGATGGTGTGAGGTGGCGACGCAACGTCGGGCTATTCATTTAGAATCTAAAGCTAAGGAGAGAAGAAAGGAGAGGAGGAGAGATCTATATACATATATATGTCAGAAGTAAGGGGATGTCAGGTGAGGAGCTAAGCCCCATTAGGCTTAAAGCTCGGGAACGCCACCATTCCCGGCCTGGCCTCTGTCACAGGCGATTAGGACAGGCGATTGGCTCAGGCGATGGGCTCAGGTGATCCGTAACAGCCGGCGCTGTGACATTGTGTTTCCAACAGTTTTTTTTAATTCGAAATTTACGGAAAATTATTTTCGAATATTAAATAAAATTTTATTTTTTTTATTATTTTTAATATATATAATTATTATTTAATAATTTATTTTAATTAAATATATATTAATAAATAATATATATTTAAAATTAATTTATAAATAAAAAATTATAATTTAAAATAATGTGACAGCACGGTGGGAAGCTCAGTACGTAGACGAAGTATCGATTCGGCTATCTCTTAGAATCTAAAGGTAAAGAAGAGAAGGGGAATGAAAGAGGAGAAGATCTAGATATATATATGCCAGGGGAAAGGGATGTCATGTGAGGAGCTAAGCCCCAATAGGCTTAAAGCTAGGGAACGCCACCATTCCCGGCCTGACCTTTGTCGCGGGCGATTAGGCAGGCGATTAGGTCAGGTGACAGGCGATTAGCCAGGCGATCCAGGTGGTCCGTAACAATAATCGGTTTTAAAAAAATTTTTAAAAAAATTTAAAATATTTTATACGATTTTATAATAATTATATACGTATTAATTTTTTTATATTTAAAATTATTATAATATTAATAAATTATTAATTTTAAATTAATCGAATTTTATAATTATATAAATAAAAAATAAAAAAACGTAATTTAATTTTAATTTGCGATTTTTCGAGCTTAAATAAGCATCCGGCCTTATTCTCGATATAATTTCAAAATCCACGTTGCTATACTTTCATAACACAAATCTTTGATTTCACTGCAGCACTTTTTCTCGCATGGCCTCTGGGTCACATTGCAAATCAATCTGCAAGATGGCCCGTTTTGTTTGTGCATTACAAGATTGTTTTTGTGACAAGCAAGCATGGTGATAATCTGTATGTTCTACTTATTTTCTACGAACTCTGTAGAGATAGGTCTCACATGTCGATCGAGCAGGCTACTTCTATAACGTGTTCAACATTCACGCGGGTTTTAGGGACAGCCTAGGCTTTTTCGAGGACAGCCCGGCTGTTCTAACTACGCGAAAGCGGTGAAAATTAAGGTTTTATCCTTTTTCTTCTTCCATATATTTACATATTCGCCCGCTTTTAACTTTAATTCTTTTACTCCTTTAACTACACCGCCACATGGCTACGCTACTGTACTAGCTACACTGTATTGAATCCACTAAATCCACTGAATGCACTGTACTGAGTACACTGTACTCCACTGAATCCACTGAATCCACTGAATGCGCTGTATTGACTACACTGTACTGAATACACTACACTGCTGCATTGCGAGTCTAGCGCATTGTTAGGTTGTGAGCAGTAAATGAGGGCTAAGGATTGAGTGCTAAGGATTGAGAGTTAAAGCATGAAATGAGGGCATTCCCAAAGAGTGGGGCATTAGGTGCAGCTAGTGCAAATTACTTCATTCTGCCCGGACAGCCGGGCTGTCCTCGAAAAAGCCTAGGCTGTCCCCAAAACCCGCGAACATTCAGACTGTTCTTGCCAGGCCAGGCCTGTCCTCCTTTTACTTGGATGCCAATATGTCTACCAGCCCATGATCACGAGTATGGTTTAATGTCAGTTCAAGCGTTACCTAGTACTTCTCTCCTGCGCTCGTTCGTTGTAGTCCACAACCGTCGGCAGCACCATCACCCTATTCCAAGTATTCTCCATTTTTTCGCCACTGGATATCTCGGGCCACTCTTAAGTTCCATCCTCTTGCCTCGAAGTCCTTGGATCCGTGTGTACCTGGACTCGTGCTCTTGATCTTGTTTTATCTAGTACTGGTAGCATTGCGGGAAGACAACGCCAGAAAAGCATATGGCTGATTCCGTGAGTTTCTCGACGTCAACATTCGCAGAAGATATTCATGAAACAAAGCTCAGTAATGGTTGCTTTAAAGCGAACCTCGAAGGCAATTAACTAGACAAAGTCTATCATGGCGTTGTTGCGGCTCCCAGGTACAGACTTGAGAGTGTTTTTGAATAACAGAAATATAATGCTGGCGCTTTTGTCCATCATCATTAGCACAGGCAGCTCTTTCAGCGCATCTTACGTCCTTATCTGTCTATTACGCAGCACTGGCCTTTAGTCCATGTTTTCATCATTGATCAGTTTACACTAGTCGCACACTGACAAAAGCTATAGCTTGTTACATTCTATCCGTATTGGCAGCCACCAACTTGCTTCTCTAATCCGTCGCCTTCCACTACCTACTAGGAAGCTGCAGGCTTGGCTCTCAACCAGTTGAACTAGAGTAAATTGTATTCTGGTAAGAGGAAGCTGTGCTCCTCTAGCGATAAGCACAGCAATAATCGGCATTTCAAAGGCGACTCCATTAACCATATCCGGCGAGTCTCGACTATTCTGGCAGAGCTCCTCGTTCAAGTAACAAGCTGTGGCTATGAGCTCATTCTACTCTCGATGATAGCGCCTATGGTCCCACAGGATCCTCGAGCACGACTTCATATCGCAGTTAGCCTGGTCGATACGCTGGAACAACTTGTCGGTTCGCCGCTCATGGGGTTACTGCTAGCAAAGAGCTTGAAGTTTGAAGGTGCGGGAAAAGGAATACCATTCATCATCTTTGCGGCATGACAGAATCTCAAGGACAGCCGATACTCTTTTGCTGAAGTCGCCCAGATCCCTCAAGCCATTGCAGGTTATTTGATATTTGCAACTCCGCTACTTCAAATACTTGAGAAGGAGTGATTAAATTACCCGCAGATGTGATTGCAACCTTAGCTGGCCTTTGAACTTATCAAGCTACCGGTATTTCGACTGCTAGATCCAAGGAGTTTCATGCATCGATATTCCAGATGCTCACAACTCTGCCCAGCCTTACTCCACTGAATGACAAATCTCTGCTCCCAATGGGGTTGCCACGACAAAAATCAGAAACAAAATTACCACCACTTCAATATATCGCAGTCTCTAGCATAAAATATCACTGGTCTTGTGTCGCAGTTGGGATCCGAACACCCCACACTATTCCGAAGACTCCTTCTGATCAGGCGATTCCGAATACTAAATCACTAATTCGAAAGCCACACTTGGCCAAAATTAGAAAGTTTGGCC
This sequence comes from Mollisia scopiformis, assembly GCF_001500285.1. Lineage (NCBI taxonomy): Eukaryota > Fungi > Ascomycota > Leotiomycetes > Helotiales > Mollisiaceae > Mollisia > Mollisia scopiformis. Next base: position 24,431 of record NW_017263596.1, read on the forward strand.
ATTTAGAGACGACGATGTTTCTCAGGGGCTCAGCCTTCATTTCACGATCGCTAAGTATAAAATTTGATTGGATTGTGTCACAGCCTCAACTCACACTGTTCAGTTCATTTCCACAACGCCACTCTCAGCCTCTTGAAGACCTCTCTTTAAAATGGCTGCACCACTACCCTTCAGACGAGCTCTGTGAACACCCACATAGTAGTGGTCAAGTCCATCATGAAGTTTATTGTGTTGTCATTCATTTTCCTCCTCGCTGTTGTTTCTGCTGAACTCGAAACAGCAGATGCTAACGTAAGTCATATTTACCCTCGCTACACCTCTTCTCATGGAAGCTTACCTTTAGAACTCATGGACCGCTATATTGTTCGGTTAAGCTCTTCAACCTTTAAGAAAGTCTTTGGGGATCCAGACTGACCTGTCACCAGGGCACTTGTCGAACAATATCAGCTCGGGGCCAGCAAGAATATTGCCTCTGGACCAACACATATAACCCACCTGCCTCAGTAAATTTATACGGCGACATCTGTGGCGCCGCACCATGGTATAATGTGTCTGATACCGGGATGGCCCCTATCTGCAACCCCAATGAGTCCTTCACTTTAGACCCGAATGGAGCACTCACTTGGCAGCTCGAGCTGACAGACGTCAAATGTGCCGATCCTGTGGGCCAATACTGGCAGTACTTCAACTATACTTGGAGCTGCTGCTTGTGTCCACCAGGATGGGTAACTGTCAATGGTCCGCCGCTGTATTGTGATGCGTTCAAATCTTGCGTCAGGTGCTCGGGCGCAGACGAGGAGCTGGAATTCATACCAAGCCCCAGCGGAGGTAACGAAAGAGTGGCAACTTGTATCACGACAACGATGCCTAGCACGATATCCTCATCCACCACATCAAGTACAACCCCCCCAGCGACCTCAGCAGCATGTGGCTCAAGCAACAAGCGGGACTTCCTCACGGGTCGCGCTGCAGCATGTACCGCCTGTCTAGACCTAACAACTCTCACCGACCCAGCACTTGCTGGTCACCAGACGATCATCAACACAGAATTTCTACCCAAAGTCAAGGACATGATTTCATGCGCCACCCGCAACGGCTGGGACCAACTCCTAGATGCCAGTAGCAGCCGCTGTTATCTTTCCAGAGGCTCATACGCCGGCACACACCCCTCAGCACACATGATCGGTCAAGCCATGGACGTGAATCTCTCTGGAGGCATTCACAAAGCCTGTGATCGGCAGTGCTTCCTTGAAGCGTACTGTGTGCACAACCTGAGCTTTGGACTGTGCAAGAACGTCCTGGATACCTTTACAAGACGCAACCCGACTGACAAGGATACGGCGGTATATAACTTCATCAACTGTGTAGGTCAGATACCAGACATGGTTATCGGCGCGAAGATTCCTGTTCCAATCAAGAAGAAACCCGGTAAGACGCAGGGCGATTGGGATCATTTCCAGGGGATACCGGCGAAGCCATATGCTATTGGCGTGTATGACACGTATCATGAGCAGTTGGTACAGTTTTGTCAGGGAGGGTGTTTGAATGCGCCGGTGAACCTTGAGAAGGGGGAAGGTCCATCTGATGAAGCGTGTCCTCAGCCGCCTAAGGCGACGTGTGCGGTACATGGGATTGATTTCCAAGGATGAGTTAATTTCGTTGAAGAGTGTCGCCGTGGGAAGATACCAGTCATGCTTGCTAGGTATTATAGATTCATAAGTGTATATTTTATTTGTAGAACCGAATCCTTAATATCTCCGGAGATAACTCGAGACGTGGAAACATACACATAATATTATTATCACGCAGTATTCGACAAGCACTTCATATAAGATAAGCGATCGACATAGGCAAAAAAGATCGTTGTAGAATTTAGTTTAATTTCTAAAAGGTTTAAAAAAGTCGTACTTTAATATAACATAGTTTTTGCAGATTCGAATAGTCCCTATATCGTTAATCTTCCAGACATCCTTCAGTTATTGGTAGATCTATCATTAGCAGCCCGTGCTTGTTGGATATAGTGCTTGAGCAATGATTCTCAATAACAAAACTGGCTAGGTGAGCGAGAAAATCCTCTTCGGGAGTCATTAGCCACGCGTCACATTGTCAGCGAGTTGGACCTGCTCAGAAACTTAAAGCCTAAGTCCCTGCGTGTCTTATCTTTTGCTATCGGTCAATGACTTGACATGTTTTGATGAAAAAGTGATTCAACAAGCAACAGAGCAGTGTCCAGATGCAAAGAAGTGGAGTTTAAATGGAATAAGCATTTCTTCAAATAGTACCAAAACATTCATCCTAGCTTCTACTCGAACTACAAATCGTGTGTCTCGGTAGTTACAGACTGCTCCTTGAACACGAAGAATCTGCAACTATTGGATCCCAATGTTCGAGATTAACTTTGACATAGGTATGCGAACCCAGTTTCAATATACTTGAAGAACCGAGAGACAATAATTCAAAGGCTGCCGCGATCTTTCGAAAAGCACTGAAATGCAGCTTTGATGATCCCCGTCGTTGATAGTGGCGCCGGCAATGTCTCCATAAACACAAGGATGGGGAGTGAAATGTGTGCTTACAATAAGAGTAGCGACTTTCTTCCTGGTTATAGGAAGTATGAGAAATATGTAAACGAGCCTGAACAATTCCGAATAGCCGACAAACAGAGTGGTATTCCAAGGCAAAATAATCTCTGTAAGACTTGCTATTCCTCTTCCATGGCTACAGTTCTTATTCATAGCTATTATGTAACCGGAGAGTACAGCAAACATTTCTACTGTAGGATACCTTCCATCTGGTATGTTGGCTGAAAAGCAAATAGAGAATCACTATAACAGATCAACTTAGGTATATAGACCATGTTTGATTGCAATGCCGACTTAAGGGATGTCAGTCCTCGCTAGACACCCTGTATACGAACTTGCGTCCTCTTGCCTCCCCGGCCTTTAGTCTCCTCAGGCCCTCCTCGACACCCTGGAGACCACCATCCACCACCACAAAAGGGTGTCCAGTTAAGGTTCCTTCTGCTAGCATTTTTGCAATATATCTGAAGAACACACTAAAGTGGTTTCAGCATGGCTCTCTCAAGAGCTGAAGGTGAGCAGTGTGGAACGACAAGGAGTCAGAAGTAAGTATGACAAAACATCATGTAGGAATGTACAGAAGATCAAGAGGTTTTTTTCGCTTACTAAGTCCATTCGGGATCACTTCTCACAAGTTCCTGATCCTGAGGTTGCTTCACCATTCCAGTTCGATAGCTTCCTGAATGTGCTGTCCCAACATAGGTATAGACTATCTCTATACCATGTTGTATTTCGGCCTCGTCGTACTTGTTGGCACCAGACACAACTGATAGATACGATCTGTTGCCGGGGGTCGCTGCTGTTAACATCTGAGAAAGGGGGATCCAGGTTCCGCTTTTACTGGAAATAGCATCAAAAGCATGATGACATTCCAAACCGGCCCGAGAGAGCTTTTCCTTAACAGTTTTCTTTAACTCCTCAGGACCTACGCGGTAATCGATCATAGTATCACCATTTGCTTCGTCGAGAAGTGGTGAAACATGAGTGGAATTTGCACCTGCAATGGCGATGATTGGATGAATATTTGAAGCACGAGCAAGCTTGACAGCAAAGGTCCCCAGCGCTCCCGAAGCTCCATAGATAATCAATGGAATAGGACTACTCGATGGGGTGCGCGGTGACCATGGCGGTGGAAGGTTTTGCCGACGAAACAGAGTAATACCGGCAGTCGTGATAACTAGAGGAATGGTTGCCGCTTCTGTAATGGAGGTAAGGACTCGATATATCATGAATCAAGGATGAATTGAAACGTGATATACCTTCAAAACTTGTCCCAGCAGGTATCTTAAACACTGTGCTATTTAAGTCAGCCTAGAGTATCCAGCATACGAGTTCCCCTTCTCTGGAAGAGTGTGCCGATAGCTCGGCTCACGTAACACTCCTTGGACGAAGGCAGGATTTGACCTACTGCTGAGGTGCTACAGCATATTCGGCAAATGCACCATGCGGGGTCATCATGGGATGAAAGGCTGCTACTCGATCTCCTGTTCTGAATTCACTGGTTTTGCTGACATCAGAACCCAAAGAGTGCTAAACTCATATATTCGATCAGTCACGTTCTTTTCATATCTTCCAGCGAGTAGTGTTGTTGGTGATAATTCAGAAATGATTAGCTTCCAGGAATTCCGGGTCTTGAAACTCTAAAGAAAGCGCAGATCTGAGTCGGCAACTTACGACGATTCCAGCAACATCATCGCCGCTGTTCAAAGAGACATTAAGTGCTGTCAAGTGCAGCCAATCTGTTCACGAGAGAGTCAGTTCGAGCTTTTTGACAATAGTCTCGGCAACGAGTCACGGGAAAGTATCAAACCTTTGACATTAGATCCTGCAACAATAACTCGAATAACAATCTCATTGGGACCCGGAGTAGGTACCGGCGTCTCATGTATCTCAGTCCAGATGTCTGGCGTTGGATGAACTATTACCTCTTTCATTCCGGGTGAAGAAATCGAGCGTGAACCAACTATTCTAGCAGATACTCTTTGTTGACAACGGCTGCACTTTGACAGCAGAAAAATGAGAAAGCCTGTGCAAAGGAAGATACTGTAATGGAAGGGACGAAATATACTTTAACATGCATGCTCTGTTGATTTGCAATCATGGTGCGTCAGCCCGCGTCGAGGCGTCCGGGAAGTTGCAACCACAATCTTCTTGCCAGTTTAAGCATGTTTAAAGAGCTAATATCGGCATTTGTGCTCGGCTTGGACGAAATGCACGTTTGTGAAGCAGGTAATCGCCAGCGGGGTTGTTTTATCCCCCATATTGGTGGTACTCAAGGAAAGGGAGGAGATTTAGGGTGCAAACATCTAGAAGAAATAGAAGCGAAGCCAGAAAGGAAGGCAGGCAGGCGGTGGTCGAGTGAGAAGAAACAAAATCGAGGGGCCATGTGTCCCCTGAAGAAAATAATCATAAAATGGTGTCATTGCGAATCGTTCATATGCAAAGTTCCTTCATTGAGAGTGTCTATGAGATGCGAGGCGATGCGATGTAATGCGATACTTGATGAATTAGTTGCGACGTCCACTTATTCAACCCTGCGTTCCTAGCCAAGCGGGCCGGGCCAGTCGAGAGTTCCCCACTGCTTCACCAGACTCACTCACTCACTCCAACAACCCCTTCTCATCCACTCAATTGTTTCTCTGTGCCTACGTATGTATCTATGTACATACGCGGATCCGTTCATCTTGGTATTTCTCCTTGTCATTCTCAACTTCGTCCGCCAACCGTCTCTGCTCAATCCACGCCTCATCCATTCCACGGCGGATTATTCCTCCAGACTCTCTTTCCGCTCTTCATCACCTGTTCCTTAATTTTGGAAGCCAGAACCCATTCCTGTGCTGTCCAGAATGCTTCGTTCTCCTCCCAGGTCTCGACCATGGCACAGATTTCCTGCAATACTGCGTCGGCCTTTTCCATCTTCTCGAAGACAATCGGGTGGTCGGGTTTGCGGGCCCCCTTCAAACTCCAGATCTCCATGTCAAGCTGATATCGCTGTCGGATCAGGTCTCGCAGACCGCGGAGGGCCTCGGGTGTCGTTTTCTTGACTCGCTCGTGTTTTACAACCTCTCTGTCCTTTCTCTGTTGTTCTTCCCATTCCATCGCCTTCTGCTTCTGGCGTTCCGCTTCCCTCAGTTCATATTCTCGCCTCTGCCTCTCTAGTCGCTCGGTCTCCCATATTTGTTCCTTGCGTCGCATTTCTTCTTCCTTCGCTCGAAGCTGCTCCTGCATTTGGAGTTCGTTCCATCTCTGTGCTTGCTCTTGTTGCTGTTTCTGCAGCGAGAGCTCAGCCAGCTGCTTCTCTAGCTTTTTCTTCTTCCCGAACATCTTCATATCTTGTTTGTATTTCTGTGGGATGGGGACCGGTACCTGAACCAGGTGAGTTTTGGTTCAGCACAATCGTCGAGATACTGAGCACGTACCAATAAATCTTATTGTCGTTGCATGGAGCCTGAACGAGTGTGCCTCAACTCAAATCAAAATGCCCTCCAGATATGAATCAATACCAGGCTATGTGGACGCCAGCTGATCAGGCTCGGTGAAGAGGCTTCGGTACTACGTTGGGGGCAGAGGCTGTTTTGTCAGCTAACTGCGTAGAAGGAAGATGCACAACCGTCCGACCCAGAATTCCCCTCTTCAGGAAAGAAAGAGAGCCTCAGCCTCGCGCACCTTGAGTAAAGCAAGAGGACGAGGAATCCCGACAGAGCCCACCTTAGAAGATGTGCCACGTATGATATCTCAATTGACCTGTCCAGCCTTTACAGCTGCGAGTGCGGGTGGTGGTTCGCGAACCAGGCTGAGCCGCAGCATTTGGAGGCACCCCGCTCCAGGTGGATGCAACAAGGTGCTTTCAATCCATGTGCAGCACCTGTGACCAGCGACAGAACGCCTTCTTTCCATCTGGTGGGGGCAGTGCAATAATATCGAGCCGCCCGACAAGACAGATTCGGCTTAGCGTGCAGCTCCCCGACATATTGTTCGTGATGAGGCTGCAGTATTGCATATCAATGGGCTCAACGAGTCGAGTGGTGCGGAGAGAGCCTTGGTCTGATTGATGTCTCAGGAAACGGTCCCTGAACTGAGACCCGACTTTGCTCTTGTGGGGGCGCAGACGGAATGCCTACAACGCCATGTTTAATTTTTATTTTTCGTAATGTACCTAGACAGGTACGTGTCGTACGGTGTTGAGCCTTGCAAAATATCCTACCAGGCTCGGGCTGACTGACTGGGGTTGAGTAAACATCTGGACTATGTAGCCTCCGTGCAACTAGGCTGTGATACATCCGAAGAGAATGCTACCATGGGAAAAGATCCCAAGATATCTGCCGATTCCGCGTATCGAGCAGTCTCGTGGCAACGTAGGGTATGGAGTAAAACCCAAGAAATTTGTCAACAACTGCAGTCCGCAAGTAATTCAATTAGTCTACAACCCAAATCTAAGACTCTCCATCTTGATCTTTTCGCTACACACCACTCTCTCCTTCCAGCGGATCTCAACCTCTAAATCCGTTTCACACATTATAAATCTGCAAACGAGATATGCCACATAGTAAGGTCGCTTCGTGGTTGGATTTCGAAACAGCACGAATTCGTTGAGCGAAAAAGTTGACAGGTCGCAACTTAGTACAGCCGAGCGACCCAGTTCTAGTCGATGTTAGTTTTTATATTTCACGCCGAGCCATGGAATGAGCATACCATTCTGTCCCGTCTCATAACGATCCGGTAGATCATCGTCGGAATATTCATATACAGGGAGTTTGAACTTTCGATCATCGGGGTCTGAGAAAGTATGCATGAATTCCTTCTCTGCTTCTCTCTTCTCGTCCGAAAGGATAAGGTCCCCCTTGCGAATGAGCCACGTCAACTGCGTTCTTGCCATGCTATTGTTCGTCACTGGATCGACGTATACATCCTCCCGACTGTACTTGGAAATCGAGTCCATCTCGTTGAGATTGACCCCATAGCTCTTAGTACAAGTTGCCACGGTCGTTACGTCCTTGTGGTGGGCTTTCTCAATGCCATAAAGAACAGCACCTTGAACAACGGCAGTCCATCTTTTCACGTGTGTTAGAGATCTGCCTTCATATGTATAGGACTGAAGCCAGAGCACAAGAGTAAGACTTACGACTTATTTTTCTCGGGCCGTCTCATGACAATCTTCCTTAATTTCAGAGACTCTCTGAGTTCTTCCTGTAGATATTGGGATTCACCAAAACCACCAACTAGGAATACATTCTGCAACACATTAAGCTTTGATCAACGACAAGAGCAAGGCAGCATACCTTAACTCGATACTTCTTTCTCTCTACCTGCTGAATCTGACCTTTGATCAGCTCGATGACACCATCAACACATGTTTCAAATATCGTTTTCATCTCATCGCTAGACAGCATTAGTTTGGTGGCCCGAGAACACTATATGCATAGACTCACTGGGTGATTCTTAGGTCTCCTTGAGTGACCCTGCCAGGGATGTTCAAGGTGTGCAGGGGAAGCGGGAGGTCCAGATGTACTTCGTAGGGCTTATTGGAGAAGGCTCTCTTCCTCTCGTCAAATCTTTTGATGAGCTGCCTCATTGGCTTTTCCTCCATAGTGTGAGCACCGATCTGAGACCCTGCACTTCGAGGATCCAACTTCGCATAATTTCGTTCCCCAATCTTAGTTCGGAGCCATCGCTTGAATTTTGCGTCTATATATGAAGACCCACATTTGTCGCCTAGAAGCTGTGTTAGTATCACAAGACATATTGAGATAGAACCTGAGTACTTGTTGGAGTGGTGACTTCTTCCAACTCTAAGGTAGGCTCTAGCTGGGTAACCTTGTAAGAAACACAGTCCTGTGAGTTGCGTGTTAGTAAATAACATGTAGCAAAGTGAGCTTGCATCAGCACGGTCTGTCACTTACAACGGTGCCTCCGCCTGCATCGCACAGTACGAAACACTCTCCTTCCTATTGCCGTTTAGCATATTTTCTAGAACCAATGCCAAGGGAGCCTCTACCTTAAGAAACTCGACCTTTTTGTCCTCCTTGAGATGACGAGCAGTATAAATCGCGGCAGCTACAGGTTCAGTGACCATGATAATGTTCTCTAGGTTGGGGTAGGTTAATTCATTGAATCCAGCTTCTTTGATCGCCCTGATTGTGGAGTTTCTGGCTCTGTACGACCACCTCTGCAAAGATTAGTACTGGGACTGGACTGGGAGGACAACAGGTTGACCGTACCACTGGCACTGTAACGACGATATCGACCGCTATCTTTGACTTGAGGTGTTCACCGATGAATTCGAAAGAATCGTCGAGATATTGAAACACTTTCGTGAGATAGTCCGTCACAATTTCTTCCTTGTATAAATTAGCATTCTACGATTGTGGAAGAAAGCTAAGCTAAAAGAAACACGGAGCCGAATTGGAAGGCAAGTAGCTTTGCAAAGGAAAAATATGAACCAAGTAATTACCGGATCTTTCCAGGTATACTCGGGGTATCCTTGGGATTTCTTGACGTGCTCGAAGTCCAGGTTGGAGGTTCCTTCCAAAACCTGCAAGATCAACTCAAGTTCGTCTATCCTTTTCTCCTGCACATCCAATTCCATTTTGGTGTTCACCATGGTCACAGAATCGTCACTGATGCTAGCACCCCACTGCTGATCGAGAGGAGAAGTTGCTGGGGAGTAAGAGTAGATACTCGGAATCTTGCTAGTAATGTTCATCTGTGGGCCCCAGTTATCTACCACCAAAACCTCGTCGAGACTGGCATAATCTGATCTTGGCAAGGCATATGCAACACCTACGGTCTTGTTAGGATCGCGACAGTTGATCTCGGATTCCCAGCTCACCCGTGAACGTGGTCCCATAGTCTATAGCAATCACCAGCCGATTATTCCCAGCATCGTAGGTCGGAGTTCGATGGGATATTCGGGGCGACTCCGACATAGAAATTTCCTCGTCGTCCTCAAGGAGATTCTCGTTGAGGAAGTCATCAGAGTGATTTAGAAGATTGCCTTGTAGCGCTGAAGGCTTAGCCTTCAGAGAGGGTTTCCTGACGCTCGATCTGCTCGATGTAGTCGAGACCACCGACGAATGTCTCGAGGTCATTCTCGACTGTGGAGGAGATCCTGTATCGGAAGAGGGAAACATGGAGGGTAGGTTTTCTCAAGACCGTTGACATCAAAGAGTGAAATATCAAATGCTGAGAGCATGGCAAGAGGAATTCTGTTCAAGATGAATCCGCAGCCTCGCGCCCCGCGTGATTGATATGGGAAGAAGCAGTTTCCGGAGCATGCATCGGTCTCTATATTGGTACTAGTTAATGACATCCTTGCCCTTGTCTTGTCTTTTGTCTTGTCTTGGGTGGTATTGCTTTTGATACGGCGAGGCAGCGTGAGGTGACTGGGGTCGCCTGCAGGAAGGCAACCAGGCTAGCGAGGCGCAGATGCATTCGATAATACGCCCAGAATCAGCCACCACAGCCGTGTGTGCTTTTGCGTACATGCGCGATACCACTGTGTTTTGCTGTCTCAGCAATCTCCAGTCGGCGTCGATGAAGCTGGGAGCCTGATGGCTCGAACCATTCTCTGCTTCATGGCCTTTTGTTTCGCACCCAGTACGGTAGAACTTAACTTTGTCGAATACGTGACTTCTTGAGAAGCACGTTCTTCCTCGCCGTTTTGCTTCAATTATAGATAGTTTCGCACAAAACATGGCCACAAGGAGGGGCGGCGCCAGCGAGAGGCTGGACGACATGACGAGTTTGATGCGCTGGACGAAATTGGATATGGGCGACCTGATTGCCGTGAGCAATAGGATGGGTCTGCATGTGAACGAGTTGAATGCGGTCTGCCATAACACGGAGATGACACCGAACGAATTGATGGCAAAGTGCAACCAGATGGGTATGACTGTTCGCGTCATGATGACCAGGAGCAAACAGATGGGGAAGAGTCCTCTCGAATTTATGGCACTCCAAACCAGAAAGGAGACTGGAACAGGTCTGAAGACCACCTCGACGGGAATGGGTGGTGGGCCGAAGACGAGCGAAGTGACGAGTACGGGTAACAAGAACGGGTCCAGCGAGGGCACAGTAGAAAAGAGTAAATGGTTATCCAGAATCACACCCTCAGGAATCGGCACCAAAGTCCAAAAGTCGCAGCAACCAGACGACAAGAAGTCCAATGAGCAGCCGCAGAAACGGGGGAAACATCCATCCAGGGAACTCCTAGCAGCACTGCGCAAAATGATATTGGCCGACGCAGAACCATTCCGCCAGGAGCGACCTGACTTTTGCGCCGAGCTTGATCGTCGTGAACAAGCTGGAGTTGACGAGAAAGCATTAGTAAAGCTGCTCCTGCAGCAAATCGGCTTTGAGTATAACCATTCGAAGAACCTGCAGATCAATGTAGCAGATTTGCGGACTACTGTAGCAGATTTGGAAAAGGCGAAGACCGAATTGCAAGTCATAAACTATGAACTTCTTGGCGACAATAGCGATTTGCTAGAACGAGTAGACTGGAGAAGCTCAACGCAGACGCGAGATGAGTACGAGGTCAAGATGGAAAATCAGAAGCGGGCCGTGAAAAATGCGATGCATGAGCTTCGTGAGACTAAAAAAGAGCTCCTGAAGGAAGTTTTGGACTTGAAAAAGGCCGGCAAAACCGTCCCAGCAGGAAGTGACGTGGGAGAGAGATTTGGCATGGATTTCTCCACCTTCCAGGATGAGCGCCGTGGCGGGATAACAGAAGAGGACGTCGAAGCCAGAATAAATGAGATGCAGGTAGAGTGTCAGGGGAGACTCGACGAAATGCAAAGGCAGCATAATGACCAATTAGTCAATCTGCGACTGGAGATGAAAGCAAAGGTCCAAGAGGAGCATGAGTTTGAGATGAGCGATCTCCGCAGTCAGTATGCCTTGAACATGGATGGCCTCAAAGGCGATTTGAAGAGGGTCGAAAAGATCCATCGAGACACTGTTGCCAAGGCCAAGAGAGAATACGAAGATCAGGTAAACAGGCTTAACACCCAGATATTTACAATGAAAGGTGGCATCGATAAGGCAGAAAGTGACCACAACTGGTCATTACAACAGATGGAGCAAGGACATAAGGCGGAGTTGATTCGAGTAAATCATGAGCACGATGTCGAGCTACAGCGAAGGCAAGACAACTATCAAAGCAGAGTTGACAAACTGGAGGAAGGTTTCGCTATAGCCCTACAGCAAGCAGAGGAGACCCTCAAGTTAGAAAGGGGCCAGTGGAGCCAAACCAAGGGCGACATGGAGAAAAGGCACAGAAATGAACTAAGAGACTTGAAAGACGAGCACCGAGAGGAGGTCAGCAGGAGAGGCAAAGAGGCGCTGGCGGAATGTGCGCGACTTAACGCTCTTATGGACGAGATGGAGAGAGATCAAGTTGCAAAACTCGCGGACAAGACGGCGGCATTGGATGCAGAAAAGGCACAGCTGGAAACTCGGTTTGCCGAAAAGGAAGCGAGTCTAAAGAAGAAATATCAGGAGATGAGCACCGCTCTCGAGGAGAAGCACGCCGAGGAGAAGGCACAGTTGCGGAGAGACCGAGATGCATACAGTGCGGCCTTGCTAGAACGAGACCGGGCTCGGGACAAAGTCGAGTATTTGCAGGATGTCGAGATCAAAGACAAGTTTCAGGGACTCAAAGAGGATGTCGAGAACCTGGCACGGTCCGAGTGGATGAATGACCCAGGAAAGGAGAAAACGCTGAAGCTTCTCACACCCACGCCAGAGCGGCTGATGCGCCAAGTCTTGCAGCATAGTATCTGGGTCGTCCTCCACGAGCACATCTTCTGCAGCCCATTCCGCGTCTTTGGGGACGAAGGGATGAAGTATGAGACAGACTGGATTAAGGAGTGTGGCGGAGAAGGTTTGTGGAGACCAATCCTCTAACGTGTTGCTGTTGACTGACGCCACTAGACCCTGCCTTCAACAATGGAGTTTACACTTGGCCTACACCCGAGGTCGACACCGAGCGCTGGCGGTTTGTCACCGTTAAGGAGTGCCGCTCCTTCCTCCGGAAACCAGCGTCTCCCCTTGACCCTCGTGCACAACTGAAGAGGAGCTTTGCGGACAAGCGTGACACCATCAGGAACGCTCTCAGAGAGATGCTAAGTGAGGTGGTTGAAGTTGACAAAAGCCACGTACAGAAGCTCGAAAAACTCGCCCAGAAAGCCACCAACGTGTGGTTAGAATTCAGCATGCAGCCCTTCCGACTTATCATTGAGGTTCAGGGTGCCAAGGTAGAGTCGATAGAGAGTCGGATTGTGCAAGCACGCATGTCATCCTTCGACCTAGTACTCGTGCCCAGGCTGAAAAGTTTTGGCAACTCAAAGGGCCAGGATCTCAAAGCGGAAGCAACGATTGGCAGCTACGACGGCGAGATTGTGAGGATCGGGACGTCGACGTCGTCGAAGCCCCCACTGTCGTCGCAGCGTGGACCATTGTCACGGCGTCCATCAGTTTCTCGATGAGCAAGTAACCATTTACTCTTGCAGACTTTTTTGGTATTGCGGGAATCAACAGTCTCTGTTCGAATTAAGGCGAGCCTTTGGTCTATGCCTTTGTCTGCATAGCACCACAGTGTATCATTTATGTCGAGTCTTCCTCTATCATGTATCTGGCCATGCTATAAGTGCCCAGAGAAATGGTTCCATTACGGGGAAGCAATGAGTTCATGATAGAAATCACAATGAAGATCAAAACAGAATTTCAATCACGATCCAGCCGTATTATTGCTTGCGATTCATTTTTCTTTAGTGTAAGAGGAGCTCAACACCGCACTCCAAGACCAGCTCCATCAAAACTGCTGACGTGACAGCGTCAAGTCCAACGTCTAACAGCCTCCGCTGGGTCTCCCTAGTCCACTCGTCTTTTGAGACCAACCAGGCATTCCCTTGGCTTCTTAGAGAATCCTTCGTGCGATTCTAACATATTCTGATAGAGCTGAAACTCGTACCTGCGAAACACAGTTCCAATAATGATCTGCAATTCCATAACAGCGACATTCTGGCCAACACAAGCACGTGGCCCATAGCTGAAAGGATTGAAAGCCATCTTCTGCCTAGCATTCAAAGACAACCACCGATCAGGTTTGAACTCTTCCACATCCGGGCCCCAGATCTCTTCGAGGTGGTGTATGGTGTAGGACGGGACTGATAGAACGGTTCCAGGCGGGAAAATATAGTCGTCGAACTCGACTGCCTGACCAACAACTATCCGGGGAAGCCCAATTGCTGATGTAGAATGAAGTCTCATTCCCTCGTCAATGCAGCGTTTCAAGAATGGAAGGTTTTTAACCTCAGCATATGAGGCAACGCCTTCGGTGTGTGGCATTGCTGCATCAAGCTCTGCCTGAAGTCTCGGAATTATTTTTCCCTAGATTCAAGATGCTGGAGTCAGCGTATTTGTGCCTTTCTGATTCTAGAGCATGCATTCCAGGATACGACTGTTCGGACAGTGAGGATAAGTAGAAAATTCGAGACTCACAGGTCGAGCACGCTCTCCATGCAAAATCCAGTAAAACACAGCACCTGAACCTCGGAATTAGCATCTCTTTGTCATGAACCTTGGAATTAGATATGAATGTGTCAAGAGGTAGTCTACCACCGAATCTCAAGTACGACTTCGGAGAGAGTAAAAATAGTAAAATTTTCTGGCAACACGAGACACTTACACGATGTGTTGGAGATGGTGTCTGAACCCGCAATGAGTTGGGTCAAAGCCTCTGCCGTGATCTCTTTCCTATCCATCCTATTCCCATACGCATCTTTACCATTGATTAATCTTTCAAGAATGTCGTTCCGTCCTGAACCGATCTTCTCCCCCTTTTCGAGTCCGTCTAAGCGAGAGGCGACGGCACGTACCGCAATACCATTGAGATTCGCCACAGCTTCAACACCCTTAGTGAAGAATGGATCTGGCAAGTATTTCGCATACGGACGAAGTGCTGGAAGTAATCCAAGCGTGGATGATATTTCTCCTCGTCTGTTCAACACCTCCACGGCGGGCGTAATGGTCACAGGTCCACCATGGGTGAGTTGCATCTCAACTTCATCCCTTCCTTTCTCAACCATGCCGAAAGGCGAACCAAAAGCAAGATCTCCTATGATATCAAAAGCCAAGTAGCTGAACCACGGCATCGCATCAAATTCCGCAAAGCCGTTTCGAGTGGGGTACGCCGACTTGCGATCCAGTTGCGCAACCCACCGTTCGAGATTGGATTTCATGTACGGTTCGAACTCGCCAACCGATTTGGGAGAGAAAGCATGAGCCATCAACTTCCGTTTCCTAGTATGTTCGACTCTATCTCGAGTATTGAACATTCCTGTCGTGCCGACCACGAAGGCCTCGTAGAATGTACTATTTTCTATCAGCTAGGGAACAAGCCAACGGACCAGGCGCTTACTTACTCTTTCAGAAACCCATTACCGTGAGCATAAACGACCTGTAATGCTCTTTCGTCTGCTATCGATACATGATTGTATCCTACACGGACAACCTTGCCATACTTTCTGTGAGCCCAATCGACAGCTGCGAATTTCCCGCCATTGCGTGCTGAGAAGCCAAGCCAGATGTTACTGAACTTAGCGCTGAAAGGTCCAGGTACTCTGGACAAGGAAAGAAAGGTCGTCAGGAAGGGTAGTACATAATAAACCAGCAGTAAGACCGGTATGCTCAGGGGTAACCAAGAGACCAAAAGATTAAGGACCGACATCTCGACGAACAGTTCTAAGAATCACTCAATCGAGTGATCAAGCACGTTTCAGTAGTGACAATAGGAATGTCTCGATCGTAGCAAAGTTATATTGCGCCCACTCTCCCCCCACCTTTCGTTTCTGCAGTCCTGGAAGCTTTTATAATCATCATAAAAGCAATAGGCTAACCCCACCTTTGCAACAGTGGGTAGCTCATCCACGAATACACCTATTATGTATCTTATCTTATCTACAATCATTATCTATCTTCTGAGTCTAGAAGCAAGCGGTGAAGATGTGCCGCGGAGGTTTTATCCTCCACTTTTGAATGCCGTTTTCAAAGCACCATCTCATCATGCACCACAGTATGTTGGAGCAATAATTTCGGTCCAGCACAAGAATTAGTTTACTACCTTGCTCTACAGAAAGAAGAAGCTATTCTTAATCATTCTGCGTTCATACATGTTGTAGTATCATATTTGAGCTGTTGATAAAAATATACGTCGAAGAGGTGACGTGCATAATCACAAGTAGAGCAAAGGCTAAAAGATTGTCAAAATATTCTGCGTCCAAATGCAATAGGTATCTAATAGATGGGTAGTCTCATCACATCTTCTCTACAATACCTGTCATTGAATGTTTACCCAAACACCGTTCATGCCTCATTCCATACCCAAGATATCGAAAACAAAAATCCGGGTGCATCCCATTGAACTCCGCGCTAACTCAATCTTGCCTAATGCCGCTCGCTCGAGATCAAAAATCCTACAACTATATTTTTCTCTCTTGCTTATTTTCCAGTCGAAACACCAATATTCATGAGAGACTGATGGCACTCGAATAACCGCTCTCATCGTTGATCGTCGCAGCACTACTCTTCAGCGCTCCTATTCCACGAGCATCGACATCATCAACCTGCATCGCGAATGCTCGCTCCTGCTCTGCAACCACATAAGGATCGACCTGCCGAACCTGAGCAAGCATGTCAATGTCACTGTCTGTTTCCGACGTTCCTTCCGCTCCATCACTGTCATCCGCAAGGTCTGGGTCGTTCATATCGTTTATTCCTTGGCCGTATGAGCCATGAGGTTCATGCAAGAATGTCATGTCGCGGCGGAGGTGAGAAATCCCCGCCGAGGAGCTGCTAGCATTGGAAGAGTCAGTGTCATCGTCGTCTTCATCTTGGGAATCCATAGTTGCAACCCAGCCAACAGGCGGCGGAAGCTGCGAGGGTGGCAGTTGGACGTATTTCGCTGATAAGATTTCAGTTTGGACCACATCAACGTCAGCCGCCACATCAGTTTTACGCGGTGGTGACGAGAATCCCGGCCACATGGCAAGCCGGTCTGTAATCGCCTCTTCTGGACTTGCTTCTTGAAACGACTCGATGGACTTTTTTGAAATCCCATGAAGAAACTTCCTTGGAGCTTTACCTGGGGATGATAACCTCGAGAACCGGGAAAGCTTCGGATGACTGGCTTCATCGAGTTTCCCGCGTCGTGTCTGAACATGAACCGCAAAATGATCTGATGGTTGAACTCCACCGAGGCCACTCGCTTCAAATTCTTGCAGAGCATTCGAAGATGATCCAGGAGGGTTCTTGAGCACAAATTGTTCATCTTCCGACTCGTCGTCAAACAATTCTGGTGTTTTAGGTCGGTTCTCTTCGGTCTGGAATGGATCATTGCCTTTCGAATAGTCCTTGAATGGCCTATACGGTAGCATTGAGCCTGATGTCGTACGAGTAAATCCTGGAGTTGATTTCTGAACAGTGGAACCAAGAGCAGCCTGTGCTTGGTTACTGTAGCCATCTTTACCGATACCGAAAACGTGAAGCGGTGTCAAAATATTTCCTCGGTCTCCAGATAGATCTGTGCAAAACTTGGCACCATTGTAGAATACCATTGGCCCGTCGTCACGACGTCTCCTCTTCGATCCAATCGAATGGGAGACGCCACTCCATGCGTGTGCGCCTCGTCCTCGTTTTAAAGCACCATCCATTTCTGGTCCTGAGCCAAACGAGGAATCGCTTTCGTCCGTTGATATCATGCCTCCGGATGATGAATTTTGGTGGCGGAAGAGAGGCTTGTAATGGAAAGAAGAAGAGGGATCTGAGCTCTCGAGAGGCATGCAAGGCTCGTCCACCTCGATCGGTGCTGATGCAAACTTGCCAACTTCAACTTTGCGTCTTTTCCTGCAGCTATGCCCATCGATACTCTCTTGAGGCGATCTATTACGAACACTACTTTCACCACTGTCACTGCTCATGCGGGTACCATCTGATCCCCCTCGCCATCTGACTTTCTTCCCATCCGGTGAGATCTGGAACTTTTCGCTCACATCCGACACTGCTGATCGGACGAATTCGGGAGTGACATTGATGATATGAAGCTGGGCCATGTTGACGAGGAGATTCAGATAGATCCAACCTTCTGCGTCGACAGCCACATCAGCGGAATTTTCAGTGATCAACCTTGGCGTTGATAAGCCAAGATGTCGGATATACTCCACATTCTCGGAAGGGATCTGTGCTCGATCAGGGTCCAGATCAAGTGGCCTCGTTGGCCTCTGCTTAGGACTTGACCGCTCCGGTGATTGTTCGTCCGAGGAATCAGTCAATATTCGCGATCCGGAACTCGAATCGGCCAATAGCTTGGATGGCTTTCCAGGCTCGAAGTCAATTTCCATTCCAAGTATATGTGCCTCTCTTGAGCCTTCCTCCTCGAGGGGACCGATCCGGGCGGCCTGATCAGCTCTGGCTGCAGAATTCGATACCTCTTGTTGCTGAAGGGGTTGGCTATTCTGCCCAGCCTTTGCACCTCTCTTCCCAGTGAACAATTGCTCTAGACGTTGAACTACGATCTTTTTCTTCTGTCTCTCGGTCATGACAGGAGAATGCTTGGGCAAAAGACCTTCAGGGATGTTATGCAGGAAAGATTGGATATTCTGTTCCCTGGCCACTCGAGGTTGTGAGCCCTTTTTCTCCGGAACTAGATTTAAGGTAGACGTAGAGGTTGGCCCTGAGATTGACATGGAGGCATACGCGGAATCGTTCGGACGAGAATTTGAAGTCGAAGACGAAGGAGTATGTTTTGGGTTCGTAGTAGAGCTTGATGTCTGCGGTTTGAGGGAGGCAAACGGTGGATAACGACGATTCCTTGCGGGTTTGGCATCTTCGTCGGCTGATTCATCGATACTCGACGCAAATTGCCTCAGAACATCTTCTAGCTCTCTTCGTCGTCGCGGGGGTAGACCATGAATCTTCAACTCAAACATTTTGTCCTTTTCCAATTGTGGAGGCTGTGATCTCTCATATCGTCTCAATCGCTCTTTCAACTTCTTATTCTCAATTGTCAGATCATCGATCACACTTCTGAAATCGTCTGCGCTGCTGGCTTGGGTCATAGCTCGGCCTCCATGTAGGAGGTACCTCCTAGGAACTCCAGATATTGGGACATCGTTGTTGGACGTGCTTGAACTAGTGTGAGGGACAAAATAAGGCGGGTCGTCTGCGGTTATGGCCTCGTCAGCAACTTGACAAACCATTATGGATCTCTACCTCTGCAACTTACTATCGTCAAAACCATGAGTGTAGCCTGTCTCCGGCCGAGAATTTGAGTTGTTAAACCATTTTTGCACATTTGATTCCCCCGATTTGCGGCTCTCATCCGAATCTTGCCTATTTGGAGATGCTCCCGATTTCTCCGTCACCCTCACCCCTGGGTGTCCTTCATCTGATCGTGCTGGGGGGCTCTCATGGCGTAAGCTCACCGACAGGTGGGCTGGAAGTCGACGCGGATGAAGAGTTGGTTCGACGGGATGCTGCTTGGCGGAAGACCCGAGCATTGTATCGTTCCGTCTGGTGTTAGGGATAATTTCCTGTGCACGAACTCATGGCAGACGTCTGTATTCAACCACGAGTGCTTGAGTCGATGCCAATTGTTCCCAGGTCCCGTCACTGCTAAAGTGGCCTAAAGTGGCACAGGAATTATCGCGATTAGGACCGACAAGACGGGAAGCTGGCTATATAAGAAGAATGGTAAAGGTGTATAAGCGACGCTGTGCAGCAAGTAGAGAGACAGGCGATTCTGATACAAGATGTATATGCTAGTGCAGACAAGATGATGGGTAGTGGCAGTAAGGTAGGTAGGTAACTGACAAGGTGAAGAGGACCACGCTGAGCAGCAGTATAACACAACAGGAAAAGGAGGGAACTGTAAAGAAGTCCAAGAGGGAGTGGCAACGGGGAAGGGAGAACGATCTGAAAAGATCGGATCTGACTGCGACCTTCGCAGAGCAGAGCAGAGCAGAGCAGAGCAGAGGTATCTTGCACGCTTGCTCTGATGTCTCAGTCGGTGGGCAGCTTCAGATCTTCAGATCGAAGAATTGACGTTGAATCTGGATTTGTAGAGTGTGTCGCTTTCCCAATCGACGACCAACGAAAAGGAAGAGAAAATGGGTCTAGACCGAAGCCACACCTACCGTCTGAAGCACCAACCCATTCCTGCGGTTCCCCTTCCTTTTTCCTCTCTGTTCGCGAGAGTATGGCATCTCTGTTCTGAGATCTGGAGAGAATTCCCGATGCCACTAAAGGTACCAGGGCTCTGCGATCGACCCGCTTTAACTCGGCCTTGTCCCATTCTGGACTAGCTGCCATGCAGGGTCGTCATTCCCGAGGACCCTGACCCTTCAGGACGAAAAGAAGCCGCTCCGCTTTACGCTCGAGTGACTTCTTTCTGTGCGACCGGGCCTAGTACTTTCGAAGTACTGCCTAGATTTTGACAGATACAACTAACTACTGCAACTACTGCTAATGCTACTTCTGTTACTGCGACTACGACTGCTAACCTTATCGTGATTATTTCTGAGAAGTCCAAGTCTGTCCTATTCTATCTTTACTGCATTACTTGAAAAGGAAAAGGCATTGTCGCCGCGGACGTCCCTCCTTCTTCGACTTTCTTCCATATGACGACAACCTGCGGCACTCAACCAGCATCCGCGCAGGATTTCCTCTGGAAGATACTGATTTGGGCAGCCAGCAGTGAGTTGTCCCTGGCTCCTGTGACTTGTGCCACCCAAGCTCGACGGTGAAGATGGCATCCTATTTGTCCTGATGGACGAACCCTCGCAGAGAGCGGAGTCTGATTCGCGCGACCACGAGGGTGGTAAAAGTGCAGTGGTTAAAAAGTACAGTAAACATGGGCGCGCATCGACATTGACGGGGCTGATGTCACTTGACGTGATGATGTGTTCTAGGCCCTGGGCTCCTACTGTAGCGCTGGTCCCTTGCGGCACGAGTTGACCCCGATTCTGGATCGACGATCGACGATCGACTTGCACAAGGCTGAGACCGCGACTTGTTGGCAAGTATAGAGGCAATACAACGATGCAGTATGGCAATACAGCAAACTCTAGACGTTGTACTACTCTTGTTCTGACTCTCTGCTCCACGACTCGCTCAATCCCTCACTCACTGCTCCTTCGGGCAGCAGTCGCGCGCACCCGCAGGCACCAAAGGCTGGCTGCGACAAGATCGTTATTATGGTCCGATACTGGCATGAGAGCATGCCGGT
The DNA here is from genome assembly GCF_001500285.1 of Mollisia scopiformis. NCBI lineage: Eukaryota > Fungi > Ascomycota > Leotiomycetes > Helotiales > Mollisiaceae > Mollisia > Mollisia scopiformis. Next base: position 45,293 of record NW_017263596.1, read on the forward strand.
TGTGCCAGGAAAAGGTCTCGGGTCGTCTCTGGTCCAGCACCGCCTCGATCCTTCGTCAGCCTTGTGATCAAAAATTCCTCTCTACCAAAGGTCAGCACACACGAGACACACTCACGATTCGCTTGTCATCGCCGAAAGGAGCCAGAGAGCGCGAGCAGACGAAACCGAAACCACAGCCAGCGACCGACCGACCTTTCTTTGGGTTGGGGATATTACCCACTTTATTCAAAACCACTCACCCTCACTCCTCTTCATCCTTCATGCATATAAGATCACATCCTGACGCTTTCGTCCCATCCCTTTGTTGCATGTCGCAGTTTTCAAGATCTCGATTTGATTCTCCGTATGAGCGTCGAATCGTCAATTCGATTCGGGCAACCCTTGTACTTTTCTCCTCGATCGAGCATTTGATTGGTTTGCAATCATCCAGCCTGCATTGACGTTTCTAGTAAAATTCTCCTAAACTTCAGCCTTGTGGGGTAAGGTTTAGGTGTAGTTCTGATGACGGCGTGCCCACTTATTCTTTGGTCCAGCCTCGTCATTGTCCTAGGCCTAGGGCCTGAAGGCGGCTACGATACTACTAATAAACATATATTCGGAGAGACTGATTGTGTACCCACGACTTTCAATCATAGAGCCCACTTTGTTTGTTCTAAGTCTCGTTTGTGCTTTCTGGAATGTGATTTATTACCAGTATCTCTTGGGAAGTCCCAGAAATACAGGGCTAAGAACATGTCTCAGATATGCGTGTTGGAGTTCTGATCGAGTAACACATGCATGGTGAACTCGGCCAGAAGCTCATGCATAAATAATATACCGAAGTATAGGTAGTATGCCTGACTGTTCTTTGTGCTATGGGACCTGCACCGATCTGACCTTTGGAATACCCGGCATAACAAGAATATTCCGACGTTCTGTGAACAGTCTGTAACGATTCACGTACTCCAGCTTGGAGGGCAATGGTGAAGCATTGGACTTGCATCGAAGTTTTGGGGAGTTTCTTCCTCCCTGTCTGGGCTATGGAGAAGAGATCGAGATCTTCAGGTGTCGGATATTGTTGGTAGCGGCCGCCACCATTTCGAAGAACTCGATCGATCGACCCCTAGATACATACCGATCGATGCTTGGCCACGCACGAACAGAGAATGGCAGGGGGTCAAACACCAGTGAGCGGGCCTGGAAGCTTTGTCTCAATTGGTGTGCACGTGTTAAAGTAGTTGAATAAGAGCGGCTTCATTCAAGCTTCTGAAATTCTGGTTTGGGAGGGAGTGTCACCATGAATTTCCCCTGATGGCTCTTTAACACCCGTCTGCTGCGAGGTTTGAAGAGAAAGCACTACATCCTTTGACACGTCCCTTGGCGCGTCACTGCCATCTTGACCTGACTCGAGTGGGTCGATTGCGATTATTGCTGCCAAGACTGCGTCTAGAACCTATTGCTCATTCACGACAACTCATCTCAGACCTGATAAATACTGAGAGGCAGCATTCGCAGACGAAACCTGTCCAGAGTTTGGAATACCCGGCAACAACCCCCCGGACCCTATCCCCCAATCTGCTAGAAGAAGCCAATTGACAGCAGGTCCATTTCCCATGCGTAAAGGTCCACAAATGTCTGATGCCACACTGTGTCGAATGAATAGAGACAACCTCGCTCAAAATCTAACAGAGATGACTATAACTCGGATCTCTGGATCTTCTTGCGACGTTTGAGGTCGCAAGGAAGACTGGAAGAAGTAGAGAGCGACGCTCTTATGAACCACAGGACAGGTGACGGAAGCCTTGCCAATCACCTGCTCTGATTTTGAGATTGTGATTGCAGAATGAATGAATAAGAAACACCGGGGTCAGACATAAGAGTAAGGAAGTTGTTCAAGCCTCGTTCAATAGCTAGGAACACGTTTTGAAGTCAGGGTTATGGCTTCACTGTAGTTAATACTCGAGGTCCGATATATGAAAGATGATTTCGAATGTCCTCGAGGTACAAGTAAGAAAAAGATTGAAGAAGCGCAGTCCACGGTACACAAATTCCAGCCAGCGGAGAGCGGAAAGAATGGGGAGAGTACTGTAGGAAGGGAAGCACCGGAAGCGAGACACGGAGCTGATTCCGCGCTGTGTCAAACGAGAAACCGTCGATGCAATGCAATCTCAACATTAAAATAGTATTCATGTTCCAGACATCGAAATGGTTCCAAGCCCTTATCGTCTAGTTCTGAAGACATTGATCTTTGATCTCTGAAGTTTTAATTGTTTTTCCTCAACATAAATTTGTCTCAAACAATTGTTGTGAAATCGTTCCACTCCACTTCCCGGGTAGGCGTTCCGAGCCACATTCCGCTGTCTCGGCTTTGAGCTTGGTCAAACCCCCCAGGGCTAATTGCTTTGCCGGACCTCCACTTCAAAATTCAAGAGAGCTTCAACTATGTTCTCTTGATCTTCATGTCTCGAAACATTGAGCATTGATTATTGAGGACTCGTGGATACCATTGCAGGCGTTCAGGTATTGATTTCTTTTCACAATTCACGATGTCTTCAACCGCACTATTCCGCACTGCGAGAGCTTACACCAGGAATGGTACCAAGGTAAGAGGAGCTTTAAAGCCGGCGGGCAATACTGACTATGAATAGCAATCCATTCTATTAGCTCGCACATTTGCCTCTACAGCTCGTCGCAATGAGATCAACAAAGTCCTCCCTTCTGCAGCCGAAGCGCTCAAGGACATGCAACCCAACAGCACAGTCTTGTGCGGAGGATTTGGACTCTGCGGTGTGCCCGACACTCTGATCGACGAAGTTATCAACAAGAAAGACATCACCGGTCTCACCGCTGTGTCGAATAATGCTGGAACCGACACATCGGGACTTGGGAAGTTGTTGAAGACTAAGCAGATCAAGAAAATGATCGCGAGTTACATCGGAGAGAATAAGACATTTGAGAAGATGTACCTTACGGGAGAGGTTGAGCTCGAGCTCACACCACAAGGGACACTGGCAGAACGATGTGCAAGTGGGGGTAAAGGAATACCAGCTTTCTATACACCAGCCGCCTTTGGTACCGTGGTCCAGACTGGAGAACTTCCTTTACAAAACAACCCTGATGGCACACCAAAAGTCTACTCATACCCCAAAGATGTAAAAGTCTTCGATGGAAAGCAATACTTGTTAGAAGAGAGCATCAAAGGAGACTATGCTTTCGTAAAAGCTTACAAGGCCGACAAGCTTGGAAACTGTCAATTCCGTCTGACAGCCAACAACTTCAATGGCGCTATGGGCAGAAATGCGAAGATGACCATCGTAGAAGCGGAGCATATTGTGGAGCCAGGGGAGATTCCTCCTGAGGCTGTCCATCTCCCTGGTATATATGTCAAGCGTGTCATTCAGTCTACGACTCCGAAGAATATCGAAAAGTACACCTTTGCCAAAGATCCCAACGATCCCGAGGCCAAGGCTGCGCTTGGAAGTGGAGATACAGCTGCCAAGAGAGAACGTATTGTAAGGAGAGCTGCGAAGGAATTCAAGAATGGCATGTATGCCAATTTAGGAATCGGTATGCCAATGCTAGCTCCGGCTTTCGTGGGACCAGATGTTGAGGTGCAACTCCAATCTGAGAACGGTATTCTTGGTCTTGGTCCTTATCCCGTGAAAGGTAAGGAGGATGCAGATCTTATCAATGCCGGCAAAGAGACCGTCACGTTGAAGCCTGGGGCTGCTGTCTTTGGTAGCGAAGAGAGTTTTGGCATGATCAGAAGTGGCCGTGTCAACCTCACGATTCTTGGTGCCATGCAAGTTAGCGGGAATGGAGACCTTGCAAATTGGATGTTGCCAGGGAAGATAAAGGGCTTTGGTGGTGCGATGGATTTAGTGTCGAATCCCGAGAAAACCAAGGTCGTGGTTACGATGGAACATACAGATAAAAAGGGCAACGCGAAGATTGTCAAGCAATGTGCTTTCCCATTAACGGGCAAGGCTTGTGTATCGATGATCATTACCGAATTGGTGAGCAGCTTCTGACCACGTCCTGATTTAATAACTAACATTGGTATGCAGGGTGTCTTCGAGGTAGACATCGCTACAGGTCTGACATTGACAGAGATTGCTGATGGTGTCACGGTCGATCAGATCAAGAGCAAGACAGAAGCTCCTTTCAAGGTTGCCGATGACTTGAAGCCAATGTTATGATTGTATAAAGCTCTGTGATATGGAAAAGGCATGTTTAGGAGTCAGCTGGGATTTGGAATTAATAGCATGATCTTTTTGTACATCCAACTTAAATCCTTCGCAAAGGTATTCGACTTCGCGTATCAGTCCACTTCCCCTTTATAGGCGGGAGAGTCACGTGAAGATAGAATATTCGCCCCTCGGCCTGATAAGCTTCGACTACCCCTCCGCAATGACAATCCAACTGTTTCACCTCCGTATATCTTCAGGCTTCAAAGCTAATCAAATCTTTATCATCTCTGGTACAGCTTCTGCTATTTTCCTCTCCCAGTTGATTGTTACCTCAAAAAGACCTCCAGCGCCATGGACATCTGCCCAACCACTTCGATAAATCACCACACACCGATGTCCAATACCTCTCCTGAATTCACTCTCTTCAGATTCCTCCCAACTGAACTCCGTCTCAAGATCTACGATCTAATCCTCGCACTCCCCCCCTCCACGACCGAGCCCCGCCGAATCCTCAAAATATCCTACTCCCCATCCCTCTCCCGCTACATATCTGCCACACCTCCACCTACCCTCCTACACCTCTCCCACGAAGCTCGCACATACACCCAAAACCACTACACCCCCCTCCTCCTCGGTTCAAACGCCAAATCCCCCACCTTCCATGCCAGCATACCAATATCTTTCCTCCAAGATACACTCTACCTTTCCTCCCTCTCGCCCCTCCTCTTCACCCACCTTCACGATATACTCTTTCACCTCTCTACCTCTCCCTCTCGACACCAGATCCAAAGTCTAGCCATAGACCTACGATGTTGGTCTGAGCTCATAGAGAATGGATTTGGGGGCCTGTTAGCGCGGATGAGAGGATTGAAAGAGGTATTGCTCGTGGTTGAATTTGGGAGGGTAGGGTGTTTTAGGGGAGTGCTAGGGTTCTTGGAAGTCCCTAGTTGGAGAGGAGATCTATATTGGCTTGCTGAGACGGCAGAGATGAGACTGAAAGAGGAGAGGCTGAGGGTGAGGAAAGGAGGGAAGAATCCCGGTGACGATGTGGAGGTTGAGAATGTGGGTGTTCGATGTGTGATCTTGACACGGGGAGGGGAACAGGCTTGAGTCTGAGAGGATAGATATAAGGAACTTGTGATTGCAATAGGGTTGAAAATCCGAAGCAGTAAGTCTGATACGTTGGAACTGTTATGCGAATACGAGCCAGCAAGAGACGTCAGCTATGTGGACAGTCCTTTGTTTCGACCGAGTATTGCTAAGTCGACTCCAGTCAGGGCAGTGAGGAATCGTTGCGATTGCTTCATACTCCAGTACTTCGTAGCATCTTTACTGGTCTTCATGACCTGGCACTCTAGGCGTTGAAGTCTCGGGGTCAGATTTTGTTGATTACACTTAAGACGGGCTTCAAAGTACATTCTGACTTAGACTCTGATATTGGAGCAACGAACATCATTAGAAACCAAGATCTTTGGATTTTCATTTTCATTGTTTCACCTCGTCTTTCATCCCCTAGCGGTGAACTACTACTCGAGGGATAAGAGCAAGCTGCTACCATTGTGAAGATAACAGAAGCAACAGCAATAATCCGGTTCCCAGTGGGATATCAAAATCATGGTAATACCTCAAACGCCTTCGTACCATCCTCCAAACTCCAAACACCGAGCCATCCAGCCCTAATTTATGCACCTACAGGAAATAATAACTCGAACTCTTATTTATACGCCCGCCTAACTCGACGCCAGAAAGAAAAGCGAACACGTGCAACAGCGGACTCATTCTGTCTTCCCTCCAATTATTCCTCAGGCCTGCGCAGAAAACATGAATTTGCCAAGGTCCAGCTGGGTGGTTCCTTCTCCTGGTCTTCGGACCGGGGACAAAGCCTCATCGTCGCCCTCGCTATCGTGGATGATCAGGTCCTCACTTCCGACTGGCAAGTTCAACTCAATGTTTTCGGTCTCATCAGGATTTGGCAGAGGAATCATGGTTGGGTCGATCTCCTTCGCATTCTCGATAGCAACCTCCGGAAATGGCACAAAGTCTTTGCTCAATAAAGAGCGACGAGCAAATCTGGGCTTGATTGGTAGAGAAGGAGTTAGAGGAGGAGTCATTGGGAGTTTAGAACGGTTGTTCGCGGCTGCACCGAGTCGTTGAAGGGGTGTCAAAACGGATTTGGTGTTCGTCTTGTTTGTTTTCGGCGCGGGTATGTTGCTCTTCACCGCAAGTGGGATCTTTGACTGCTTTTGAATCTGCGACAAAGGTGTGGGAAGTCCCTGAAAGCTAGGTTCCTGCTTTGGAGTACAGGACGGAGTAGCGTTGAACGCAAATCGACTTCTTAAGTCTTCTAGAGCATCAGGCTCAGGACTGGCTTCAATTGGAGTTGGCGGTTGTTGTGATGAGCTCGAAGTACGCATGGAGGTCGTTAGACTTGGAGTGCTTTCTTGAGAGTCAAGTGAAATGATGGTCCCCTGACTGTCTGAGCAAGTATCGTCTTGACCAGCGCTAGTCCTCTCTTCTCGGAAGATAGCGAGCTTTTTGCGCGATACTTGAGATCCCGAGGTAGAAACATCTGGCAGACTGAGCATGGCCTCCTCTACCGAATCGTCCGAGAATATATTGATCTCCTGCTTCTTTGACCGCTTGCTCCTGAAATTTCTGGCAGCAGCAGGGCTAGGTTCGGGAGCGTTAGAAGAGAAGAACCGGCTTGGTCCAAGTTCAACTTTTCGGCTCGGGGATACGACTAGCTCGAGATCTTCGCAAAGTCGAGCTCGTTTGGGTGGACGAGGTTCAGAAATTGTTGGAGTTCGACTTTGGCGGACAGATTGAGTGCGAGTTGGAGGAGGTGCAGACTGAGGTAGTTGAAGCTCAGTATTGGCACGACTGAGGTAAGGTCGAGGTAGGGGGATAGCCACCCAAGGTCCTTGATTGCGGCGAAGAGCATCTTGCTGACTTGGGGAAGGGGTAAAGCAATTGGGATCCAGTTCAGCAAGGGGAGTTCGCTTTGGCTTGAAGAATGTTTCAAGTGGCTTGTTCTTCTTGACTTCAGAGGAAGTTGATCTCTGATGTTGAGTTCGTGATCGTGTGGACCATGGTGTGATTGGACCAGAGGCGTTCCTGACCCCAGCAATTGGAACTTTTGTCATTGGGTTCAGATCTCCTCTTGCAACGCCTCGAGCGATTTCCGGCTCGACGTATGCTCCGATGTAAGACATCTTGTTCTCGTCAATTGGTTGTTCGGGTTGTGTGTGGAGAACTAGCGAAAGGCTCTGTGGGCAGAAGACTCGTTGGTGGAGAAAGGTGAATTCGGCTTGATAGAAAGCCTCGAGATAACCTTTGGGTACGTGGAATTTTCCGTCGAATTGCAACATCCGAACAACTTTCTCAATGGTCCTGTGTTTTCGGACCATTCGATAGGCCGTCTTTAAGCCCATGTTGTTGATACTGGCAAGGTAATCACAACCACTGAGAATAGCCATCTGCCTGAACTCCTTGTCTGACCAGCCGGTAAGACTGATCTCTTTGCAGGCACAGAAGTCTGCCTTGTTGACTTCAATGCAGTTTCCATACTGGTCCAACTTCGTCAACAAACATTTTGCACCGAAAACCAACAAGTCCGAGTCCTCTGAGAGGATACCGTCGACGATGCCTTTCCTCTCTAGGTACACCATTTGAGCATCTGCTTCATACGGTGCCACTATATATTGGACCCCAGCCCTCCTCAATTCATCGATGAGCTGTCGAGCCATTTCTGGAGTAACATCGACGGCTTTCTGAAATTCGAGGTATGCTTGTGAGGGCTTTCCGGCACTCAGCAATTCCATCCCCGCCTTCTTGCTTTCCTCCCTTCGTTTTGCACGTTCGTCCTCGGTCTTAGCTTTGCTCGGCAAGTAGTCACCATCGAATATCAGAAAGGGCGTCACGCCAAAGTGCTGTAGCATTCGTACTCGGTGCATTGCAAATTCGACAAATCTAAGGAACTTTAGCAATTACTTATGTACTGAAGTGGACCATGGTTAAATACTTCTTGGTTGGTTTGCCCATCGCCAATTCCATAGCACAAGACACTGTGCCACGGTGTAGCCAGCCATAAGCATCGACCGCCAAAGTTTTTCCCTCGAATTTCTTAAGATTACATGCTTTTTGGATGGATTTCAGCAATGGGAGCAGGCCTAAAGGATTGTTAGTCTGTTTTTGTGGAGAGAAAGGCGCAATATCATACCATTAATGCCCATTGTAAGAAGCAGAGGCGTGCAGGAAGCACAAGCAAACTTTCAACGTGCGGACATGTATTTACTTTTTGCAAACCGTTTTCTATATCAAGAGCAGTGGAAGGAATGGCGACAGGTACAGAAGAGGAACTGGCGCGAGATCGGGTCGTGAGGTTGTCGATGGTGAGTTTGGTGGTTGCACATAGAGTAATAAGACTTGGACTTTAATACCGATCCAGGGCAATCGCGTTGAGCGCGTCGTCGGCGAGTCGGTCCAGTGTCTGACTGGGCAACTACAGCACCCCTCTCATAGGCTCGGCTGGTAGAGTCTAGTACCAGATGACGCTACGGGCGATAAAGTTACGATAAGAAAATCTCGAAAAAGATAGCAAAGTTTGGCTTCGACAATCACAGCAACGATTCCATCTGCCACTGGACATCATGCCAAAAAGCTTAGAGAAGACCCGCAAGAAGATTGCCAAGAAGAAGGGCAATATCACCGCTCTCCATGAGAACTCCAGAGACTCTCAGAAACTCCGACGGGCGCAAAACAGAGACGACAAGTTACAGAAGGTGGCATCTGCAAGAAAGAAACACGACAGACCACTAAGTAAGCTACTTGGAACTTCTTGAGTGCAAAGGATACTGATGCAGTATAGTGGAAAGAGCCGCATTCTTCCAAGAAGCTATTCGAGCGAACGACGGAAAGCCATTAGACCTCGACACCATTCAGTCTCTAATCAAAACGTATGTCTCCCATAAACATACTTTACGGAAGGGAAGTCTGACAGGAAAACAGTTTTATACACCAGCATGATGAGGAATTCAGTCAATTGAAGAAGGATCGTCGCCCAGGAAGACCCGCCAGCACAAGAGAGGACTTGCTGAGAATCAAAATTGCCGCTGATATGAAGGAATACGAGGATGGCTTTTGTCAGTATCTACAACACATATTATGTGGAATGATGGAAACATTAACAGCCTACAGATCTGCCCGAGCTTTCGGACGAAACCAATGCGGTATTGCTCAATCGTTGGGAGGGGTCATGGTCCTATCTTGCCACTATAAAATGGGTTCGAATGACCAGCAAAGGAGAAGCACGGGAAGCGAAGTTCCCTCCAAAAGGAGAGTCATGAACTATGAAAATTCGTTTCTGTATGGAGTTACGGGTAGGAAAATCGTCTGACTTGATACCTCACTATGGCGTTACGGACAATAGATAAATTGTCAATAAATTTGGCCCTCGAGACTAGAGGGATCATCATCTGCAGACTCTTGCATAATGTAATGAAGAAATTCATGTCTTGACATCAGCTTTCACTTCCATTTGCCCAGATTGCCTTTCATTTTGTGCACTAGATTAAAGTTATGCATCAGCATCAGCCTTGTGCTTTCGATTGGCGCTAAGTAAGGAAATTTCGAGAGCCTCGCACTAAAAAAAAGCTAAGTGCGAGCTTCCTACATCACACCCTATTGTACCATCAACACAAATTCTCTCTACATCTCCCATTCATCACATCACATTCCCTCAACATGTTCTCTATTAGATCCTTTGCCCGTGCGGCACCTCGAACAGTTTCTCGATTAAGTACTTCAGCACTCCGAACACAATCTGCACGACCTGCCTCCTTATTGCAATCAGCATGGAGACCAGCACGAACACAGTACGCCGCAGCTTTCTCGACATCATCAATTAGACGGTCAGAAGGCGAGGGTGATTCTGAGTTGGTTGCAAAGCTCGAGTCAGAAATTGCGATGGAGAATGAGATGAAGGAAGATGGAGGTATCCCAACCAGCGTCAAGGACTACCTCGAGAACGGCCCATTCGAGATTATTGATACTCCTGGACAAGAGGACGTTGTCCTGACAAGACAGTTCGGCGATGAGAAGTAAGGAACCCTCAAGACTGCCCCTATTGGAAAATTTCTAACAACCTTCAGAATCAAGATTACTTTCTCCATCGCAGACCTGAATTCGCCCGACCCAGAGGCCGATTACCAAGACCGTGCTCTTGCCGATGAGCAAGACGACAATATCAACCAAGGCGATAACAAGAACTTCAAGGTCGCCCCTGAGGATCAACTTGAGGGAGAGGAGGGTGCTGAGGGCGAGGAAGAAGCAACATCCTTCCCAGCCAGACTCAACATCGTTGTCGAGAAGTCAGGGAAGGGTGCGCTCGCTGTTGAGGCCGTTGTTCAAGACGGGATGGTAGTCGTCGACAATGTCTACTATTATGCCAATGCCGCACACGCTTATGCAGCCACCCCAGAGACGGCTCACGAGAGACAAGACTTGTATGTTGGCCCACCATTCGGCAACCTTGATGAGGATCTTCAGGTTCTGTTGGAGAGATATTTGGATGAGAGAGGGATCAACACTGCTTTGGCTATATTTGTCCCAGACTACATCGACATGAAGGAACAGAAGGAGTATGTGAGATGGTTGGAAAATGTCAAGGGTTTCGTCGAGGCATGAATGTATAGGAGGTGCTTTGATTCGATTGTTGTCTTCACACCACTTTCCACTCTGAAACTATCACTGTATACTATTGGGCACTGTATTGTGCTATAGCGGCACATATGCCACATAATGACATAAAGATACATTATGATTTCACTCACAGCATGCAAATCACATACCCTCCTCTCGAGTATTACCTGAACGTGTATGGCTCTGTCTACGAAAGTTCTTTACCAAGAGGTTTGCTGCCACAAGAGTACGGGAGACCAATCACAACTAACAATATAATGACGGAAAATTTCTTCATAATGCATTTATTCTCAAAAGTCCCCTATATACTTGCGCCTCCAGCCATCTCAACACCGTAATCCCATCTCACGAAATCAAGTCGATCCATTCATCATCAATCATAGCAGCACCCCATAAAAAGGTGCATCCAGCCTGGATCTGAATAAGAGGGAAACACGACGTGACCTGATACGAGTGCTACGATATGCGCCCAAGCCCGCCCCCATGTTCCATACCCATGTCCTCAACTGCATGCAAAAGGATGACCGCTAAGCAGAGTAGGAAAGAGTAGAAAGGTTGACCGTGAACCATGAAGACGCCGGGTGGATGCAATTAACGATAGGAAAATGCAATAGTGGGATGTTGTGATACTCTAGACATAGCAATCGCGGCGCTGTGACCTCGGAAAAAGGGGGAAGTTTCTGTATCAAGAATACTCTAATTGGCAGCGCCAAGAGAAGAGCGGTTGTTGGAGGGACTCGAAGTGTCATTGTTGAATGTCCATTCTCCTGCGAAGATATAATCAGTCAGTCTCTGTCTTGGTGATAAAGAACAGTGCTGGGGACAGTGGCGTGTAAGAAGCAAATAGATCAGTGACCGTTGGACCATTCCCACGCACCATTAGCAAGATTGTCAGCTGTATCTGCCAGGAGGATGACTCGTCGCTTGTTGCAGTATGATGTCTTGTCCATGATTTCGACCTTCAGCTTGGGATTTGCGAGCTCATCTACAGGCTTTTCAAACATTTCAGACAGAGCCTCCACAGCCATCTCAAGATCCTTCTGGTTGTCTTCGAACATCTCGGTGAGATTGACGCGTTTGAGGTAGAATGCAAAAGCATAAGTCCACTTCAAGGTCTGTCGGCAGGTTTGCAGAGCATGAGAAGCCGAATTCAAGTACTGAACCTCAATCCAGGACATGCCAGACGCGGTCTGCAACGAGATCATCTTCTTTTCAGTCTTCGTAAAGATATCTTTATCAAGCTTTGCAGACTGCTCGTGATTGGCATATCGGTTGTAGTAGTGCAGATATCTCTCGAGAGAGACTCTAGACTTGGCTTGAGCGTCACGGGCTTCTGAACCACTCTTCTCCTCGAACCTGTTGCAATTGTACCAACTCGTGCCGTGCTCAGACCACAATCCCATGCACATCCAGCAGAACTCGTGCTTGCACTTTCTGCATGTCATATGGTTGCATCCTCCGTTCTTCTCGATCGTAGAGTTGCACTTTGGACATTCCTTCGTATTGGCCGAGATCCAGTTGGCCGTCTCCGAATCATCAGCACACTTCTTCAGCCACTTCTTAACCAGATCACAAGGCGCAGGTTGGTGGTCTGCCAGGCCACAGCCGAAACAAAAGCGGTGTTTGCAATCACAAGCCACGGTTGGCACCACTCTATCGAGATCCTTCTTCTTAATTCCGCACTCAATAGCATTCTGACAATCGGGGGCTGGGCACCACTTCAACTGTTCTTTATCCTCAACATATGTTCTCGTCAGTAGTTCGTGGTATCTGTTCTGTAATTCAGAGGTGACGAGCAAGTCGAGGGATTTGGCGTCCAAGATGCGTTTGCATCCATCCTGAGGGCACTGGATGCGGGCGGCCTCTCCTTCCTCTTTGATCTTCTGGTTTAGATATTGTCTGTAGCAGTCCGCACAGTATCGGTGGCCACATTTCATTGCGAATGACTGTAGCCCAGGCTCGTCCTCACAGCAGATATCGCACATGAAACCGCGGATGACCTCCAGCTTAGGTGGGCCAGTCGTGCTTGGTCCCAGACCGGCATCCTCGAGAACCTTTCTTGGTCGGTCCATATAATCCTCGATCAACCTCTCTTTGTTCCATCTGAAGTGTCGCAACAATATCGCCGCATCTTCCTTTCGGATGTCGAGTATCATGTTGACCTCGTCGATGAGGTCATCTTGTTGAGCCTGGATGTCATCAGGGTGATAAACCTTGAAGGTGGTATCGAAGGTCTTCTTTTCTTTCTTGACTTGCTCCTTTTGTGTATATCCTAGATCTGGTTCCGGTTCGTCAATGCCGAAGTCTGTTCCTCGTTAGGCGTCAGCAGTCGATCTTTTAGGGAGATGAAGCCGAACAAAGCGCAACATCAATAATAGACTTACCGTCTGCAGACTCATTGTCATTCTCACTGTCTTCTAGGACATCCTCCTCGCTGGACATGCCAAAATCCTCATCGGAATCCATCGTGAGTGGCGTTGGGGGAGATGTTACGGCTGCTGCTGAGGCGATCCTCTTACTTGACCTTTTTGCAGGGTTGGAGGATTGTTCCGCCTCAGCTGCCTTCCTCTTCCTTGGCTGGGAAGAAATTGTGTCGACGGTGGGGGTTGCTCGAAGTCGTCAGGAGGGGACGAGATTCAAGGCACACGAGGCTGTGATTCGTTGGTGTTACCAGCGTGACTCAGGTCGTTCGACAGCGCAAGAAATAAGTTTATGGCGGGAGAAGTTGTGGTCGTAGCAGAGCTGCTCTAATAATGCGCGTCGACGTCGGGTTGGCGGTGTTTATTGTTAGAGGTTGAAAGGTTGTAAGAGATTGGAAGTCGTCGATCAGTGTAAGGCGAAGGTCAAGAAGCCGCTATTTTAATCAGCAGAAGACCCGATAACCATGCCGACGTCAAGGAGACGCTAATAATCCACCCACGTGAATCTACAAAGCCATTTGAAGTTGCCAGTGGGTGGTAATACAATGATCTGTTTGCAAAGATGTCAGTGGTGTACTATTGAGCAATAAACTGTATTTCAAATCGCACCTTCCGTGAGTGGAAGAGATACACTGATGATCTTTTTACACGTGACATAGTCACGTGTATGTTTCCCGCCCGCATCTAGGTAGGTACTTAGGCTTGACACTCACAGCTCTTCTCAGTGTCCATATAAAGGAGCAAACATGGTCTTTGCAAATCAACTAAGTTGTTTAAAATTGCACATCTCTTTTTGTGATTCGATAGAACTGGCAAATGATGGGTAGTGGCATTTCTGTCTATGAGTAAACCAGACTAGTACAGTAGTCACAGTTTAAAGCAATAAAGAACCAAACTACCCATCGAGCCTTGTTCCTTTCTCTGCAGTGTTTCCTCTATGGCACGTATTTATATTATGTTGGAGTCATCCACTCACTTCACAATACAAGCAAAGCAATTTCACGAAACACAAACATAGGTAGCACAGAGTTGTAGATAATTAGAGAGTCAGAAATCCACATCTAGATGTTTTTGCTAGAGACATTAAGCACCCTATCTGTTTACAATTAAGTCCTAACTAAGCTGCTTCCAAACTCTTTGCCAAATCAATAACACTAACCGTAACCTTGTTAGTTGTTGAGGGAGGTAAGTGTCCAGCTCCCATGATGAGCAGATGGTCTGGATTCTGTAGGACTCTCAGATGCCTAGTATACGAAACACCTTCCGGAGTTGGTACTGTCTTCCAAGACCCCTCTGCTCCTAAATCCTGGTTTGTGAAGACAGGCATCAGTGATCCACAGCTGACAATGATCGTTCCATTTACGCCTCCAATCGGTGACCAAGTGATATATGGCGACGATATTGGTTGAGTTCCATCATTGGAGACAAGGGGCAGCCCGACTGAGTTGTTGAAGTCCAGGGGGTTCTCGTTGATGCGGTAGTAGACTGGAAATTCGTATCCATCAGCAACAACTGTTGGTCCACCACCATATTCATAAGTCATCATGAATTTTCCATTGGGTAGCTTCGTGACTGTAGTCATTCCAGGGCGGTCCGTGTAAGTCGGGTATGCCACGTCGTCGACTGGAGCATCCCAAGTCAAGAGGTCCTTCGAGGTCTGATGGACCAATTTCTGGCCGTGTAATGGATCTCGCTGATCGGAGTAGTAGATGACCATCTGCCCCTCGTACCACATTAAGAAAGGCTCCCAGATAGCTGGAATGCCATTATCTGGAATGGCTGCTCCTCCAGAAGCAACATGAGAAACAAATTCCCATGTATAGCCCTTGTCACAACTAGCGTATACATCGATCTTGGTGAAATTGAGATCTGTAGGGATCGAGTTTCCAGCGAGTAGAACCGTTCCTGCAGGGTATTTTCCAACTCTGGTAGGCAACTCATACAAGAATGGTTGATAACGAAGCCCCCAGCCATTTACTTGGTCCTGAACTTTTGAGATCTCCTTCCATGTCTCTCCACCATTGACGCTCTTGAAAATTGGGAAGTATACTGGTGGTGGTTCAGGACTGTAGTTCTCCCACGTTGCTAGAAGAACTCCTCCTTCCAACTCGACAGTACGGGCGTAGAGAACTTGAGGGTCCGTATAATTGGATGGTGGGACGAAAACGGTAACATTTGTGAATGTGGAGAAGGGAGCTAGCCAAGGGGCTGCTAACACACTCGGAAGTAGCAACGGAAGCAAAGACAAAGCCTGGAGACGCATGGCTACAAGGACTGTGTGAAACAGGTACCGAATGCAACACGCAACAAAAAGGGAACGATGAAACTTATACTCATCTAAGGATCACCAGTTTGCCTCCGAGGCTTATCAAAATTTTGTCCAAGCACGGAGAAATAGCTGTTTACCCCGCATATTTACCAGAGGAAGCCCTGGAGAATGGAGCAATTCCCTGCAAGACTGACATGGCGATGGAAAAACAATGATCAGTCTCCGCACTGATCATGACTCCGGTGGGCAACAGCCATGCTAATGTTGACGCGCTCCAATGAGGGGAGAGTACAGTAGAGCCGCTCCAGTGAAGTCAGAGAGAGCGGCCCGGGGCATCTCCGCATTTCGCACCCCAGGCCAGCGGAGGCGTGATCGTTCCAGTGTCGCGTTGAATCACAGGAGATGAATGAAGCTGGATGGGTCAATTGGCATCTATTCAAACTGGTCGGAAAAGAAAGAGAGTATTTGTATAAACATGAAGCTGGAGGGAGCATGAGAAGATATGTGAAGGAAGAGGGTCGTCTGTCTGTTGCACGATGCCGATCCTTCTCACAAGCGAAGAGGACAAACGCTGCTGAGCATCAATCGCTTCGATTGAGACTGCACAACCACTCTCCCTCTTACCTGCTCAATTGATCACCCACAATTTCAAAATGGCATCTACATTCGCCCTCCGTAGATCCCTCTTCGCGGCATCGCGCCCCACGAGAGCTTTCCACAGCTCCGCCAGAGCATTCATCAAAGTTGGAGACAAGCTTCCCAACCTCGACGTTTTGGTAGAGAACTCGCCCGGCAACAAGGTCAACTTGAGCGAGCTGGCCACCGGCAAAGCACTACTTATCGGTGTCCCTGCTGCTTTCAGTACGTTCCCTCTGCTCTGAATCTTTACAGGATTTGATGTTCAACGCTTGATGTTGAATTGGACATTGACTGATCACGGGATAGGCCCATCGTGCTCGAACTCTCATATTCCGGGCTACATTAACTATAAGGACCTCAAATCCGCTGGTGATGTCTTTGTTATTGCTGTCAATGATCCATTCGTGTATGTCTTGAGTATCCGCTTGTTTCTCGGGCACAATCATCCTAACCAATGTCCATAGGACCAAGGCCTGGGCCGACCAACTTGATCCTACCGGTAGCTCTGGTGTAAGTAAAACCCATTCTGCCCATCTTATCAAATACACCTTACATGGCCAAATATCTAATTTCCATTAGATTCGATTCCTTGGTGACCCAACTGCCAAGTATACCGAGGCACTAGATCTTGCCTTCGATGGCAGTGCTATCTTTGGTGGCCCACGAAGCAAGCGTTATGCTCTCGAGATTGAGGACGGCAAGGTCAAGGCGTTGCATGTTGAGCCTGATAACACAGGTCTTGATGGTAAATTCCTTCTATCGGTCCTTGGTCGTGACTGTGCTGATCTGGAGTAGTGTCTGCTGCCGAGAAAGTCCTTGGTTGATTGTCTTTTGGCTGGTGAAGTGGATTGGCGGTCAAGTGTATGATACGAGGAGAGGGAAATACTCTACAGCCATGAATGCATTCGATGATAAGCATGATGCTTGCCTTTGCCACTAGCATTGACATTTCACTCTCTGTGCCGTTGACTGCCTCGTCCGCTCTTCTCTGCCCCTTCTATGCAAACGCTAGTCATTATCATCCATTTTCACACGATAGATAAACAAGATGTCACCATTCGCCCCCAAACATGTTCGTGGAAATAAAAGCCTCAAGAAAAATCAACATTGAAACGTCAAAGATGTCCATCGAGTCAAGAGAGCTTCTTGTCGCCAAAACGCGCATTGTCAAAACAGACATTGCTCTTTCCAAAGTCCAGACATTGTTCCCACTTTTCCTCAACATGTCGGTCTAATATCTATTATTTTAAGCATGTAAATTTATGTCTCAAGATAAGCTCTATAGTACCAACTTTTCTAAAAAGAGAATTTACATTTTGACTACCTATATAATGATTATTTGCTGTCACCATGTCCTGCTTCCACCAATTTAACTGTAGGAAGACCAGATATTGTTCTATTTTATAGCTAAGCTTGACTCACACATCCAAACGAGGAAATCTCTGTCCGGCTTAACAACACTTTAGTAGTCAAATGATCTCCTCAGTCCAACATTCACCTAGTTTGGAATTTTGAGAAACAAATTTTGAGTTGTACCTGGGACTTGAAGTGAACAAGATCATTCATTGATCAAAGTTGAGACTTTGAAGTAGAATCTCCACTGAAGCCTACCTAGGTAGTCGATATCCTTGAAGATGACAATACCGACCTAAAGACTACATGCGGCAGTGATCGAGTTGGCAATCGAGGGCTGTGGAAATTCTCCAGTATCGAGATAGAAAGAATCACACCATGCAAAAGCCTTTGAACACAAATTTGCAATCCAAGAACGCTTAATTTTCTATCTTCAGACTGTTCTAACTTGAGCCTGTGTCTCTTCCTCTTCTGAACTCTATTCACGTTTTGCGCACAGCCCATACTCCAGTACAAGATGGTCCTGTAGCGCCATCAATACAAACCCATTATGCAGCCCCGTAGTGAACCGGTATGAGGCGTGCCGCTCAATTTCTGTCAATGAAAACTCGGCACCCATCATGGGACCAAGTGAATTATACAGTAAACTATATCCACGAAAAGATAATCGACTAAACACGGCGCTGTGCTGGAGGGGTGGAGCGTTCAATCTCCTTGGTTTTGTTCAAGGTCGGAGAATCTGAGGCTAAAAAGGAATTTTGAGCATGCAAAACAATATCGTTCAAGGCCACATGCACTCGTACATGAACATCCAGTCGCCATACCAACTCTCGAATCGTCCGATTAAAGTGCTATAATCATCTGCCGGCGACTTCCATGCCCTCGTTCCAACACCGCCAGTCATGAGATGTCTCTTGATGGCAATGTTCATTGTGAACGATGAGAAAGAGCACCCGGTGAAGTGTGTACTCTTTTGCAAGACGAGGAAGTCGACAAGAGCCTGTTGATCCCAACTCAAATCTGTCAGACGTTTGAGATCATCTCCTTTAAGCAGATCGAGCTTCGTGGTCATGTTCATCCCCAACTTTGCGTGGGCTTCCTCGGCAAATTTGTGGCTATCTGCAGGACTACCGCAAGCTAGGTATGCGTGTTTGAGATTGTTCTTTTCTGCAGCTTCCATGTATCCCTTCGTCTGAGTCTCGTAGTTGGGCCAGAATCCCAAAGCATCGCTTTCGGTCCGGAGATGAATTCCAAGATATGGTGTGTTTAATGTCTCGTAGGTCGGATCTGGCTCCACGCCTGCGAATTTCGACATCTCGACAATTGTCTTCGCAGCAAGCTCTTGAACATCCTTTCTGATTCTCAACAAGTCTCCGAACGTGGCAGCGAATTCTGGTCCGTCCCTATAAATTGGCCATTCAAAGAACGTTGCCCACTTGAATCTGACAGTGACTGGTTCTTCAACTGACGGTATACAATTCTGCTGCTTCAACCATCCATCGAACTTTGTTCTGAACATGTCCAGATGTCGATTGACACCACGTCCATCGCACCCATCCAGATCCACATTCAAGTCCTTGGGGTAGAATTCTCTCTTTTCTCTCTTCTTCTCCTTGTTCGGGATATGGTCCACCTCGTCGTAGATTGTCATCTGCGGACAGTATGTCTCCATCGCATAGCGGAAATGGTCTTCATCGAAGAAATAATCGAATGGCTGCATGCCAGCAGTGAAGATGTTGCCCAGGTCTTCCTCGCTGCGTCTCTGGATCTTAGGCAGAATGATTCCCGATGCGCCCGCATCAATAGCATAGCGGATACAGGTCAGAATGAAGTTTCGAATGTTCCCAATTCCCCCAGAGTTATTGTCGCAGACAAAAATAAGCCCCGGCTGATATGCGGTCTCGTTGCATGCTCGCGCGAGTGGCCATCCGACATATGGGCCGTTGAAGTCAAAGTCGTTGATATTCAGCAGAGCTGGCGTATACGGAGGAGTATCAAGGGAAAATGTCGCTTGGTATTCTTCTGCGTCTGAATTCGCGGACGGGGTGGTCTTCCAGCCTTTCGAGGATGATGGTGCTGGCGTTGTGGTAGCTCCCGCAGTTGCCTGTGAACCTGCTGTGGTCGTTGATGCCTTCGAACCTCCAAAAGGGTTCAAAGGCACTTCGAAGACGAATTGATTAAGGAGCAGGACATTGAGTATCAGCGCCGCTAGTAGAGGCCAACGGTACTTGTACCATTTTATTCGCCAGACGCCAGTGATCATCTCGGAGACCAGGCCCTTCTGCACCATGGTAGGAAATCGAGGGAAAGGAGGACGGTCAAATAACTTTATACAGGGTGAAGAATGTCTCGCGGTAACGTGAAGTGCCAGCAAAAGGAATGTCGTCGGTGGTCGACAGATGAGAGGTTGTGTGTTACATTCCAACGCCGCAAAGAAAATAATGTGGAAGACGATGCCAGATGGCGGACAGCGTGAAGGAGTCCAACAAGACTCTGGGCCGGGCTGGGCTGGGCTGAGCTGGGCTGGCTTGCCTTTTTTGGGGATGTGCGGGAAGCGGCACAGGCGATTTCAGGCGCTGGGTCTTGGAGTCAGTGCGAGCAACAGCGACGGAAAATCGAAGACCCCTCGAATCCAAACCAAGAATTTTATTCCCAACGGCCTGAAGCACCATAATTCCATCTGAGTGAGGAGTCCATCCAATCAGCCTGAGAAGGAAGCCGTGATCCGACTCGAATTCGCCATAAGGATTCTTGGGGCCTGTAATACGAGACGAGTACTGTATCCGTTGACGAGCTGCCACCATCTGGGCTGGGCAGAGGGGCTAATTTTGAATCTGACATCAAGATAGGGGTTCGGCACCGAGATGGGAAACGGGAATGGACTCGTCCTCCCATATCTTATCGACTCCTTTTACTCCCACTTTTCGATGAATGAGGAGGTCATGAACAATGGAAGAAAGCACGCCTTCAAGCTTAGAGATAACCTCATGTCCGTTATGGGGAAGTAATGGAGACAGGACCGACAGGTACCAGGTCTGAACTCGATGTCCCCAGCCGAGACCCCACCAAACAAGGCTGAACTTTAAAAAGGGGGCTCCAAATGATGATCAGCCTCGTCCCGTCCGCTTTGATCCAGCACTGCATATCAAGAGCTGACATGTCGGGGTAAGATCTCATGCCGTTCTTGAATTGCATGGCACGCAGCGAGCAGGTCTATTGTTCCCCGCCCTTTTCGCCCATCATAATTATCTGATTCTTCGGATCTTGTGGCTTTCATGATCTTAGATCCAAGTCTCCAAGACTAGTTAGTGTCTGTGAGAGGATTTCTCTGACCTCGAGAGCGAGAGTTCCATACATCGAGACCCAAGAACACACCTCTAATTCTGATATTGGACTGAGGTCCATGTTCCATGTGGACAGATGAGCCGAGAAATTGATACGAGGAGAAGTATACAGCATTTGGAAGCACTCTTCAGTATGAAAAGAAAGAATGAAGAAAGTGTTGGATCTCAATTTCAGCTATTCAACCATACTCCTCGCTGAAGGTATTTTCATCCCATTGTTCACCTCTCAAACATTACCCTTTCCTTGAGCATTCTTGTGTTTTCAGATACTCTGCTTCCGCTGAACATTCTTCTTTTCCCAAATATCAACTTTCACATTAAGTTGAGAGACAGCCACAGTTCAATCTGCACCTAGCGCTTTCCTATGCTTTCTCGCCGCCCTCTTATTCTTCTCCACCACTGTCAAAATACTCATGACAGCCAATACCTCGAACTCCCCTTCAAGCCCTCTCAACCCAACCCCATCTCCTCCGCTACTCAAGAACCGCATCATGCCCACCACTCCTCTTGGATTCTTCCTTTTGTCTCTATCGCCGCCTTCGCCCAACCCTGCATAAACAGCAACTACATCTCCAGTGGTACACCTCACCAATTTCAATCCTCCACTTTCTCTGCCCCGGTCACCAGGTCGAAGGAACGGGCCGCCAGAATACCGCCACTCGAACCTTTCTCTAATAGGCGGAGAGGAGCACGGGAGCGTATGATGAAAAGTATGCTTCTCAGCACTGAACAGCGATCCGTTGGACGGAGTCAAAGTCTCGGTATGAAACTTTGTCCTCCTCTCTCGTTCTCTGGTGCTAGAAGTTGTTGAGCTTGTTGTTGAATTCGAAGTAGAGTCAGAAGTCGAAGTGGAATTCGACCTTGAATGCTGATTTGGCAATGGGAAAGTGACATCGAGGGTTGAGAAATTCGCCGATACGGCTTTGGGGACAGCGGGACAGAGAGTGAGTTCCGTGTCTTCTGTTAATGGATGGAATTTGGCGTAGCTCAGGACGGTGTTTGCTTTACATGGTCCAGAATGGAGGATTAGGTCTGGTCTTCCAATGCTGGTTCCGGCTGAACTTGTGGAGGAATTTGAGGAATTGGGGTAGTATTCTCGCTGTACGGTGATGTAAAAGAGATGTGGTGGGGCTGGAAGTGGCTTGAGATCGTTTGGTGATGGAGCAGGTGAGGAGGGTGAAAGAAGGATGTCGCTTCTTGAGCGGAAGAATGTTATATCGCGGGGCAATCGAGGGTATGAAGGCGGTGTTGGTTGATAGATCAATTGGGGCGACCACAGGGAGTTTGAGGGTTGACTAGAAGATGTGCTTGTACTTTGTTTTCTGCTATGTCTTGAGGAAGTATATTCGTCGTCGAAGCCTAGGACTTCTTTCCATTTACTTCCTGACGGATACGTTGAGCGAGGCATTTTGAAAGGGGTAGAAATTGGTCACGAAGCTAGAAGGAAATGGCTACGAGTTAGGATGAGATATATAATTTTTGCTAGCAGCACAGCAAACAAGATAAGGTTACTTTGCTGATCCCGGTTTTTAGGTGACAAGGTTTCAACATATGCACCCCGATTCACCGGCAGTAGAAACCGACAGAGGCTAAACTGCAATCGCATATCCGCTCGGACTGAAACGTTCTGCCTGCAAGGGCTGAAAAGAGGGACTTTTGGCACATGGTCCAATTGGCTGTGTTCTGGATATGCGACGTGCACATCAGACGCGACAAACTTCTCGCAGAAACATGACAGGTGACAGAGCATCGGGGGTTCAGAGCTTCGAAGTTTGGTGGCGAGGGGTGGATGATCGCTTACAAGGTTTGCTTGATAGACAACACATACTTGCTGGGACGCTTTGACTTCGACTGATCTCAAGCCGTTTGCACTGACGCTCAATAAGACCAGGCGATGCACAACATCTGCTGCTCTTTGTCATGCAAGAACTTATGTGCGGTTTCATGTGCGAGAGAAACCAGAGTTCGGAGGAACACTTTCCATGGACTGGAATCTGGGGTAGAAGGGGAAAATGATCTAACACTTCGAAATAATTCTTCTATGCAGTCAAGAGCGGTTTGTGATGCACTAGGCGGTGAGAACCCAGTTGGTGATGGGTACCAGATCTGCCTCCTTCATTTCCGCCGTGTTTGTATCTGGGCAGAAATGCCAAGCACAAGACTACCCGAGATGGTGTAGTGATATGGAGAAGGAGTCCCGTATTCATTCATGCTGAATCATGGGTCGTCGAGGGTGTTGCAAACCGATAAACTCTTCCCGGAATGTATACTGGGGAATGGGAGTCTATCCCGTTTCGGATATCTTCCTATGCGTCGCCGAGAAGGAGAGGTTCAGTGTTTCCTGTGCTTACTGAAAAAAAAAAAAAAAAAAACTTCTTGATTTACAGTACAATTAAGTGACAGTGGAGAAATTTGTCCTCGGTGTAGAAACACATTCATATGAATTGGTCTTGAAAATATGTTTGTATCTTTCCTGCTTCTCTTCTACTGTCGTTGAACACAATAGTGCAGAACATAACTTGCATTGAAATTTATGACGATTATGCATAACATCATCTTAGCATCACCGCCAAAATATCCAATGCACCGTACCATGAAGATCATAAATTATTACTGCGCCTTCACTATTCTATCAGCTCAGATAGCCATTTGTTCTAACTCCCGCGCCACTGACTAGGAATAGGTGGAGGTGGCCCATAGTTCGGTTCACCAGATGCTCCAGCATTTGGATTTTCCCACTGCCAGCCTTGAGCATAGTTTCCACCCTGTGCGGCTGGGGGAGGAGGAGGTCGGAAATTTTGCCCATTCTGTGCATTGCCATAGTTCGGAGCAGGAGGCCCAGGTTGGTAATTTTGGAACTGCGGATTGGGAGTCGGAACTCGAGACTGGTTATTATGTCCAAAACTCGGTGGCGGTGGTGGCGGCGGAGGAAAGTATTGCTGCGGGGGTGGAGGAGACATTGGAGATGGCGTGTAAGTCATTGGCATTTGTCCGTATGAGGATTGGCGTGTGTTTCCATACTGTGTCTGCTGTGGTACATTGGATTGCTGGTTTAGCGAAGCGTATGAGGGGGTAGGTGGTGAGACGACATGCTGACTGTGATCGATGTTCATTGAAGCGACGGTAGACACAGAGAAGGTCGATGAATGTCGACTGCCGTATCCGCTGTCTTGGTGTTGTAGTGGATGAGGCGGTTTCGAAGTTAGTGGAGCAGCTTGTTGCTGTTGAACAGCGGGTGCGGAAGATGTTTGCTGAGCAGGATTGTATGTTTGATATCCCGTGTTTGCTTGTGGTGGATTAGGAGTATATGATATTTCAGCCTCTTGATGTTGGTGGGGTGCCTGCTGCTGTGGATTCATAGGAATTGACGAAGCACGCTGATGGAGATTATAGGTCTGGTAAGTAGCAGGTTGCTGTTGAGGCGACTGTTGGTATTGGGCTACAGGAATTGCCGCTGCTTGATGATAGTCTTGACTGCTAGGGGGTGTCTGCGACGGCGTTGTATCTCTGTTGTAACTGATGGAAATTCCGCCTGTGATGGAGAGCCCTGTCTTTACCGGAACAGAAGCAGGCGCGGGAGCTGGTGGAGCGGAAACCGGAGGCGGAGGTCGCTGCTGTTGCTTCTCAGGTTGCGGGGTTGAGAAAGTCGGATATGGCAGTGTAGTTTGTGGTGTTGGAGGCTGGTGCTGTGAAGGTTTTGCAAGGTTGAGGGGTGTCGGTTGCTGCAAATCCACAAACACGTTCAACTTGGGGCTTGAGTCGATGGGGGTCTGCACTGGGTGTCCGAGGTCTGGCTCTAATTTCGCGGATTCCACCTTCGCATCCTGAGTCTTTCGAGGAGGCTCAGGAGCAAAAGCAGCAGTGGGGAACGTCTCGGGAATCTCTGGCGGTTTTGGTTTCTCCTCCTCCTCGTCATCTTCCTCGTCCTCCACCTCAACATGTTCACCTCGTTTTGCAAGCTCCATTTGCAAGACTTTCATTCTAAGAGCCAGTTGCTCCTCCATAGACAACATCGAGTCATTCCCCGACGGTGTGGTGCGTCCTGTCGAAGTTGACATCTCATGAATAGGTCTAAATGTCAGGTTAGCATTTAAGAGACCTGCACTAAGATCTTAGTAGATGATGGTACTCACGATACTGGTGTTGGTAATTCATGGTTAGCCCTGGATCTCAATTAGTATCCAGTAGCAAATTGGACTGATATGGGGCTACTAACGGCACTAACGGTACTGGTGGTAGAGGTACAGAGCCAGGCGGGGGGCCCGGAGGCAGGCTCGGCCTATGCATGGGAGCATGGGGGGTTATTGTCGGTGTAGGCAAGCTTGGCCTATGCTGAAAAGGCGAGGGTGTTGTCTCTACCGAAGTCTTCACAGGAGGAGAGTAGACCGGTAACGGGGTGGAATAAGGGGATGGGTAGGAGGAGATGGGTGGTTTCTCGGGCGGGTAATTGGAAACGAATGCCTGTTGTTGAGTGGTAGAGGTAGCCGATTGTTGTGTGTAGCCAGAGACATATTCCTGTTGCTGAGTGGCAGAAGCAACATACTGGTGTTGAAATGGGGTCGCTTGCTGGGTATTGGGATTGGTCTGTTGATTGGATGTAATTTGGTGAGTATTGAACTGGAGAGCTCCTCCAGCGAATAAAGTCGCCTGTTGCTGCTGAACGACTGACTGCTGCTGTGTTGTGTTGCAAGAAGCCGGCAGAGGGACATTTCCATAATTTTGCGCAAATGAAAGACTTGGTGGCCCCGGAACATTGGCCGCGGATGGTGATACAGGTGCTGCGGACTGAGGACTTTGAATTGATCCAGGTATCTGAAGACCGGGTTGATATCCAGCCAGAGGGATTTGGCCGCTCTGTGCAGCTGCCTGCTCATGATCATACTGTAATCTGAAGTTCTCATACTGTGCGTTGAGCTTCTCGTTCGCCTTGTTGTGGTGGTGTTTGCCTTCTTGATATTCGAGGACGCTTCCACCAGCATCGAGCGCTACATAGGTTGCAGCATATTCAGCGCCGTGACCCACAACACTCGCGGCAGACCCAGCTATCCCCATCGTGATAGTGTTAATGGCTCCAGATACCGCCATCGGAGCAATAACATCCCTTTTGCGGGTATTATGAGTCGTTCCCCTTGCTTTCAACCCAGCTTCGATGATCTCTCTCTTCTTTCTTGCATTATGGAGTTTTGGCCCAGCCAACCCTAGACCCACCAGCGAGACCCCACCTGTCGCTGGGGCAAGCAAAACCGAAGCTGCTGTGGATGTCGCTCCGCCAGATATTTGACGTGTGTAGTTTTCCCATTCCCTGTGAAGCTGTTCGGTTGACATGCCATCACACTTGGTTTGGTAATCCTTAAAATCGAAAGGCATCGTGAGGCTTGGCTAGGAGCGATCCAATGCACCTGGAGATGTGCTTAGAGCCTGCAAACTAACAACAGCCAAAATTTTGGCGGGGAAGGGAACGAGGGGGAAAGTTTCGAGTGCGGGAGTTGACCTGATTTAAGAGTCGCCTCCAGGCACTTCAGATCTGATTGCCCTGCTGGCAACTGGGCATCTTGGCATCAGAGTGTGCCTCGTGCGAACCCAATTTAGGGTCTGCGGCACGGAGGCTTGGTATTGATGTTACTTTTCCCGAATTCTGGCCAATGGACATAAATGCAGGAGTCGGGGCTGAAAGTAGTGGCTTCACTAGAGCAACAGATTGAACGCCACCACGAGATGACAAGTCCAGATGCCCAGCACTTCGAATATTGAAATAGTGGAAAGTGCAAATAAGGAGGCACTGAGAAAATAGTAATAATTTTGCTAAGCAGATTCATAGGTCTACTTTTGGACGTTTAGAGAAAAAGGTGCTGGAAAACGAGGAGGTAGACTGGTGGGCTCAGCCGTGGCGCATCTGGCCCCTGCAAGTGCGAGAAATGAACCTTTGGTGACTTACTACTGGCTCATCATTTGTTCGTGTATTTGAAATCTTTGGTAGCTTCTCCGAGCCTTGACCAAAACAATCGACGTGGAGCCTCAAGATGGAAACATGTACTTGAGGGTGTAGTATACGACTTGCGGGAAGTCCAGCCTATGTTGTCTCGGACGTTTTATATTTGAACGAGCAGAATGTCTGTCTGGTCTTACCTGCATAATAGGCTATAAGTACCACGTTGCATGAGAATCGAGATTAGTTTGAGTAATTTTTGAAAAAAAATGGCCATTGTACTTTGCCATGCAGCTACATTAAACAACAAACAATCATATACGACGATTTATACGTGTGGCGATACAAAGACAGCGAGAATAGACATATGTACGCGCTTGAGGCCGGAAGACCAATGCATAAGTGGCATTGGACTGGTTAAAAGCGTGTGCTCCTGTTCTTCGGATCGAATGAGAGCCAGATCACATAGGGTAGTGAAAGAGCCCAATTTATGTCCGGTGGCGAGCATGATACCGCCAAAGCAAGGAAGATAGGTTGATACTTATTAATGAATACCTGTTGCACAACTTACCTTGATGACCTCAAGAATGGTAACTCAGGATGCCTAGAGAAAGAGGGGGAAATCTTTTTCGGATTTAGTGTCGTGATTGCACATATCCTAAAACACTCACAACCAAGAACGCCAGCCAGTGTTCCTCATCCGGAACACCACCGAGAGTCATGAGTGAAGGCATCATCGAATCGTATGGAAGAGGAGTTGGGCTATCTTTTGCCTCATTTCTTCACCAAACTTCGGAACTGGTCCTTCAGCTCTTCCCTGTAATGGTTGAGGAATTTCTTTATCTTAAAATCATTTGGCTCTGTGGGTTTGTATCAGCCCTCGCTCGATTCTCCATTGTACGATATGGCATACTGTCTATGTGCAGGCCGGAGAAGTCTTCGGGGTCGTATAATTTCTCGCCACGCCGAACTTCATGTACTCTCCTATGAACCTTGCGGACTACTCTATGGAAGCTCGGACTCGAAAGAAGCTGAGAGGACATTTAGACTTGCTTCAAGTGGATACAAATGTATGGGACATCGAAGGATAGACATACTCTGGATATCAGCCAGACCTAGGCATGGTCAGTATGCAAGTTCTCAATCAGACTCGGGGGAGTGTGTCGTACCTCAAACGCTCGCAGGCCAACATTCTTCCACATCGTGAAATCATGACATTCTCGAGACGAGTCGGACAGTTATACGAAGATACTTCTGTCGCAGAGACGAAGAAGTACTTGGTATGCAGGACTGTAGTGAAGGGTCGACAGCAATGAGGAGAAGTCGCGATAGAGTCAGCCCTAGCCCACCACCATAGTGCGCTCGCTAGTCTAGTCTTACGATCCCTGCTGGCATCATCGCTCTTTCCCTTCCATCACCAGAATCCCCAAAATTTCTCTTTCTCCCTCTTCTCCCTCCCTCTTCCTTTCACACCCGACATTCTACACACTTTTGCATCACTTTTGCTCTCTCCTGCAAACGCCTCCTCTACATCCTTTCCAGCATTTTTTTGCATTACTCTAGCCTATTTTGGCCGTCTGATTGACTCTTCACAACTGCACGTGCTTGTATGCTCTTCTGCACCACCTGCAGCTATCTTGCATTTGCATGTAGCCAGTAGAAGAAGAAAGCCGCCGCTCCCGCTCAATCCTGACTGAATATCATTCTGGTAGCCTTGTCAACACGAAGTGTGTCTAGGTATTCAAGTCGTAACGATTCACTGCGCGATTCTGCCTTTCCAGCTCTGAATAAAAAGTCATCTGACTACCTTCCTTCGCTTTCTGTCCAGTTCGGCTTGAAGAAAGAAGGCAAAATACCCTGGCGAGTCGGACTTTGCGCTCCAAAAAGTTCCTTTCGCAAAGCTTGCGCCTCTACAATCACAAATCATTCAACCTGGATCGACTCAAAGCCTTTCGGAGGCGTCACGAGTCACCCTCACCTTCACCTACGCCCAGCTCATTAGAGGTCGAAGACTCCAAGCCTCGAGGAAGATCTCCTGGCTGGCTTAGCAAAATGCATCGAACTCGATCTACTTCAAAGCGTTCCGCGTCCCCTGCCTTGGTCGCTGACGATTCATCAACCATGCCCGTGCCTCAAATGGATGGCTCCTGCTTTGGCAAACCGGACAAGGCCGAACCATCTACTGAAGTTGCACCTACAGGTCCTTTAACAATGCCTTCTTTCTTACAGCTCAGTGAAATCGGTGACTGCAGCCCTTTCTCTTTGGTCTTAGTCTGCTAATATGGCAACCAGAACTCCACGATAAGTACGCCGAGCTCACTCGTCTTGAGAATGAGCGCCTTGCGGCTAGCAAGGATCCTAGTGCTGATGGTCAGTGGGCGCGTCTTGAACCTGATCCTGTTCTTGACCGGTACAACAATATACATCCTTGGGCCAACCGTCGTGTCGTTTTAAGGGTACCAGAGGGTATCAACGATTACATCAATGCCTCGCCAGTTAATCTGACATCCACTTCTGCCAAACAAAGCAGCCTCAAGGCCGGCATCCAAGATAAATACATTTGTATGCAAGGCCCCAAGCGTCAAACCGTCGACCATGTCTGGCATATGATCTGGCATGAATTGGCGGAACCCTACAATTCCTCTCCAGCCGTAATCATCATGCTTAGTCCCACCCATGCTCCTATGCCTGATGATCCAAGCAGAATATTTGAGAAGTGCTTCCCGTATTACCCGTTGGACGAGAACTCCGAGCCTCTATATATCAACGAGAGGAGTGAGCTGGGTGACGACTTCAAGGCGACTGTCAAGTTCGTGTCCCGAGAACCAGGCATCGAAGGCACTGCTATCGAGGTTCGCAAGCTGGTTATGACTGTTGAGGGCGAAGACGAGGAAAAGCCTGTCTTTCACTATTTGTACCCCAACTGGCCTGACTTTGGTGCTCTCGAGGAAGAGAATGTAGCGAGCATTCTTGCCTTGATGGAGATTACCCGCGAACAGAATGGGAAAGGCGAAAATCCTCGTATTGTTCATTGCAGTGCTGGCGTCGGACGTACTGGTACATTCGTCGCCTTAGAATTCCTGGTCGGCGAGTTGCAAGGTGGTGCATGGGAGAGATGGGATGAGAGCGACCATGCTGGCGAGGATCCAATCTTTCAGACTGTCAACCAATTACGCGAGCAGCGGAAGACAATGGTTCAAGCCTTCGAGCAGTACGCGTTCCTTTATGAGGTCTGCCGGAAGATCTGGGAGGAGAAGTACCATACTCCTTGCGTTGGAGGTGAGCATAGCCATACAATCCCACCTGAGAACCGGACCAAGACCGACGTCTGCGGTACTGGCCCCGACTAGAGCGAGGCGAGACCAAGGTCTGCGGTATTGAGCAGGGCAATGAGTGAGCGATGAAGTTTGCAAGATGGATGACTTGATGGATTATGGCACAGCATGGAGTTACGGCTAACGCATTCAGAATGATTGTCCCCCTTCCTTGTATTAGAACCGCTTCTCTTACCTGTATTAGATCCTCATGCCCCCGAGAGATAGTGGTTTTTTCTTCGACCTCGGATGATTGGGTGGTTCCCATAGATAGATTTCTTCAGCAATGAATTATGAGAGCGGCATGTGGCACGAATGGAATCAGACTTCGCCACTCTAGACCCTCATGCAAGTGACGGTCGCCTTTGTGTTCGGTCGTGCTGTGATATTGTGATTGACTTCAGCAATTGCACCCCTGGAAAGCCGCACTGAGTGCGCAAATCTATACTGTACTGCACGCCACCAGCGGCAGCGCCATCGAAAATACGGAATGCTCGCTGTTCCCCACACTGAAGTTGCCGCTGAACTAAAATTCGGACCTGGTGAGGATCCATACTCGGGCTAGGTTCCAGTACTTGGCACTAAGATGCAGTTTACCCCGCCTACAATCCAGAGGTCCTTATCCGATTCCTCGGCCTGCTGTCAGTCCTGGAAGCTCACCTAACAAACTTTCCTCAAAGTACTATCGACACACTGTGGTAAAGAGCTTGTCCATCGGCTATCTGGAGGTGCAGTAGCCGACGAGATGAGCGGTAGAAGGCTATGCACTCAGTCATCGGGAGTTGTGCTGACATGAGTTGTCACTACGACGTTCGTGATAAGAGGGTAGCATGGCTGGCTCAAGACGAACCAAATGTAGAGAGGGGAGCAAAGTATGGCGTTCCATCACATATCAGATTGATGATCGTTTTGGTTTCCGTGAATCTGACAGCTATTACTTTCTTCTTCTGTCCCGCGTCGAGGTGCATAACTGCAGCGGCTCGGGACCGGCACCCTGCCGCTGCATCTGTCGGGACTGCCAGTGGATTTGGACTTTCTTTTGCATGCAGCTTTGGCTGTCAAACGAGTTCATGGAGCTACGGAGCCATAGTGCTTGAGCTTTCGTGCTACCCCTCTTTAATGTGAGTAGCTATGGCTGGGATGGGAAAGTATAAATCTCTAGCTGTTCTTCTCTGTTTCTGCGTGTTGAGTTCTTCCTATTCTATATAGTACAGTCCTCTTCTGAGCTTCAATTAGAAGTCTTCAAGCTTTAGTCGCTTCTGGCACAAGAAAGTCTATAAATTATGTCTTCCAAGCCAGAATTCGTCATCATTCCTGGTGCATGGCATTTCCCTGATTCATTCAAACCCACCACCGACCTCCTCGAGAAAGCAGGCTATACATCTCACGGCGTTACTTTCCCGTCGACTAATGCTTCTCCACAGGTTCAATCTTTTGACCCGGACGTCCAAGCTATCCGTACTGTAGTAGACAAAGTTTTGTCTTCAGGCAAAGATGTTGTTTTGGTCACTCATTCATACGGCGGTGTTGTAGGCTGTGAATCTCTGGCAGAATATGTGAAGACCCTTGAGAGTGGACACGAGTCAGGACATGGCAAAGTCAAGAGAATGGTGTTTGTGTGCGCGTTTGTACTGCCAGAGGGAGGAAGTCTCATGGCTGCCCTACAAAACAAACCTCTACCTTGGTTCATCCTGGACGTAAGTCTCCTCCTACCTCAGCTTGAAAATAGCGTACTAACAGAGTTCCAAATAGGAGAAAGATATCGTCAATCCCGCCAACCCCCAAGAAATCTTCTATAACGACATCTCTCCCTCAGTCGCTGAAGCCTACATCTCCAAGCTGGGCACACATTCCTACCCTACCTTCTCTTCTCAACTCACTGTCGCGCCATGGAAAGTCATCCCGTCCACCTACGTCCTCTGCGAGAAGGACAATGCGATTCCCATTGGAGCACAGGAGGGAATGGTTGCAGCTGCGAAGGCTGCCGCCCCGAGGGCTTTCGATGTGGTTGAGAGATGTGATGCTAGTCATAGCCCCTTCATCAGCCAGCCTGAGTGGTTGGCCGAGAAATTGATCAAGGCTGCGCAGTAGAGGGAAGAGATAGGATGGAAGGCATACGCTTGTGCGACTGTGATGACAACTGATATCAGTGCATTTGCACAAGAAACATAATCAATGATAAGAGCGATATCATGAAAAGCAAAGTTCCGTGCAACGCAATCTTGATTTCTACAATGTCGATCATCTCGGTGTAGGGAGAGGGCTGAAAACATAAAAGTCATTAATTCTCGTGATATGTTACACAGACATGCAACCCAAACGCCTCAAAAAGTAAAGACCCTCCCGTCCAGAAACGGCTCCCTCCGCGTTACACGACATGTCCTATCCCGTTCCCACCTCATGTACCATTCGTTCCTTCATTATGCCGTCCCATGGATATAATCCCTGTTCTCGATCGTCACACTCTTCGTCATGTGATTTACTTTGTAAACTCCAACAAGGCGAGATGCCAGCTCAAACATATTGTTTCGAAGCGAGATGACAATGAATTGAGCGTTCTTGGTTCGCTCTTTGATATAACTTGCCACGATCGACACCTAGTTACATTAGCTTCGAGCCGGATGAAAATAATGGAAATGATCTTACGTTTCTGAAATCCAAAGCTGCATCAATCTCATCCATAACATACAGTGGGGTCGGCTTGTAGTGATGGAGAGCGAAAACCAATGCTAAACTACTCAATGTCTTCTCACCACCAGACAGATTGGAAATGTTTTTCCACGACTTCTTCGGTGGCATGACACTGAAGAGTATGCCTTCCGAGAAAGGATCTAACGAGTCGACAAGCTCAAGCTCGGCGTTTCCTCCCATGGTAATCATCTGGTACATCTCCTTGAGACGAAGAGAAATAGTACTAAACCCTTCCATAAACCCTTCGAGACGTAGTCGTCGCAGATCGTCGCATCTCTTCTTTGCCGCATCGCGCTGAGAGACAGCACTTTGAAGATCTGCATTTCTCGCCGCGTGCTCTTCGACACGGCGACGGTACTCAGCCAAGACGCCAAGCTCAACGTTGACATTCTGGGTCTTCTCTTCAAGTGCAGCAATTTCACTCTTTAGTGTGTCCTTGCTCATGTCTGCCAGCTCATCCTTGGTATACGTTGGGAGATCTTGAGCCTCGGTCTCTTCACCAAGATCGCTGATGTTCTGAAGGGCAAGCTTGCCCAGCTTCTCGTGCCAGTACTTTAGTCGCTTCTGGTTCTCTACGAGCACCTTTTGATTCTCCTCAAGCTTGTTGCGCATCTCAATCTCAATAGCACGAATCTCATTGAGAGCTGCGGTCTTGTCATCAAGCTCGCCCTTGAGAGCATTCAAGTCTGTTTTCTTGGCCTTGAGGGCTTCTTGGGCTTCGTCAATCCTAGCTTGGTAACCCTCGGCATTCGAGCTCTGATTTTTGATATCCTCTTCCAATGATTCGAGATCCGAAATGGCTGCCTGCAACTCTTTCGTAGCCTTCGCATGGTCTTTCTCTTGCTTTGTCTTTTGTTTTTCAGCCTTAGCTCTGGTCACTTCAGCTGTCGAGATAGCCTCGTTGACATTGCCAATCTCTTCCTTCAAAGCATCGACCTTGGATTTCTGGGCACGAAGTCTCTCGCCACCGACTTCCATGATTTTATCTTGCAGAGCCTTGATCTCTTGCTCAACGCTGGCGGTCTCGCCGTGAAGCTTGTCAATCTCCTTGTTGAGCTTCGAAATCTCCTTTTCAAGAGATGCCACTCGGCTGTCATCAGTCTTCGAAGGCTGATGCTCTTTGCTCAATTCCTTAATACGTCGCTGAGCGTCTGCCAAATTACGTGCAGAACTCTCGACTTCCAGACCAATCTTTTGCATTTTCGTATCAAGGCGAGGTATCTGGTCTTTGAGGTCGCGGAGGGAAAACTCCAACTCTCTTTGACGTTCTTGGAACTTTTGGAAGTCTTGCTCTAGTGAGTCTCGGTCCACTTCAAGCTTCGCCACTTGCTCTTTGGAAGTGTCTGCGACAAGCTTGGAGGACATCAACCCTTTCTTCACAGTGTTGCCACCTCCAGTCATTGTACCTGACTTATCAATTAGCTGGCCATCGAGAGTGACAACTCTCCACCTTCTTGCTCCATAAGCAATGCGGTTGGCTTGAGCTAGATCTGTAGCAACAAGAGTATTCTGCAGGGAGTGATAAAATGCAGGTCTGAACTTCTCATCCTTGGCCTTGATCAGATCAAAGAGGCGAGGGACATTCTCGGGAGTCTCGATAGGTGAAAGATCTTTGCTTCCAAGCTTATCAAGACACATGAAGTTTCCTCTACCAAGATTGGTCTTTCGTAGGTATTCAATACACTGCTGTCCACCCTCAACAGTATCGGTAACGAAGTTGTCCAGCGCACCGCATGCAGTTGAAACGGCTACATCGTACTTCTGGTCGATCGTACCAAGATTGCCGAGCCTGCCATGGAACCCATCAATTCGGCCAGATTCCTTGAGGCGCATAAGTCCTGTAAGTACATTGCCTTGTGTCTGGGTATTTGCGAGGCTGGCACGTGCTTCATCGGCCTTCTGTCGAGCTCCAGAAAGTCGGGACCGAAGCTCGGGTTCCTTCTTAGACAATCGATTGAGTTCCGCTTCAACCTTTGCCGCCTCTTTCTCCAGTTTTACCCTTTCGGCTTTGCATTTCTCAAGTTCTTGAAGTTTGGCCTCTCGCCCTTCTTGAATGCTGACGAGTTTGGCTTCTGTCTCTTCTAATGCTACTGCTCCAGCATTTGCCTTTTCGTGCAAGATGGCAAGCTCACTCTCAGCAACGGCGATGGCCGACTGCTTTTGGTTGATCTTTTCGTTCCAAGGTTCCAGCGACTTCTGTTTTGCAGCAATCTGGTCAGAGAATGCCTGTGTTTTGCCTTTAAGGTTCTCTCGGATGGAGACAAGCTCTTTCTCCTCTGCATTCATACGCTTCTCCATGGCAGCAATTTCTTCAGCTGACTTTTGTATCTCGACTGTACATTCCTCAATGGTCGACAGAGCCTCAGTAGCAGCTGTCTCAGAGCTGCTGATTGTCTTTTCCAGCTTCTTTTGTTTTGATGTGAGAAATTTCCGCTTCTCCTCAAACTTTACATGCTCCTGCTCGAACTTGGCCATTTCTTTGAGAATGGACTGAGTATCCTTGTCGAGCGCTTCGTACTCCTTCTGGCCCTTCTTGTATTGCTTGTCCAATTGCTTGATGCCGTCTTCGTTGCCCTGGTGCTTCTCTAGCTCCGCATCAAGCTGAGCTTGCATTTGGCCGATGGCTTCCTCAGTGACGGTGATATTGTCGCCGCAGTCGTCGATGTAGAGTTGATAAAGTGCCGATTGCTTGACGGTCAATTCATTCTCGTCCTTGATATATGCCAAGGCTTTGTTCTTCTTGTCTTCAAGACCATTCTTCTCCTTCTCTACGTGTTGCACACGCCCGCTCTTCTCGACACAAACTTCGTTGAGTGTCTCGACCTCTGTCGCGGATTCTTCGATAGGCGTCTTGTATTTTGATGTGCCGATGATATCTTCCAGATACTCCAATAAGCCATCATCTTGTTCACCAGCAGCCTTAGGTTTCATCTGAGCAATTGACTCGACCTCACCTTGAAGAATCAGGAATCGCTTGTGGTCGAGATCAACACCGCGGTCTCTTAGAAGCGTAGTGACGACTGTGAAATTTGATTCCTTTCCGTTCAAGTAGTATTTGCTGGAATTATTCTTGAAAGCACGTCGGGATATTACAAGATCCGAATTCGGAAGGACTGCAGGAGGTCCGTTTGGCTAGAAAAATATGTCAATATTTATATTTATGCAGAAACCAATGTGAAATTTACCTGATCCATAACTTCCTGGAAATGTACTGCTACCTCGCAGAAATCCAAGTCTGGATGAGTGGCAGAATTGTGAATCAATGCAGATATCTTTCCTTGCCTCATCTTGCTAGCCCTGAATCCGAAAACAAACAGAAGAGAATCGATCACATTGGACTTTCCAGAACCATTGGGTCCAACTACGGAAGAGAAAGAGGCGTGAAAGGGGCCAACTTCCTGGCGTCCAGCATAACTTTTGAAATTGGTAAGAATCAAGTATGTGATGACAGTCCGAGCTTTTGGTCCTGTGTCTTCAACCACAGGCGCTGCCATTGATCTTGATTTCAGAACAATATCCATTGGCTTCTCCAGAATGGTGTCCATAGCATTGATCGGCTTCACGACAGAGCCTTGGGAGCCTTGGCTGCTGGAAGTGCCTGGCCGCTCATTGATTGTCAAGGTAATATCTGCAAGAGGTGTTCCATGCAGCTCAGAAGGTTCTGGTGAAATGGATGCTTGAGGAGTCGGTAACGGTGGAGGAAGATCAGGTGTACCAGAAGCACGAGATGCTCTTACCGGAGCACTCTTCCTCTTCCTTGGTGAAGCTCTCTTAGTTGGTGACTCTGGTTCTGGTTGCATGGTTTGCTCCGGGTCGAACATCTCCGAGGGCTCGATGTTCTCCTTCGCTGTACTCTTCCTCACCCGGCCTCCAGTTCGCGGTGTAGCTGCAACAGAATTCGTAGTTTTCCGCCTTGCTGCTGGTGCTTTTCGTGGGCTCTTCTTAGGGGCTGGAGTGAAGTCTTCTCCGCTGTCTTCTTCGGCCTTGGTCTGCGTTTGTTCCTCCTCTTCATCTGAGTCTACAACTACCTTCCTACGAGAAGCAACCCTCCGCGAAGGTCTAACAGGTGATTCGGACATCTTGGATGTGAATTGTGCAAATACAATTTGTTGTCGTCAGGTGTTGGTCGCGTACGAAGCGCGTTATAACGCTTGCTGAGGGAAAATCGAGCTATTCTCCTGTATGTACTATCAAGTAATAGCAAAGCTCAATTCCGCTGACACGTCGAGAATTTGTCGAAATAGTTTGTCGTCGATTATTGTTGGTGTCAGGGACATTCGTGTTGAAGTAAACAGCAACTGTTTACTTCAGAATCCGCGCTAAGATAGCGATAAGCGTAAAGCTGTCGCATAGCGAAATCAGACGAGAGCTCTCAATTCCACTCGGGGATTGAGTAAAGAGCAGATCACAACTCCTGAATAGTTCGAGTCAGACGCAGAGATGATTTTCAATTATCATAATTTCGATGAGGTGTTCGAGTTTGACCCCGAATGTACCTACGACGACGAGACAGTTGCCGCCATCGAGCAAAATCGCAAAGATCTGGAAGGCCTCTTTATTGAACGAGTAATGAAGGCACTGGGAATCAAAAGACGTGTGTACACTTGTTCGGTATCAATCTTGAAAGTGTGCTGACTTCTTTGCGCATTAGCAGCCAAATACTATCCTCCAAAGTCGAATAGTGATCTTAGAAATCTACACAAAACCATCGTCGAAAGTGGCAGCGCAGACACACAAAAGATCTCGGTGCTCTACTATATCCTTCTCGAATTTGACTATCCGACGGGCCAAAGGAACTTTTCAGCGGCTCTCGAGCAAAATGCTTTCTTGCCCGCCAAATACCAGATATACATGAAAGGTCTATGGCATCTTGATCGGAAAGAATTTGAGGCATGTGAAGTCCTTCCCCGAGACTGGGCATCCAAATAACCATGTATAGCTGGCACTGCAATACCTTACGCATCCGTCCTTAGTGCCAACATTCGCAGATGAAGTTCTCGAAGTTCTGGTCCGCTCTTCGAGCAAAGACCTTTCCCTGGCTTTGGCTTACTACCATATCGTACAACCAGCACTCGCTAGTCGTCAAGCAATAGAATGTTTATTCTCAGCACTCGGACGCACGAGCGTCACGGAAGCATTTTACTTCTGCAGAGGTCAGCCTGAATACGCACAACGACATATGTTTGAGATGTTAGTTGCTTTGGTTCTTAACAATTCGTCTTCGGACACAATTGCTCAACGGAGTATCGAGCTCGTCAATTTGCCCTTTACGAAGGAGGAGGAAGACTGGTTCGAGGATTATATCCTGCGAGGTGATGGGAGAGCTCTGAAGAAGGGCAAGGATACACTTATGATGAGGAAGATCGGTACTGGCGATTTTGCAGAGTCACTGTCATTAAAGGGCACGCACAGTCGCAGCATTGGTGGCTTGGACTGGACTACGCTCTCGAATGCTGTTGAAGATGGTCTGGGTCCGCGACTGAATACTTGAACATTCGATACTCGAGTCCGCAGTCACACATAGCTGCGGCCATATATTTTTGTTGATCTCGTTGGAGGTGGCGTAGCGACAGGCGTTGAGGTTGAGAGGGAAGTCATTTGACAGCCGGCCGGATATATGGATTTGCTGTTTACTTTCCATTTGTGCGTGTCGTACCTGAACAATAATAGCTGGATTCCCATCACAGCTTTAGTCGATATCATAAAAAGAATATCTCTATTGTTGAGATCACTGGCCCTCAACTGAGCTTTATAATTTCTCACTGTCTGTTCTTTGGTCCTCTTTATGTCCTTGGCGTCCCTTGTCTTTCACGAGCTGTGCTATAAATTTATGAGTTCGCAAAATGGGACTTTGAAAATCACGTAGGTATTCATCGGTGAAGGCGCGAAAGGCGCAAAGAGCGCGAATGGTGCGAATAGCGCAAACAGCGCGAACAGCGTAAACAGCGCATATCGCGTACGAAGCGCAAGAGAGTCACTGAAGGATAGAACTTACAAACCTCATATCACCGAAAAACTTTGTTTCTTTCATTTGAATGTTACATTAAACTACCACTTGCAATTTCTAGACTGTAATATTCATGTTCATCAGAGGACCCCCCTGTACTCCTTGGCTACTCCTCCTCACTCTCACTCACACCTTCTCGCTCAACTCATGGCTGGAATGATCTGCGTGAACGACTGCATGCTTGCCAAATGCATCAACATCAACATCGTGATGGATTTCCTTCTCAACCGCAACGACGGCTTCATCTGCAAGTGCCTGGTCCTCGAACACTGTCCAATGATTAGTAGCCTATTGAATTTTTTTTTACGACAGAATATACTCACAGAAAGCCAATTCTTCCAAAGTTCTACCTTGAGTCTCGGGATACAGGAACCAGACGAATAGACACTCGAAGAAGATCCAGCCGCAGTAGATGGCAAGGAATTTCCAATCTATAGCAGAGAGAGCGATTGGGTTGACGTTATTCGAGAAGAAGGCTCCGACTTTTCCAAATACTTGTTCGATTCCAATACCGCGAGTTCGGACAGAGTATGGGAACAGCTCGATAAGATAGGCTAGTTTTCGTTAGCATGAATTGCGTTGTGGCTTGCAGGTTACACTTACTGTATGTGAGAGCATTGTTGCCCAAATTATAGGCCGGACTGTAAGCAAAGAAGAAGAATAAGGCCGCAATGGAAGCCGCACCATTTTTGGTTTTATGGTTCTTAGCTTCTCGGAGTCGTTCGAAAGAGACTGTCATAGCGATGAAGGTTCCCAACATGGCTCCAGTGGACAGCATGAACATGGTACGGCGCTTGAATCTTGCTACCAGAAGAGCGAGGATAGTAGAGTTGATCAAACTCCAACATTGATTCGCCAGATTGATCCTCGTCTTGGCATACGACGAAGTATAGCCCATCATGATAAAGAGCAGATTCTGATAATAGGTGAGAAGAGTATTACCTGACATCTGGGTGAACAGGCCTAGGAAACAGGAAATGAATGTACGGCGGCGCATGCCTGGTGTGCTGATCATGTTCATCCAGGATTGCTTCGAGTTATCCATTTCGATCTTGATGGTTGAGCGGATCTGGGCCATTTCGGCTTTCACGAGGATGGATTCTGGATCTCCTTCGGCATGATACTTGGTTAGGACAGCTTCGGCCTCTTCGTTCCTGTCTCTGCTGATGAGCCATCTAGGGCTTTCCGGAAGTAGGCTATCATATTTTATCAGCAGAGCTCGAGGGGAACACTATGTTTCACACTCACAAAACGGTCGCTATTTGCAAAATGGAAGGACACATCTGCAGGAGTGAAGGAACTCGCCAGCTCCAATCACTCTTGAGATCTGTGGTTCTCAGAGAAATGGCCGCGGCGAGGATGGCTCCGATGAAGTAGGATGAGTTAAACAGAGATGTAAGCGTGTCTCGATCCTTTGGATGGCCCAATTCTCCAATCAAGGACGAGCCAGAGATGATACAGAACACGATGCCGAATCCGAGAACCATACGAGCGAAGATATACATTCCGACTTTAATAATTAGCTGCGAGCTTTACTAGGTTCTGCGGGATAACCTACGATCTTGTGAAAATCCCTGAATTATAGACCCAATGACCATGAGGATTGAACCTCCCATGATGGGCCAACGTCTTCCAAACCTTTGGTTGATATAAGGAGCAATGGGAACCCCAATGATGGAACCAAGTTGGTAGCACGAAGATACGAATCCCAGCATGGCAGGAGTTAATGCAAGGTCACCAGCAGCGTTCCTGTAGCCAGTAGAGAAATCTAGAAACTTTTAGCACATTTCTCTAAGTAGAAAGCAGGGACTGCTGTACATTTGTTCCATTTCGTAGAGAATTGCAGGACGTTGATGAGTTGTGAATCGAATCCGGAAGTCGTTTCAACGCCCATACAGCAACAAAAGAGGAAGAAGTACATAAGTCGAAGGTTAGGTTTCTTGTACCATTTGACCTTGTCTTCAAGCGCAATCTGCGTGACAATGGGGGCGGAAACATCAACATGAGGCGCCATTTTTGACAGCGGTTTGTCGTTCAGACTTTCAAGAAGTGCAAATAACTAGTCGGTGTCTGTCCAACGAGATTCTCGACTCTTGGACGGCGGAGGTGAAAGAAGACAAAAACAGAACCCATCATCGTTATTATAACGGGATAAGGTGTATTTGTGGGGCATGTGGCCGATAATCATTCCGTGTGATTACTGAGTTCAGCCTGAAACTTTTCCCGGCATGGAAGACGCAGAGAACTATATTTCAATTTCTGCCATCCCGGACAATCACATTACCCTTAGCCGAGAGAGACAGATGCGATATTTTCCAGCAGCATGGTATGACAGTTGAATCATAGTAAGCACTAATCGGCACAACTGGGAAGGAAAAAATAATAAGAAAGGCCAGTAAATGTTGAATTAACTGGAGCGAATACTAATAGGGCAGCAAGTAGGTAAACTCGTACATACAAGTCCGAGTAGACGAGCTAGGGAGTAAATCAAACTTGAAAGCGTTCTTAATGAAAACAGCAGATCATGAATTTCATTCGCGCCCGCAAGTTCCAAAACCAACAATAAACCAACTCAGCCTCCATATCCCGGTGATTGCATGGATTCCGTAGATCCGTCAACGACCAAGTTGGGATGACATCCGAGACATCCCACTAAATGAAGCTAGTAGCCACTATATAGCACTTATATCGAAACCATCCCAAATTATACTTAATATTGAGTACTTTGGAAGTGAAGGCAGGATACTGGGAGTGGCGAATTTGGGTGGAATAACTTTAATCCAGCATGAGGGCCAGGGTAGGTAAATGTTTGTGGAATTGAAACTCATGATCAGCTTAAGATCTCACTTAGGCTTCAGAGTTATTATAGCAAACTTTTTAACCAATGGTTCAGCCCC
The DNA here is from genome assembly GCF_001500285.1 of Mollisia scopiformis. Classification (NCBI taxonomy): domain Eukaryota; kingdom Fungi; phylum Ascomycota; class Leotiomycetes; order Helotiales; family Mollisiaceae; genus Mollisia; species Mollisia scopiformis. Next base: position 87,021 of record NW_017263596.1, read on the forward strand.
AAATACAGCCGCACTTGCAGTTCTCGACTTTTCGGGGGAAATGCCAAAATGCCGATACGTAAAATGATTAGAACAAACATTAGAAGAAACGATTGGACTGCTATGATAACACACACATGCTGGGACTTTCTAATCGAAACTACCCATAATTCTAAATGCAGGCACATGTGGCGATGAAGTATACAATCAAGTCTTATAAAATGAATTAAATTATTTTGATGATTTTGTCAGCAGTGAGATGTTAGGATTTTGCTTCGAAGTTCCAATTGACTCAAGATCAGCTGAACATTACAAAATTGGTCTAAAAGCATTCTTTTGCGATCTTGACGATCTCTGGGAAAATCTGCATGAGAATATCAGTACCAACCCTAACATGAAAGGAAGCAGAAACTTACTGGAGAACCGAAACCTGTGGTCGGATCCCAACCCTCCGTCACTGGGAATCCTGCGGTGCCACAAGAGGAGGTGTTGCCGCTAGTGATATCCGTAAAACCTTTGTAGCCCCTAGAGTAGAGGAATGGGTTCAAGAAGCCAAGGGTAGGCTTGCCGGATGCAAGCAAAGCATCATTGACAAGGGCGAGGACGCTAGAGGCTAGAGGGCAGGATGCTGATGTTCCAGAGATGGAAGAGAATGTTTGATTCCATACAAATCCAAAGTACAGCCCTTGTGCCGAGATATCGGGATAACCTCGTCCGTCTGTTTGATGGTGTTAGTAATTATGATTGTCTTGTCGTTGTGATGTTGCTTACCAGGGTTGTACAATCCACTATACAAGCCATTCAAGTTCTTGACATAAGTATCCACCACACCATCTTGGTATGATGGTCTTGCGAAGTAATTGCTGAATCCGCTACCGCTGGTGTAGAAGCCGTGTTCGTTCCCATCAGGACCAATGCCATCAGGACGCCAAGCAACAACTTGCGGCTCGAATTGCTCCAACGCACCCACAGTGGTGACATAGGGGCAGCCGGCTGGGAATGCTGGGAGGAAGGCAGTCGTGTTGGTGGCAGACGAAATGCAATCCGTTGATGCTTCTCCACCAAGTCCAGCATCACCGGAAGACACAAGCAAAGTGATTCCACGAGCTCCAAGCTGAGCGAATGACTTGCACACTCTTTCGGCATAGGACTTGGGAACAGTCTGCTCGTCGTCTCCGTAAGAGCTGCTGATAACCTGAGGGAGATCCTTTTGGCCAGTAACATAATTCACCCAGGTGAGGTATGGCTCGTTGGTGTCCGTAGGAGTATTGATATCAGGGATGTAAGGCGGGCTTCCTCCTGTAGAGAAAGACGTCAGAGGAATGGGATAGATCATACCCAAAAGGGTCTGAGCATCGAGATTGGCTTCTTTCCCCAAATCATTGGTAAGTAGGAACTCTGTGATATTTGTGTAGATAGCAGCTGGGCCATCGGCGATCTCGATCGACTTGAATGTGAAAGCAGTTTCCGCAGCTTCAGGGCGATATCTCTCCAAGAACAAGTTAATGTCTGGGCGAATAGGAGTTTCGTTAAGGTAGTTGTTGAAGCCTGCCTGGCTAAGGCCTGGGACTTGCGGAGTGTAATCAATTGTGCTATACAAAGTACGGAAGCATTCAATGGTGACTGGGAAGAATTGACAGACTTTCGCAATAGTCGCATTGGAGGGTGGAGTATATCCTGGAGGCGTCCACGGAGCTGCAAATTGCTTGTAGTCCGTTGTCTGCGGCGCAGCACGCATGAACGATGTGGTCGGCTGAATTGTATCAATCAAGTCGTGCAGATGCTCCGGGAGTGACCACCGAGACGTGCGAACAATCTGTGCACCATCTTCGTGTTCGAAAACCGAGTACTCGGTGTCAAGCAGGCGCTCTGCTGACTCGACATCGATATAAACATGAATCCAGTCTTTGGCAGGACTATAATTGGCACGAGTGACACCATTGTCCACCAGCCACTCATGGACCAGATCTAAAGTCTCGTCGGCCGGCTTTACAAGCTCGTTTACATCTGCATCACTGAGATGTTGACCGTATCGTTCGTGGTCTGGATCCGAAACTAGAGACGATTGGAATTAGCTTGTTGTTGGCAAGTGGGTAAACTTTAAAAGACAAAACATCATACCTTCGTACAAATGACGTTCCAATTCCTCGAAATTGTCTTGCTTCAATCCAATCTGGAGCTGGAGCATGTGGTTTCCAGGTGCTCGATCAACGGGGGCCCATTTCTTGGGTACAGGATGAACCTCCTTGAGGGAGTAAGCTGTGCGAGCACGAATTGGTGTACCAAACACAGCTTGGGCTCCGAGAGCAGCTGACAGGAGAATTGAGAGGTCCAACATGCTGAATGATACGAAAGTGAAGCAACAGACTTGGAATCCTAGGACTGTCGAGCTCTGGACGAGGGGCTCGACCCTTCTTATGGGAAATACAGGTGCACTAATAACATCACCTCCTCCCCCCGCCTGTAGCTACTGTACCAGTAGCCATGGAACTGGCTCCTTGCACAACATGGTGCGAAGCTTGGGAGCTCAAGGGGAGCTTCCCAAGGCCAGGATTGACCGATGTGCATTGTGCAGTCGCCTTGTGCCTGCCTTAGTGGGGACTTTCCTCCAAATTGCCTCGTTAAGAGCAGTGAGCCGATGCAGGTGCAGGCTGTCTACCTATGATCCGTCATCACGACATGAGCACTCGCGGTCACTCACTCACTCACTCACTCACTCACTCACTCACCAGGCTCATATGAAAATTAAAGCGGGCATGATTACGGACCTGCCCGAAAGAGCACAAGTTTAATGATGAGGGAAGGGTCTTGGCAGACGATCGCCAATGGGACGGGGATTCCGGGTGACAGTCAGCATGCAATCCCCGCAAAAACAAACAAGTTCAAAGCGGAGCAACCTGAAATAGGTTACTGCAACGATAACGATAACGATAACGAGAATCTCGCAAATGTGCTCCATGCAGCAATTTTGGGAGAGATGGACCGAGCTGACCCGAGCCGCGTGAACACTCACTTGCCTGTTTAGCCCAAGTGGGAAACTGTGTGGCAATGCATTGTTCGTATCACTTAGGAATAGCATGTTATATTAATGGTCAAAGATTTTTTTGCAGTACACTAACTTTCTTTCTTCAGCCAAGTGTTCGTTGTCCAGAATTGTAACCTGTAAGCTTGAGACTTCTCAGCAAATTCAGTTTGTTCGTTGCAAAAGTTGGTGAAGAAGATCGCAATCGTTTGCACGGTCATAGCCGATATATATAGGAAGAGATTAAGTTATGTGGTTGGTGTTTTTTTATATCTTGCAGTCTCACATTCTCACATCCTCACTATCAAAGAAGCAAACACCCTGCATCAAATTCATCGTATTGTTATCCCAGCTTCCAAGTAATAGGAAACGAATGGTATCGTGGAAAAATCCATGCCTTAGCTATTCCAGCCATGAAAGAAACGCCATTTAACCCCTCCCAACAACTCCCGCTAAGCAAGTAAACCTTATACCAAAGTCCATCCTTCGTCGTTCATTATTCATGTCTCATTCCCAGCAAGCCTAACGCCAGCGTCTGCTTGTCCACACTCTGCCTCGAAAGCTTTCTATTCCTTGTAGGAAGGTGGCGGTGATTGACTCAACGACCTCACACTTGGACTATGTCTCGGCGCCGCAAATCGCACTCTGGGACTTTCTTCTGGTCTCCTGTCTGATCTACCTCTCGACGACTCTGCGGTTTGACGTTGTGGTGCGCGAGAGCTTGAGCTAGCTCCTTGAGACTGCTGCCACTCCGATGGCCATCCTGTTGGAGGATAGTTCGGATCATGCGGTGGTCTTTGTTGTTGTTGATTGTCCGTCCATCCGTACTTTATATCTTGAGGGTATGATTGTGCTGGAGGTGGAGCCTGGGCTTGCGGCTGTACTTGAGGAGCTGGACGTTGGGCAGCCATCGGAGGAACCATAGCTGCAGCGGCATTGTATGGAGGAGGTCTTTGAGCTGCGAGTTGAGGGTTCGAGTAGTTCGTAGGCTTCAAGATGGGTTTAGGTCGTGGGCTTAGACTCTCGCGCCTGTATTTGCCATCATGAGAGTGAGGTCTGGTTCGACGGTCGTATCGATCTTCTGAATGTCTTCTTCGGGAGTGGGATCGTCGTCTACGGCGTTGCTCAGGTCGAGAGTGGCGATCATCGGGTGGAAAGATGCGGTATTGCTCCTCTTCGAGGGCTGCCGCCTCGTCTTCGAGTCTTTGCTTGTCCCGTTTGTTCTGTTGGTGTTTGTGGATTATGTAGCCAGCTGCAACTAGCTCAAGGCCTCCCAAGAGAACCATATTGACAGTTGTTGTGAATGCGCCTTGTAAGTTACTTGTATGTAAAGTTTTGTGATGTTGACAGTTAGGCAGAGATGAGTGAAGTTGTCAGAAGGTTGTGGGAAAATATCGTGGAGGGGTTATGAGGCTGAGTTACTCAGCTGGGCTGATGGCAAAAAAAGCAATCCGGCATCACCGAAAGCATGTGGAGAGCGGCTACACGGGATTCGTGACAACCAGTCATATGACCTTTCTCATGACTGATGGAAACACTACATCTCGGGATAGTTCTATGCCTGATGATCATCAGCATACTGACAAATGGTCTGATCTCCTGAGTCGTCGAGAATGGTTCTCCAATGACGTCGGGCAAGGCTGTCAAAATTTCACCCCTGAAATCCCCGAAGATGATTGATGCCTTGAGGCCTTAGGCACTAAGTCTAAGCGAAGCACATCATCCGCTATCGCAGCATGGGCGTCTGTCACAGCTCGGCGATTTGAACAAGCTCTTTTTCAAGGTATGCTCAATTGCACTCCTCTATCTTTCCAGACAGGCATAACTAGAAGAGGACTTTATTACCCTATTGAATTCGAGCCATTGATCCTATTCACGAAACGAGGCATTGAGGGAGGGATTGTGAGAGGAGGGGTAATTCGAAATGGCGGACGCAGCTGCTGAAATGGAGGAGGGAGGAATGGTGAGGACGTTGAAGGATCTTTTTGCTGGAGCTGCTGGTGGCATTGCTCAGGTACTTCTGGGTGAGTTCTCCATGCTGTCTGCTTTTGAAACCTCCTACCCAATCATTCAACCACTTTATTTCTTTCGTTGCTATTTTTTTGATATCACGTGTATTCAGAAGTGGGGATGCCTTTGAAATTTTGATACTGGCTCTCAATTCTTCCTTTTTTGTTTTCATAGACATTTTGAAAGTTTCGGTGTCATTTCCTAAATGTCTTGCAATATATTCACTCACCAAAACATCTGTGAACATGAACATGACCAGATCTCTAACAAATCCCAGGCCAACCCTTTGATATTGTCAAAGTGCGTCTCCAAACCACAACCCAGTACCCCAATGCTCTCGTCGCTGCCCAACAAATCTATGCCAAAGAAGGTCCCCTTGCCTTCTACAAGGGGACTCTCACCCCTCTCATCGGTATTGGAGCTTGTGTCTCTGTCCAGTTCGGTGCTTTCCATGAAGCTCGCCGCCGTCTTGAAGCCTACAACCTCTCCAAAGATCCCTCATCTCCAGGTCTCTCTTACGGACAGTACTACTGTGCTGGAGCTTTTGCCGGAATCGCCAACTCCGTGATCTCAGGTCCAATTGAGCATGTAAGAATCAGATTACAAACACAACCACATGGCGCCGCCAGACTGTATTCTGGTCCATTGGACTGTGTACGCAAACTTTCTGCTCACGAAGGTGTTCTTAAAGGATTATACCGTGGAGAAGCAGTTACTATCTTGCGTGAAGCACAAGCATACGGAGTTTGGTTCCTTGCATTCGAATACATGATGAACGCAGATGCATTACGGAACAAGATCGATAGAAAAGAAATCCCCAGTTACAAGATTGCTTTCTATGGTGGATTGGCGGGAGAAGCACTATGGTTGGCGAGTTATCCGTTTGATGTTGTGAAGAGCAAGATGCAGAGCGATGGGTTTGGAGAGAACCAAAAGTTCAAGGGAATGAACGACTGCTTTAGGAAGACATTCAAGGCAGAAGGTCTCAGAGGGTTCTGGAAGGGTCTTGCACCGACATTGTTGAGGGCTATGCCAGTGAGTGCGGGAACGTTTGCAGTGGTTGAGATGACCATGAGAGCGATATCTTGATACGGCGACAAGTGCGTAGGATGAAAATAGACGATACTTTCGCGAGATTCAACACGAATGGATGGAGTACACACAGGAGCATCTTGATTTGATAGGTGGAGCTAGCCTGTCAGACGTCTTTAGAAACCGAATAAATGTGCCAGAAAAGGCCAATATTGAATTAAATGTTCTTCTGTTAAGCATCCTTTGTGGCCTTCTAGGAACAATGAATAAACTGTTTTGATCAGCAGTAGGGAAGTTTTGTTATTTCATTTCAGGAAGACTAAGACACCAGTTTTAGGTTTCGCAAAATCTTCTGTCCAATAGAACATCGCGCAAATTCTGTCATGTAGTGATGGAACTTTTGTTGCACGTCGCTCCAAGTAGGTGAGCGAATGAGACCAGACCAAGGAGTGGTCTCGTCGCCAGGTGATTGGATGCCCAACTAGTTAGGATCGCAGGAACTTGGCATGATTCACAACGCGAAAAGATTATGTTTGTTCGACTTGCTGCTTGAATTTCAAGCATTTCGCATCAACAGGAAGGCCGTCATCTTCGAGGACTTGACAATGGACCATACACTGGAAATTCTGGGACTGGATTGGGAGAGCTTGAAAGCTTGGCCTCGAAGAGGTCGATAACAAATTGAAGACAACTTTGTGAATTTGGTTTGATATGCAAGTATGTGTGCATGCTCTACCTCTAAATAACCTTGTCATGAGTGGTATGTTGATATTAACTTCCGCGCCTCAATGCATTCGTTGATGCCCCAACACCGTTTCTGATGTCATCTACTCGCTGTTGATCTCAACTCTCTTCGCAAGCACTAACCTTGCCTCACCCACAGTAAGATGGTTGACTCCCAAAGTCACAAGAGCATCAGCAGCTTGTTGACTATCTCCAAAGATTTCTTGACGTGCATCTCTCAAGTCCATCTGACCGTCCTCGGCCTCCAGTGGTAAGTTGAGTAAAGCAGCTGCCTCTGACAGCTTTGGCACTCCTAGACGAGCCTTGGGCCCGTAGCAAGAGTCGATTACTCCTTGAATCGCAGCAACGTCTTGCATGAAACGTGCTGCACCGAGTGTCGTAAAGTCTTGCGAGAGAAGGACATCTCGAAATAGCATATCCTCCAGAGTATCTAAAGGAGCTCGCCAGAGTCGTCGGAATGCTGCGTCAGCTAGGGTTCGACGCAGGAAAGTCATATCTTGTTTCAGTGCCTGTATTCCCATCAGTATCCGGTAGATTACATATTAATTTCACATACCTGTAAAGGCTGGTCTAGCTCTGCAGTGACCACAATGAATGAAGAGCCTGGTGGATGGTGAGCAAGATTACTATACAGAACTTGGAACACATACTAGATTGTGGCAAGTCACCAATGGTTGTCCATTGAGGCTTGGTGATATACTGCTTGAAATTTATCGGGAAGGACTTCCGAAGGGAGCTGACGATGAGCTCCTCCGCCTTGCTCCGAAGATTTTGGTATGTTTCGATGGTCTTGTCAAACACAGATCCTTCCTCTTCGGAACCTACAGCATCAGAGGTCGCATCCTTGACTTCGGTATAGCTCATATCACCAGCAAGGTTGTCTTCTATACGAGTACCTTTGGCACGATCTTGTAGGTGCTCCCACAGGTCAACGAAGAACTGTACATTGGTCAGTCAACCAACTTACTGTAAAAACTTGGTAAACGTTACCTCTTCATTCCTCCAATCTTTCATCATGGAAATGAGATGCTCTGCACTTCCGAAAACCTTGCACAGGGTTTCTAAACGCTTCACACCCTCTAGAGCCTGTTGCTGCTCTTTCGTGACACCATGAACAGCACGCCCAACAGTAGACGTGATAGTCTGATATACGTCCAGAGAGTCCTTCAGACGACCCCAATAGAGATCGAGGATCTCTGCTTGAATGCTGATAAGGAATCGAATCTTGTGAGAAAACCTTCGGACTTTGTTGTACTGCATAGTGACAGTCATGATCAGCTCTGTGACTCTTGAAGCTCCATAGGTAGCCTTGGTTTTGCCGGGCGCTGAGCTATCGTAATCAATAACTCCACTGTCTGGCGACTTCATGATCTCGTGGTATCGTTCAAGTGCGAAGTCTTTCTCGACTTCTAGCCACCGCTCGAACCATGTATCAAGTACATCCCAAGTCATTCCTTTCCAACCATATTCGATATTTCCAGCATCATAATTGAATTTTACTCTCACAGCATCATCGAATCTCATGAGCTGAGCAATCAACTGACTTAGATATTGTGGCTCGTTCGAGACAGCCTCGACGAGAGTGTCAATTTTCTCTTTCAATATGGGGAGCAGTGCAGTGATGAACGCCGCAACTGGGTCCACATATAATGAGTTGCCGGCCAGATAGCTACCTCTGAAGTGAGCTGCAAGGACTGGCCCGACGTTAAGTCTTAGATAATCTTCCCATTTCGCGACGGTGCCTAAGAACCATTCCGAAATATGATTTAAGAGCTACAAAAAGTCAGGAAATTTACGATAAGGGGTAATGGAAACGAACATAATGCGGATGGTTGGTTGGTTTGTCGCTGAAGAAGTGATATCTGAACTGTTGGATGAAGTTCTTGGCTAGGACATTCATGGGAAGAAGTATGAGGGGTTCTCGGGCAGCCACAATCTCTGGAGCTTGCAAGTCTAATAGCTTCTCAAAGCTATCACTCCATTCCCTCGATGGTTCAATACTCTGGTCGGGCCAGGTCATCTTTAGCAGTACGGATTCAAATTCATCGGTCATGATCTTTTTCATTTCCATCCATAGGCTGTTCGTAGTACTTTCAACGAAGTTGACCAAATGGACAGCAGCTCCTTCCGCTGGCTCTTGTAGTTCCTGTAACGACATGGCCAGCTCCTTCAGTTGAGTGTATGGTTTCAGAGCTTCTTTGGGGTCGGCAGGTAAATGTTTCCGTGCTTCCATTCGCAAGTCCTCAACATCTTTCAGCATTTCGACATAGGCTTCTGCAAGTTCCACTTTTCGGAGCTTCTCCATAGGGACCTTGAGTTTTCTTGTGGCTTCCTCGGGCGTATCTGACGATGTGACTATCATGAGGCGCTTCTGAACATTGGATTGTTGACGTTCAAACTCCTGGGTTTGTTCGAGCATTAAAGATGTCCGGTTAGCAGAGGCCGCCTTGGCTTGCCGGAGTTCTGATTGAGCATGTTGGAGCTATGTTCGTGTTAGAAAGCCAGATCCTGTAGGGGTAACTGGGTGATCACTGACTTGCTCTTCCAACTGCTGCTTCTGTGTCTCGACGCTAGCTATCAAGCTTTCCAGATCTCCCAGGTCGAAAGTGGTCTGTATTTTGTCGTTCAGGAAGTCTTCCACCCGAATATCCCGTTCTCCAAGTGGAATGTCCCTCGCTGGATCAAGTAGGATTGCTACGGGGCTCCGTTCTCGAGATAAGGATCTGCCGGCCATGGTTGATCCTAAAAATGGTCGTGATTCATGTAACTGCGGTGTTCACACAGCTGTTGATCTGTTTTCTTGGATGTTGCCGATTAGTGGTTTGGGGGTGGATTGAATAATTTCTAGAGCACTTTGGTAGCTTGATTGGGCTAGTTTCCGCAACCACTTTGCTTTTATCAAGGTTTAGAGTGCAGCGAGTAGACAGACGCCCGAAGATTTGGCGACCGCGTCTGATGCGCGACTTCCCCAGAATGATGACGGCATCAACCTCATTTGACAACATTCAGCTCATTACACTTCTTGACGATGCTGCCAGCAGAAATCTGGAAGATGATATCTGATCAGATGATGAGAGAAAAGAGTTAGTACATGGACGGGTGATTTTGTTCACTATGGGAACTCCGGCCAAAAAGCGCAAGCTTAATAGCGATTCCAAGGCTTCACCTGCCACCTCTCGCAGTCTGGACTATTTCTTTGGAAAACAGAAGCAAGACCCTCCCAAAGCTGTGTCGAATGCAGAGCAGGCCATCGATCATAATTGCGATATCTCAGATTTGACGGATGAGCAATTGGCACGGAAGTTGCAGGCCGAATGGGACCAAGAAGATGATGCAACGAAGGAGATGCAGGAAAATACTAAAGCAGACGCCACAGAAATACACGCGGAGCTGGCAGACCTGCCGGAGCGAAGCAAACATACTCCTGCATCAGAGGGCGCCGATGGAGAAGCTCAAGAGCCGTATGAACAGCCGAATGATACAAAAGCAACCCCTTTTGTTTTTGGGGCAAAGGGCAAGAATACTCTCTCGCTACAATCTGCTGGAACGGCGGAAGATACAATATGCTCGAATATAACTTTCGACGAGAGCCCATTAACTTTCGATCCCTCAAAATATATCAAAGACTTACAAGGACACTGGGCTGCGGAGGGAGGCGATGCATCCTATGCACTTCTCACAAGGTGTTTCGTCTTAGTCAATAGTACACAGAGTCGTATCAAGATTGTAGATACTCTTGTGAATTTGCTCAGAGTGATTATTGAGGGTGACCCAAGTAGTCTTCTGCCTACTGTAAGTTTGGTACCCTCAATTCCTATATATGTCTCTTGTCGTCTATTCCAGACATCCTGTTTTCTTTTTCACACGAAGATTTTCCTTAATAAATCATGCCTGACCATATTTCTTTTTAGGTGTGGCTAAGTACCAACGCCATCTCTCCGCCGTACATTTCCTTGGAACTTGGTCTTGGAGGCTCCGCCATATCCAAGGCATTAAAGAATGTTTGTGGCTTAGACAATAAATCACTGAAAGCTCTCTACGATAAAGTTGGAGATGCTGGCGATGTTGCATTCGAGGCCAAGAAGAAGCAGAGCTTCACTCTTAGGAAGCCAAAGCCACTCTCCATCAAGGGTGTGTATCAATCCCTTGTGAAGATTGCCAACACCCAAGGAACGGGAAGCGGTGAGATCAAGCAAAGGGTGGTCGATCGACTTCTACAAGATGCTCGGGGTGCTGAGGAGAGTCGATACATAGTGAGGACGTTGTGTCAACATGTCAGTTTCCCAAATCGTTGGTGGTAAGAACATACTAATCATAACACAGCTTCGAATCGGGGCAGTCAAGACAACTATGCTCATTGCATTGTCTCGTGCATTTCTCCTATCACGCCCACCTGGCGCTGATTTCTCGCTCAGAAATCCCCAAGAACTTGCAAAGCTAAAGAAGGAGAATCTAGTAGAAGTCTGGTCTAAAGCAGAGGAGATTGTCAAAGCATGCTTCGCTAAGCGGCCTAACTACAATGATCTCATACCTATCATGCTCGAGATTGGAGTGTGTGATGAGCTACTCATTAGATGTGGTCTAGCTCTACACATTCCGCTACGACCTATGCTTGGTAGCATTACTCGAGATCTGTCTGAGATGCTCACCAAACTTCAAGGTCGAGATTTCAGCTGCGAGTACAAGTACGATGGTCAAAGAGCACAAGTTCATTGCGACGATCAGGGAAAGGTTACCATCTTTTCCCGACATCTTGAGCTCATGACAGACAAGTATCCAGATCTGGTAGCCTTGATCCCAAAGATTAGAGGCGAAGGTGTCTCCAGTTTCATCATGGAAGGAGAAGTAGTTGCTGTCGATCAAAATACAGGCGACCTAAAGACATTTCAAACACTGGCCAATAGAGCTAGGAAAGATGTAGTAATTGGCAGCGTGAAGATAGACGTCTGCCTATTCTCATTTGACCTCATGTATCTCAACGGCGAGTCGCTTCTTGACCGACCATTCCGCGAAAGACGAGAACTTCTCAGGGGACTCTTCACAGAAGTTCCCAATCAATTCACATGGGTGAAGAGTATCGATGCGACCTCTCAAGACTCGGAGACAGTCCTCGAGTTTTTCAAGAGCGCAACAGACATCAAATGCGAAGGCATCATGGTCAAGATTCTGGACAATTTACCAAATCCCAACCTTCAATCCGAAGTGATAGAAGAAAATGACTCTGCAGCACCAGAAGCAGCTCCTCCACCACCAACAAAAACCACCACAAAAGGCAAAAAGAAATCTGCCAAAGATGACCCCTCTCCAGCCGAAAAGAAGACCCGGCGCAAACCGCTTCTTGCTACGTACGAACCAGATAAACGCCTCGACTCCTGGCTCAAAGTTAAAAAGGACTACTCTACCACCTTCGACACATTGGACTTAATCCCCGTCGCAGGTTGGCACGGCCAAGGCCGCAAAGCCGCTTGGTGGTCACCTATCCTCCTCGCCTGCCGAAATCCAGAATCCGGGTCTTTGGAAGCCGTCTGCAAATGCATATCCGGCTTCACCGACTCATTCTACAAAGCCAACAAAGAATTTTACTCCCAAGATGGCCCAAACACATTAGGATCCAAACCAAGATACGTCGAATATACTGGAGGACATCCAGATGTATGGTTTGAGCCTCAAGAAGTGTGGGAGATGGCGTTCGCAGATATCACGATCAGTCCTACGTATACGGCTGCCATTGGCTTAGTGAGTGAAGATCGTGGATTGTCGCTGAGATTTCCGAGGTTTTTGAAAAAGAGGGATGATAAGGGGATTGAGGAGGCGAGTACGAATGATTTTTTAGCGGGGCTGTGGAGGAAGCAGGAGGAGAAGGCACCTGGTCCCGGGAAGGAGGTCCAAGATGAGGGTGATGAGGATGAGTAATGTATTGTGAATGGTGACAGGGTGTGTCAATGTACTTTACACTTGTACAATTCAATATTGTGGATAAGAGTCAATCCTGTAGGCAGCCATCATTGTCTGATATGAATCTAGAGTTCTCGTGACTGCGGTAGCAGAATGTGGGTCGGACTTTTGATCCCAAAGGTACCTAGGTATGTTATTGTTCATTGATCCGCTGGAGATTAGATTGGGCATGAAGTCAGGAATGAAGTTCAAAACATAAAGTCATTGTCAATGTCGATCCCGAAGACTAACTTCAAACTTGATTTAACATTCGCAAGAGTCTGTATCTATATCACTGAACAGCAGTAATATTAGTATTTATGATCACTACTGGCTTATTTACCAGTGTTCGTTCCGATGTCAAGAATTTAAGCTCAACACAATGTTGGTAACACTGCAAGTCACTAAAAGCACATTCAATATGTTCATTACACAGACAGATATTCATTGAATGTACGTGACATAAGAAAGTCTTCGACCAAGACTGATCAATTATCGCCCTGGATATGAATCCAGGCCATTGTGAGGCGAATTCATCAAAGCAGCATAGGAAATCCCAGAGACTAGAGTACAGTGATAAGGAAACGCCTCCCCATGCCCGTGAACTTCCTTTCCAATTTGTATCTTTCCATATAGAACATGAGGCATTTAAGCCTTGGCCTTGGCGAGACCCACAGTTCCCTTGCCCAAGTCGTAGACAGAGTACCACTTTCGGAGGAAGGCATCACCGAGAATAGCCAGTGGTCCTACTGGCTCTGGGAAGTCCTATAAAATTGTCAGCAATGGGTCATTCATGAATATCAATAGGTTGCTTACCATTCCCATGAAGGTGGAGATGCAGGAACCTTGAACCTCGAGGATATAGTCGTATGGGGTAATAGCAAAGTCGTAACCGCTAAGCTTGAAAGACATGTCTGGAAGCTCGTCACGCTTGGCGCAATCAACAGTGTACTGGCCATTATAACCCTTCGTGGCGCCCATCTCCTTGTTGAGAAGCTCGGCAAGAGTGGTTGGGAGAGCAATGAGAGAGGTTCCGGTATCGAGTATGACACCAGTGTTCTCAAGCTCAGCAGTAGAGTCACCGAAGGAGATAGAATCAAGGTCAACTTCCCAGTAGGCCTTGCGTCTCAATGGGATCTCAGTGATCTTGCCGGTGTAGTGATCCTTGTTAACGCCACCAAAGGTAGCCTCAGATCCTTCAGCATCGTTCTCGGTGCTGCCGAGATAGAAAGCGAACACTGGCTCGTCGAGCAAACCTTGCTCGATCATGTTGTAGTGTGGAGGCGGGATCTTATTGACGGAGATAGTATCGAATCCAAGACCCAGAATACCGTCAAATCGACCGAAAGCAAAAGCAAGACCCGGTTCTTCGGTAGCTTCTGCGAAGAGCTGGTTCTTGATCTTCAAATCACCAATGGTCATCACATCTTCCGAGACGAAACCGCTAAGACTGCCAGAGCCATATCGGATCTCGAACGATGATCCGTTCTTTTGGTATGTAGATGAGGAAGACGAATCGTACTTGGTGTGGAGATAACAGGCGATCGATCCACACTCGGATGATGGAACCCAGAGGTTGGAGCTTCCAGTATCGAGAACGACTTTGAAGGTCTGGGGAGGGGTACCAATCGTGATCTCAGAGAAGTCTGTTCCACTGTTAGAAGAGCTCCAGCTTGATTTAAGACTCCGACTTACATTGAGCGTTCAAGAAGTTGCTGACGGGGACCTTGTGGTCATCACCTTCAACGTGGATTGAGGTCTCCTTGAACATCTCGTCGACATGAGATTGAGGTCGGATACCCATATACTTCTGGCCAAGATGCCTGACATGCTGATCCATGTTGGCACCAGCAAGTTGCTCAGAAAGTGATACTTTCTTGAGTGGCATCTTGTGGATGCCAGCGCTCACAGAGCTCAGCAGCGACGCTGCGGCGAAGAGGGCGCCCTTCATGATTGCGATTCGAATGAAAGACTATCACTATCAAAGTAATAGATGGGTATGAGTGTGTTATGTTGATGCGCAACCCCGTTTGTTGATCGATTGATGGTTGTTGATGGGGAAAAGAGAGAGGTCGGGGGTGGGAAGCTCTCGGGTGATGACGAACTTGGTTGCTGAGCAGTTGTGGTTGCCTGTGAAATCACCGCTAACCCAACAAGGAGTGGCTGGGGGCGACAAGACAGGAACAGGAGTGAGGCGAGACGAACGCAGCCTTCGATGTAAATTTATGTCAAGAATCACAAGGGCACTTTAGAGGAATCCACCCGGGTCCATTTGAGAGTCTATTTGGGATAGTGAATCTTTAACCCAGGTATCTGTTGAGTGTTCGTCACCATGAAGGAATTCATGACCACACATGAGACGGATGTCTCTCCTTCACTACACCTCGGCAGTTCGTCGAAAACCAGTCATAAGGGCTCGTCCGATCATGAGGCTGACTGCATTGGCTCCATATTGGTGCCACGAGCTCCAGGTACGACTACGAAATCCTGCAATGCTACCACGAGCTTCTATGCCTGTTCGTTTTCTGGATATTCGAAACCTCTCGGAAGTCGCTCATATCGACTCGGTCGCTCCGCACTCGTTTAGACTCTCCTGCAACATGATGATTTCACAGGACGTTAAAGTATTCCATAAGCGCGTGCCATAATCCGAACAACCAGAAGTTTGATGTAATAACTCATTGTGTGGGTGTATGGGAGACGATCAGGATATATATCATCAACTTGGGACTACCACAAATTACAACATTCAAACATAGTCTTGGTCGTACAAGAACCTCACGATGTCATAATTAGTCTGAATGTTTGGCAAAACAATCACACCCCGTCATCCACGCTCTCTCCAATATCTATATAAGAAGATGGCATTTCTCTTTAGATAATTTCCTTTCCATATCTATCTATTACTAAGCAATCCTTTTTACAGCTAACAAGCGCACACCCTGACATCGAATCTAAGCCAGCAATTACACATCGCCATAAGAGACAGAGCACCATGAGGCCTGACTTCATTGACTATTGCAGGCTCGTCAAGCATTGGATGCAACGAGGATATAGCATGCCTGATGCACAGGTGAAGGCAAAGAAAATGGTATACGGACAAGGAGGACAAGACCAGCATGGTGGGAACGGGAACGGATCAGAAAATACTTCGGGCAACAATTTTGTGATAAAAGAAGAATCTGGTCAATCTGGTTAGCTCTTTCATATGAGCACCTGTCTTCTACATACTATGTAGCTAAGTACTATCTTAGCTTCCTCGATTTGGCTTGACATGGCTGTTGAGTACTCAAGACGGTCTCAAGTATGGAGGACCGACACTTTCAGGGACTCTCTAGTTCAAGCAGCATGATTTTTGCAAACCCACAACACCTTTTGTGCCTATCTTAAATCAAATGCTACCTTTCACCATCGCACCGACCCACATTAGTAAATAAGCATGCATGTCAACCAAAAGGCGTGGCGCACCAAACCTCTCTATATAGAAATCTCAAATGCCGTAGTATAAACAATCTTACTCCTCAACGCCCAAACCTAACAATGAACACCATCTCAGTCCCCAGTCAACTCTCCTTCATTACAAAACCTTACACACAAACTCGCCTCGCTACCATCAACTCCACTCATGACATCAAAATCGCCCTCCTAGAAGGACCATACATCTTCCATTCCCACCCTGACAACGATGAAGCTTTTTACCTCGTTTCTGGATCTCTGACTATAGAGATCCTTGACCACGAGGAAAAAGTGGAGGAAGTGAAGATGCAAGCAGGAGATCTTTTTGTTGTTCCGAAGGGAGTTAGACATCGACCGATCGGGAAAGAGGCTCGGGTTATGGTGATTGAAAAGAAGGGAGTTTTGGACGGGAGTGGAGGGTTGGCACAGCCGATTGAGGATGGGAAGTGAGAGCTGGAATTGGTATCTTATATTTCTCCTTCTATGCTATTGTAGAGATTGTGCCCATGATATCTTACACTGTCCTGTTCTGGAACTTCTCGTTGTATTGTACAGTGAATGTTGTACAATCCTACATATCGCTGTCATTATTTATTAGTTCTGTGACGATAACGGTTAGGATAATGGTCAGCCTGACTTTCAGTGCCGAATCGTCTCGTCAATATCCTCCTCCTCCCCCTCCTCATCATCTTCATCTTCGCCTAGCTGTTGATCCACATGGTCTGGCTGATGAGTTGTCCGATATTTCGCGACTTCATCGTCGGTTGGCCATCCATCCCAAATCTTGACTTCCTCTATCAATGCACGAGCTCGGGCTTCATGAGAGGTACCTTCACAGAAGACTTTGGATGCTATGAGAGTTCGCCTGAGATGCCTTGCGCCATTTGCAGTCTGCTCCGCCACAGTCGCGAGCTCGGCATGATTCTGCACCATCCATTCAAGCATGAGGATGATTTCGCCATAATTTTCGACACTTGCCATGCTGCGGACGAAAGCATGTAAATGAACCCCATGAATCGAATGTGCAAAGTGTGGTAGCATGTGATGGGAGGGCTCATTGCAGATGATAAGTTTCTTGAACTCAGTCTTAACAATGTCCGCAGCCTCAAGCACTTTCTCTAGATGGCGCCCAGTCATTTTGCTGTACGCTTTTGCATACTTCGTGAATGTATCGCAAATGTACCTGAATCCATGAGGATCTAGCTCAAGACCAAGGTGCTGAAATTCTTGCAGAGCAGCAGCTGTTAGGCGCCAGGCAAGCTCGAAGTTCTTCGGGTCGCTACACAACTGAGGAAACAAGACAATGTTCCGTTGCGACAGAGCTTGCCAAAGCGCATACCAGGCATACCTTTGCAACATGCCTGATGCTTTGAGGAGGTATGCAGCGTGCTGTAGGGGTTGAGAAAATATTGCGTGACGAGAATTGCCACTCCATACCTCACGAACAACCCAAACCATTTCCGAACCAGTATTATTCGATGGTTGTCCGTCTGTGCCTCCATCTCTGGGGACCTGAACAGCACGGGGAGCAAATCGGCATAGAAGTATTATGAAGTCTGTTATTGTGCGTGATGGTACAACTTTCACGAGATCTTCACGAACTTTAGCGCGGACTTCCGACGAAGGTAAAGTATAAAAATCCCCGCCATGTAAATATTCCAGACCAAGCTTGCTTAGTCCACTGTCATAGAGATACATCAAACCCTGTTCGATTGAAGAAGCGCGTCGTACTAGGAAGCTCAAGAGTTGGCTAGAAGGTAGCACGCCATGCGCAAGCATGTCCCGATAGAGCTCTTGCTGTGTAGGTGGTTGTAGCCGCGACCTATAGAAGTCTGTGATATTGTCATCAAGGACAGGCAACACTTCTCGCCCGTCTCCAGGCGCACCAGCATGCTCGTGCGGTTGTGCTCCTAGTCTTCTGTTTTCGTAAGAAAGCTTTCGAAACATTGCATAATACATGCGAGCTCCCGGCCTTCCACGTTGCTTCGTGTATTCTGTAAAGGCAGCCCACGCTTCTTGTACATCCCGAGTTGCTTCAACTCTCGCAGCCCATGTTCTAGATTGTAGACGCTCCGGAGTATTCTGGCCGAGGTGAGATCTGTTTTTCACAATAGCTCGTGTTTGTATCGTTGGCGTCCCATCCGGCTCCTGACCACCCAATATGCTCATGATATGATCATATGAAGCATCGGAGTATCCGGATTCTCTCTTACGCATCAATGCTACTATGGTCCTGCTGAAGTCTTCCTCCAGCTTCCGTTGGGCATCCATGCCATCTTGCTCTATTCGCCAGGGTGGCCAAGTCCTAGCTCGAAGTTTTGCGGATCTGGATTCCAATGAAGATTTCTTGGATGCTGTAAGCACATTTATGACAGCTTGATAAGCGGGTTGGTCGAGCATCAAAGGAGGAGAAAACGTGCTAGCAAGCCCCAGAATAATTTTTTGAGCAGACCAGTTGTACACCATAGCCTGATATGGCTCAGCTCTGGCTGGTAATGCAAGCGCCTGGAGAAGGCGATTCTGCAACCGGCACATTTGTCGATACCTATCGGGATTTGGGGTCCTGGAGCCGTGTATACGATCAATCGAGAGACTGTCAATGTATAGACCCACCATGTGCGCCACTGTGACCATTCCCGGAGGCCATATTTGACGGCACTGATGCAGCAGACGATGCAAGAGGACTGAGAACGAATTATCTTCGAAGTTGCGTAGTGGTGTCAGAGAGTCCGGCGAAGTTAGAGACTTTGAACTGAGCTCATTTTCATACAAAATCTGGTCCCATGCGTGGACTAGTATTGTTTTAAGAGTATGAACGCGTAGTATATCTCTTCGGCAAATTTCCAGAAACAGGAAAGAAGGATAATAGGACAACGTAGAGAAGAACAAATGTACCCTCTCGTCAGCGTTGTCTTCCAAGACAATCCTTGCCCAGTCCTTGACATCGTCAAAAGATAAGCCTCGCGCTCGCAGTGAAGCAAAAGCCCTTTTGTTGGCTACCTGGTAGTGCTCATCCCATTCACGCTGCCCCACATTAGTAAATGGTGTATAACATGTATCCAAATTTTCATCCTTACCTTTCGCAATTGAGATGTATGCAGGTAGTGTAACAGTATTGTCGGCAATTCATCCCAACCTAATCTAAATCGGATTTCCTTCCAATATACACTTCTTGCGGAATCTTCGCGAATATCCAAGTACTTCGCAAGGGCTTCGTTCGGTGTGACCATGGGTTTCTTCTTGACCGGTTCATGATTACCGGTTGGCGTCGATATGTTGCTAGACTTTGAGGTAGAGGTAGTCTTGATTGCGTCCACACCATTCAATCCCGGAATTTTGCCATGACTGTATCGGAAAGCATTGGGCGTACGGTGAATATGGAGCTATATTATCTTTGAGCAAATGGTAATGCTGCTGGGGGAACTGTAACGAACAAGTCTAGAACATTGTGGTCTGGCCGTAAAGAATGTCTTGAGCAGAAAGGGCTCTCCCAATTTCGAAGTGTACAGGCGCGATTGCATCCGTTCATATTGCCCGAGAAGCTCTAATCCTTGGTAGAAGAATTGATCCAATGGCGTGACGTTATCTCCCAGCGATTGTCAGTTGGGGGGAAGAATGCAAGTTGAATGCAGCGCTGCAGAGTCAAAAAGACTGTTGCAATGCTCTTGTGCAGAAAAAGCTCCCAGACATTGAAAGTCGGTACGTACTGCTAATTTTTAGTGGGTCAGAACCAAAGATGACTAAAACTCCGCTAGCCCCGAAACAGTCTAGCGCCATTTCTATCAGAATTACCAGCAGCATCTTGAACCTCATTACGACTGTGCACCAAATGAACTTTTTTGGTGAAAGAAGTCACCTCCTCTGAATCGAAGTACATTTCGCGCAGCCTTACATTGACTGCACCTTTGACGCTCGCGACTCATTGCAGTGGATGTCCACCACCACAAACTGCAGACCTCGTTCTACCGTACCATACCCTCGCTACCCTCGCTACCCTCATCGCGAGTCGCGACAACCGCGAAGCAAAGCTTTATTAGACTACATCGCAAGAATTCACCAACCTCGTCATGGCGTCAGCGAACGGGGTATTGAGTGTCCCCATACCTGCAGAGCCCCCCACCTCACCTTCCACGCAATCAGCAAAGCGAAAACGTGAAGATGCCGCTGAGTCCCTTGCGAATGGTGTTGCCGACTCCAACAGTGAATCGACTGGCGATTCATTTGCAGCATCCAAGTCTATGATTCGCGATTTGATTGATGTATTGAAAGGGTAAGTCATCCTACTCGATGTTTACAGGCATTTCACAGTCTCCTTGTCAACCATTTACATTCCTCTGCGCTCGACAGAGCTTTGCGAAGGGGTTTGGACTAACCTATCTAGATATGATCCCATCCCCTCTATCCTCGAGCGCCCGATTGCGGAACGCCCTTCCTCCTCCGGTCCCCAAGCCAAGCGTCAGAAGGCAGAAGATAAGGCTACGCAGCGATCTATCTTGACGCGGTTGTCTGAAGATTCGTACAAGAATGTGGACGAAGTCCTCGAAGATATCGACAACGCCGTCTCTGGTATTATGGAGTCACTTCGATTGCCTGAAGGGAGTGCACGACTGTCTGGCCACCAGTCTGAGATATCCTTGAAGGTCAAAGCATTCAAGCAACAAGCTCATGATCTAGTAAAGAGAGAGAAAACCTTGCAAGAGGACAAACAGCATTCCGGCGTGAACGGTACATCTTCCACCAAATACAATGTCGATTCTGCCTTGAGCTCGAATTCATCCAAGCAGGTCGCCGCCGATGACAACAAGATGGTTCTCACCCTTTTTGGAAGTGCTCCAGGAGCGAGACAGTTATTTTCCAGTCTGCAGATCCCACCAAAACGTGCAGGAGAACAGAGGGATATTATTCAAACTCTTCGAGAAGTAGGCCTACCAAATGGTATTACAGCGACACATATCGTACCTGCGGAAAATACTGGTCTCTCTGGCGATAAGAAACGCGTCCCCACTCTGAGCGATTTGTTTCCAACCCCGAGAGATGTACCCGTCCCATTTCCACCTAAGCCTTCCAAGCTTGCGACTACTAGATCGGCGACAGTCGGGTGGTATCAGCCTTCTGCCAGCGAACCATTACCAAGAAGTGCTAGTTATTCACGACAAACAATATCTTGCGGGCACTGGCTTGATTATAGCAATGTGTCCGCTTCATCGCAGGGTACCAAGCGAAAGCGTGATAGAGCCTTGAGCCTTGTGGGCGCGAAAGCTCCGACCGATGTTGAACCAGTCGAATCCGAGGCTGCAAAACTCGATGCATTATTTCGGAGTGCTTACTCGGGATTCGCTCCTACCAAAGACGATGCAGCGGCTGTTGCCCCAGCTGGTGTATTGAGCCGTATGTGGTGGCAACAAGTTGGCGAAAAGAGCTTCGAGAAACTGGTGGAGACCATGGCAATTGACAAGACTATGGGCGGATCAGAACTCAGTTCGAACAAAATCTCGGAATCATCCGATGAGCTTGCAGAGTTCGAGAATATGGTCGAAGAACTCGAGAATGATGGCATTGATCCGTCTCTCGTCCCTCTTGAAAGTGTGCCCGAAAAGTCCGCCGAGGAGAAAGATGTCGAAGAGATCTTGCAAGGTATTTCGGAATTGCTGGAGACCTTAAATTCTTACCAACGTATTCGACACATGTCACTGAACTCTGCGAGCCGACCGGCGGGACTTCTTTCTGTACCGGACACCACTTCTCTGGGGACTCCAACCAAGCCAAGTGAACCAGAGCAAGCTACTTACGAGATCTTGAAGTCCCAGTTGACTCTCATGATTGCAACTTTGCCGCCATATGCAGTTGCTAAGCTAGACCCTGATCGTTTGGCAGACTTGAGTATCAGTACGAAGATCGAGGTGCAATTGAATGACTATAAAGGCGTCATGGATGAAGACGAAGCAGCAGCGAAGATTAGGGCCGCCTCGCAATTTACCGCATCCTCATCAACATCTCGTGCTATCCCTCCAGCTTCTATTCATCGCACCAGTTCGACATCGTTGTATGGTAACCAGTATGCGACAAGTCGTCCTGTGCCTACTCCTGCGAGTCAATATTATGGTGCAACCCAGACACCCATTCGCCCACCCTCAGCGAATATGCAACGACCACCAGCCACTGCTCCAGTTGGGTATCAACCTCAGCGAACTGCAGTTCCCGCTGCGGCTGCTTATCGGCCAGCCCAGTCTTATGGAACCCCAACCTATCAACACCAGGCAGCTCGACCTGTATCACAGTCTTATGGGTCAGCTACCCAGCAGCATAGCTCAGGTCAACCTTACATGCAACCCCCAAGTCAGAGCTACCAGCATGTTCCGCAGACACTGTCTTCTGGCCAAATAAATGGCAGATATCCCGCTCAACCTGGCTATCCTCATCAAACTCCTACACCGCAAAACGGTATGCAGTACCGATACCCTAATGGCGCCAATTTCCCTCGACAGTCGTCTCCCCAGAAACCAGCTTACAGCCCTCAACCCACTACAGCCCAAGTTCAAACCCGGCCTGCCTACTCAACACCAACTCCTCCAATGCCGCAAGATCGGCCTTACCTTCAGACCCCAATGGGCCAGCCATCAATGGGCCAACCGACAGCCATGAATGGAACACCAGGAGCCCCCACCCAACACCAGACTTCGAACAATCTTACCCAATACCGCACTTTCATGACACAAGAGCAGCAGTCGAACATGATGGAACGTCAACGGTCTCTTCTAGCGGCTCAGCAGCAGGAGACACAGCAGAATGCTAGAAATGCAGCCATGGGCAATGCCAGTAATGGGCAAGTGAATGGAACTAGTGCGGTAGCAGCAGGTCTTTGATTGGCCATGTTTTTATAGATGGTCAAGCTGCTATTAGTCAAAAAGGCGTTGGATTTTGCGATGGATCTTTTCAGTGGAGTTGCGCACAATGCTAGAGACTGTCCTGGTCTTTGGGCAGTGGCATAGCCGGTTTGGCTTCAAATGTCTTCGGGCAGCTGATACTGTCGAGCTGTATGTGTAAAATTATAGTGAGCTCTTTGCAGACGCATCCAAATAATTGTAGATTGAACATAAGACTCAGGTTGAAAAGGATAAGTGAACATTGTAACCGAGTAAACTGCCCCCTTTTCTTTAATTAGGCTCTGCCCTCCGCTTGCTCCCGCGTGCCCAAGTGACATTGTGTTTGTGACTGCACCCGCCCCTCCTGCGCTAGCTCCTCTTGGCAGCCGACGTCATTCGCGTGATTCTGCTGTTTCCTGGTGTGAAGCATCGAAGCACCGTACAAATACCTATTTTGAAAGCCTCGCACACTCCAACACTGATATTGCTCTGTATGAAAGACGCGATTCAGGATCTGCTCAGCTTCGTAACAAGTATCCTGTCTAAAGAAAAACCGAGCCACGCATTCAAATCATCGAAACGCGCAACTTTGCAGCCTACCGGACGTAAAGATCAGCCCACCAAATATCTGCAGGAGACTTGTACCTCACGAATTTCTGCAATACCAAACAGGGGCAAAATGGCAACTCCGACTTTGATTGGGATGCCTGAACCTCCATCAAATCCAGAAACTCCCACAGAGGCACCGTGAGTACTTCCAACAGGCAGTTTTCTAAACAGTACTTACTGACTCGGGCAAGGGGCACCCCAAATTCCACCACAACCTCGCTCTCAGCCCTCTCAACAACTGCCATAAAAGATGGTCATCGTGGCTCCTCTTTCCCTCATGGCGGTCCAGGACATCGTCACACCCCATCCAGCAATGAAGCAGAACGCGAGCGTGCCGATCGCATCTCCTTCCTCGCTGGTCTCGAACGAGTTTCCACCGTTAGAGCTCCGAATCAAAATGCAGGAGCAGCTGGTGCTGGACCTTCCGCCAACGTAGGCCAGATTCCAGGTTACTTTGACCAAAATGGAAATCCTGTGTACACAACAAAGATGTCCACTGTTGGTTCAGCGTCTGCCACTGGCTCAATTGGTGGCCGGACCACAACTTGGGCGAGTGGAAGCCAAAAGGGACAAACAGAGGCTGGAGATGAAGATCAAATGAGCATGGATACGAATTATAGGGACATGGATGACAGGGATCGGTTTTCAGCCAGTGCTATGGACGAAGACATGGATGGAGATGGTATGAGTGATGATACAAGTCTCGTGGGCTTTGGAGAGGGTGCTGGCAGTACCGTCAGTGGACCAATCTATAACAGGAGAGACCTGAATGCTAGTCCAGCCGTGGGAAGAAGTGGATTAGCTAGTCAAGTTAGTGGACCTGGCACCCCGCTCAGTGCGTCCACGACAGCCACGGCCGAGCAGCAAAGAAGAGACGCGAGGATGATTGATGGCCTGGCAGATGACGCACCTGGTTATGTTGATACGGCCGCAAGAGGTGGTGTTGGCAGTCGAGGTTCCGGCGCTGATGCTGTTGAGAGGATCGTGAGAGATAGACTTGACGAAGGAGAGGGACGAAAACCCGCGATGGGCAGTCCTGATGAAGCAGGTCTGGGTAAATTCTACTTCGAGGAAAGAAAGTAGATGGTGCTTGGGTTCTAGGTGTTCAGGTTTGCATTTTGTCTTCCGGTTGGCGTTCATGTCAGTCTGGTGCTAGACGGCTAGGTGGCAGGGAAAGAATTGATATTCATGATACCAAACGGGAAAGTTATCCTAAAGTCCCCAGGACAATGTCAAGGTTTAAGTTGTGTTGAATATCAAGCACTCGTTTAACATAGCTGGTCGCATTATATTGCTATTATCAATGTCAAAGTCTGCGGAGTTCCTGTACCATTTGTTCTGTGCTATTGCCGTGAAATTACACTATGCATCCCCTAGAAAGACAAGAGTATATGAGGTCTAGTATGGGTAACCAGCTTTGCCGTCCTTTTCAAAACCACTCAGACACATTGAAGCCATCGTCTAAGTGTCTAAATATCGAGCAACTAATTATACAAATGGAATCATCTGTCAAACTAAAACACGTCGAGACAAACATCTTTAAATTGTAAACTCTGACCTCGAAAATCACAAGTTTACTCTATGGTAAAAGAAATCCCATTATTCTACTATCCAACATCTCATATCCGCTAAGCGTTGAAGCTATAATAATCTGGTAAACTAAGATCCTTCGCAACTTAATCACAGCTTTTACATACTGTAATCTAGATCTTGGTCCCGAAGTCTGCCGGTAGAAAACTTCGTCGAAGCGTGCTATGACCTCCAAACATTCCTGGTAGACTGGCCGCAATCAAGTTTGGAAACTCTTTTCTGTTGCAATAGCTTGCAGAAACTGGGGCAGTCTGCTCATGTCAAAAACATCTTCGAATTTCACCCCATCCTTGTAACACAATATCCCGTCCATGTACAAATCGCCACCAACGGCATGATTCAGCTCTTCTGCAAACCAGTTCGGATGCAATGGAGTCCATCTTCGTAGCCACATAAGCTTCTCCAATGGGCTCCGTGTCGATAAGCCTGTATCAAGGATCAATTTCTTCCGAACGCCTGGTGCAAAGCCTTTGTCGATTGAACCGAGAGTTCTCAACATGGCCATGTACTTTTCACAGTCACTTATGGATGGTGGTGGCGTAGCGCCCCATACAGGTAATCCTCTCCATCTTCCTAGCACTTCCTGAAACGATTCATCATGCCCAGTCCTTCGGTTGACGCGCTTGGTGAACACCAAAGTGAAATTCTTTAGTGCTCCTGTCCGGGACCATTCAACCATGGTTTGAAGGGCTTTTTTCGTGGAAAAGAATTTCCTTGGAACAAACAGGTCGAATTGAAGCTCAATACTGCGTAGTTGGCAGCTCAGCTGATGTGATAAGCTATCCCAGATTGTGAAAGTTGCCAGATCTTCTGGTCTTTGCAGTCGGAGAACATTATGCTTCCACAGGACGTGCTTAGATTCGTGGTATATTTGTTTACAAACCCGAAGCACCGACAACTTGATTGTTGCATCATAGAAGATAGTTCCTTCTGAGCTGGTAGGCACAATATTCAGAGGCTCTTTAAGATGTCGCCACGGCCAGTCATCAGTATCGGCTTCAATGAGTGAAATATAACCCGTCGGTGATGCCAAGACGTAAAGTAGGATCTGGTCCCGTATCTCTCTCGGGAGAGAATTAAGAAGAGTCGAAACCATAGCAGAAATCCTTTATCTTCCTTAGAATTGAGGTAGATGAGGGTTGTGAAGTTATACTCCGGAATCCGTCTCAGCCACTATACCCATTTGAGACTAGAGGCATCATGCTTTAGCCCACCAATGATAAGCTAGCAACCAAACCTTAGCTTGAAAATTTGGGTTCTCAAGAACCGCACAGCCAAAAATATTTCGAGCTTTTTGTACGCGGAGCTTCGACGGACAGCGATATTTTCCCAACCTAATATTGACGATACGAATTCCCATGCGGTGGGTGGTGTTCATCTAGGAGTATCAACACACAATATTCATCGAAAATGTCAATCGACTATTTGCTCCACGAGAGCGCGGTGGGGTATGCGATTTTCCATGTAGAACACCAGGCCGACACGATTGGCAATCGATTGAAAGAGGTGCAAGATGCCGGACAAGATCTTGCGAAGTTCGGAAAGATGGTCAAGCTGGTCAACTTCGCGCCGTACAGGTATATTCAATTGCCTGTAAACTTGTATCAGCTAACATCCGGACAGAGGTGCCGCTGAAGCTCTTGAGAACGTCAATCTTGTGTCCGAAGGAGTGCTCTCCGAATACCTGCGATCCAACCTCGAGCTGAATCTGCCAAAGCCTTCGAAAAAGAAGAAGATTGTGCTCGGTGTCCAGGACAAGAACTTGGCCGGAAGCATCAAGGCTTCTTTCCCTGGAGTCGAGTGTGAGACTGGTGAGACGTCTGAAGTGTGCGCCGATCTACTCCGGGGATTACGACTGCATGCGGGAAAGCTTCTGAAGGGTCTACAAGAGGGCGATGTTGAGAGAGCACAACTTGGTCTTGGTCACGCATACTCCCGTGCCAAGGTAAAGTTCTCTGTTCAGAAGAACGACAACCACATCATTCAAGCAATTGCGACTCTGGATCATCTCGACAAGGCCGTCAATACTTTCTCTATGCGCGTTCGAGAATGGTACGGTTGGCACTTCCCTGAGCTCATTCGAATTGTCTCCGACAACCATACCTATGCCAAGCTTGCTCTTGCCATCGGCGACAAGAAGAGCTTAACAGATTCCTCGCTGCATGACATTGCTGCGATTGTCAATGACGACGCAGATATTGCGCAGGCCATCATTGACGCCGCACGAGTCAGTATGGGTCAAGATATCTCAGCTACCGACATGGAAAATGTATCAGCATTCGCCAATCGCGTTGTCAAGCTCGCCGAATACAGGAGATCCCTTTTCCAATACCTCGTCGACAAGATGGCTATTGTTGCACCTAATCTTGCTACTTTGATCGGAGAGGTTGTTGCTGCTCGCCTGATCTCACACGCCGGATCTCTCACAAACCTCTCCAAGTACCCCGCATCAACTGTCCAGATTCTTGGAGCAGAAAAGGCACTTTTCAGAGCCCTGAAGACCAAGGGAAACACACCAAAATACGGATTGATCTACCACTCAAGTTTCATTGGAAAAGCCGGAGCTAAGAACAAGGGTCGTATTTCGAGATTTTTGGCCAACAAATGTAGTCTTGCTAGCAGAATCGACAACTTCTCGGAAGAGCCATCGACGAAATTTGGTGCTGCGTTAAGAAAGCAGGTTGAGGAAAGACTCGACTTTTACGCTACTGGTGCTGCCCCAACCAAAAATGAGGATGCAATGGTACGGATTCCGGCTCTACTCTTGTGTTGAACTCACGCTAACAAATGAACAGAAATCAGCAATGGATGCCGTTCTTGGAGACATCAACATTGCCGACCCCAGCGCAGATGCTGACATGGCAGACATCGCCCCTCGAGCCGTACAAAAGCAAGAGAAGAAGTCCAAGGACAAGAAAGAAAAGAAGGAGAAGTCGAAGGACAAGGAGGACAAAAAGGACAAGAAACGAAGACATAGCGAAGTCAACGGTGATGCTGAGTTGAGCGAAAAGAAGAAAAAGAAGAAGTCCAAGAAGGAATCTATGACTTCAGAATAGATAGTTTCCTGATCTCGGTTATGTAAATCTGGGCTTGCATCTGAGCATCTGGGCGTCGGTTGGTGTTTAGATGTCGGCATTGTGTGTTTGAATATTGGCGTTGTGGGTTATATCTAAGTCTGGGATGAGGGAAAACTTGTCTTCTGTGCAATTGGCATAGCTCGTCTTTAGATAGCGCAATGCCTTTTTTGTAATTTGTTTCTTCGCTTGGATTGTGCATTTAAGGTGCTTTATGTGACATTTCTGCATAAGCTCGACCCTCTTGAGATCAGAATCCAGAACTCCTCTCAACGCCTACCATGCTAGCCTGCCTGCCAATATTCTCAAAGCCAACGCACTACCAGGATAGTAGTTGGCAAACGTTAGCCATACGTGCGGGTATCAATCGCTTTTCAGGCACCTTCACTACCAAACTCATTTGTCCAGTCTTCACTTCGCTTAATGTCTTCTTGTGATACCGTTGGTCTTGCACCCTTCACAGCCTTAATGAAATCTTTCAACTGCAATGGGGGCTCTAGAAGCTTGTCTGAATCGACTTCAGTCCAGGTCATCTCCATCGCACCTGCATCCCCAGGTGAGCAAGGTGTAAGCTTTTCTTCGCCATTGTCTGTAACCTAATACGAGTCAGCCGGGGTCAAGAACTTTGAACCATGTGACCTGCCTTCTTGTAATGTGTTGCGGTCTGGATCTTTCGTACGGGCTGCATGAGGGCATCTTGCACCGCAATACTGATATCACTACCAGAGTAGCCCTCACTTAGCTCTCCCAACTTCCGGAAATCGGCACCAGTAAGTTCGCAAGGTGTTGAGCCAACGCTGATCTCAAACATCTTCGTTCTGGCTGGAAGATCCGGGAGCGAGATATGCACACGTCTTTGGAAACGACGACGAATAGCAGCATCCAATTGCCAAGGTATATTCGTTGCGCCGAGGACCAAGACACCTTTGCTGTCACGGCCAACACCATCCATCTGCACCAACATTTCTGTCTTGATACGCCGAGAGGCTTCCGATTCTCCCTCACCTCGGGGACCGCATAGAGCGTCTACCTCGTCGATGAAGATGATGGATGGTTTATTTTCTCGGGCCATAGCAAATAATTGCTTGACTAACCTGCCACATATAGTTAGCATTTTCGTTCTCATAACCATGCCTGCTATGAACGAACCTTTCACTCTCTCCCATCCACTTGCTGACCAGATCGGAACTGCTGACACTGAAGAACGTGCTGTTTGCCTCCGTAGCCACAGCTTTTGCCAAGTATGACTTCCCGGTACCAGGTGGTCCATATAACAGAATACCCTTCCATGGTTGTCTCTTCCCTGTGAACAAATGTGGAAACTTTATAGGGAGAATAACCGCTTCTTTCAGCGCTTCCTTTGCTCCCTCCAACCCAGCAACATCTTCCCATCTGATATTGGGCTTATCCTGTAGAATCGCACCCGCAAGCGCGTTTCTCAACTTCTGGCTCTCAGGGTCTGTTCCCTCTTCCTCCTTCCCCTTTCCTCCGCCCCCCGTTGACGTCCCATTCGCGCCAACCATACCAGGCTTTTTCCGCTTTGCATCGTCTGCTAAATGCGCCTTCAA
This sequence comes from Mollisia scopiformis, assembly GCF_001500285.1. Taxonomy (NCBI): domain Eukaryota; kingdom Fungi; phylum Ascomycota; class Leotiomycetes; order Helotiales; family Mollisiaceae; genus Mollisia; species Mollisia scopiformis. Next base: position 116,902 of record NW_017263596.1, read on the forward strand.
CTTCTCTGCTCGCTCCATGTATTCGCCCGCCTTCGCTCTGATCATCTCCTTAGACTTGGCGTTCTTCTCCCATTTCAGTGCTAGCATGAATAGCTCAAGGGACGAATAGTAGAGTTGATATGCCTTCTCATATTCTGCTGCTGTGTCTGCCTCGATGGCTTTCTTGACCGATTCTATAGCGCGGCCTAGAAAGTCGGTGTTCGACATCTTCGTGGCTGGAATCGTAGACTGAAAAGGTTTTGCAACGTCTCGGAAGGGACCTGAAGAGAGAAGATTCTGTACCGTAATTCCCAGCTCGTTCGAAAGGTCTCCGAAGTCGTAGTTCGTGTCCGCCGCTCGACTGTGTGGTATGCCGCGGGGTCTAGATTTCGGATTAAATTGCGCGTGAAGTAAAGCTGCCGCCTAGCTTGGAGATCCTCGGCGAACGAGATTGGGACAATGGGATGATCTCTAGGCGAAACCACAGGATCTTGCGCGATCAAGGCGGGCTTGTTGGTCTTGCTCTGGGAAGTAGCAATGTTTATGACGGTGCAGCTTGGGTTCGCTAGGCGACTTTGACCTTGCCCCGCGATCACGCTAGTGGGACGTCTTCTAGAATTTTGATATTTGATAACCTGCTCACGAAGCTGCTGTAAAGCTATTTCTTGACCAATTTCTGGTTGGAAAGACACTGAAGGATAGCAGAAAGGTCAGATTCATTCAGAGCCTGATTCAAATTCGAGCGGCAGACGCTCACGCAGCATTTCCAGACCCAACCTAGGTAGCTCAGCATCATGGCAGACACACAACAGAGACTGCAAGGTCTTTCCGAGCAGTTTCAGAAGCTCCAAACAGGTATTTGACGTCCATACTTCTTAAGGAATCTTGCTAATGAGTTAGTATAGATCTACAGAATAATATACAATCACGGCAAAAGCTCGAGTCGCAACAGCAAGAGAACAAGGGCGTTCAAAAGGTCTGTAACATTGGACTTCCTCAACAAGACCCTGACTAAATGGTACAGGAATTTGCAAGTCTCGACGACAATTCAACTATCTACAAATTAGTTGGACCTGTACTCCTGAAGCAAGATAAAGCCGAAGCTATATTGGGTGTAGATGGCAGATTAGAGCTCATTGGGAACCAAATGTGAGGTCTAGCCTTCGATTATACGACTGGGCTGATAAATTAGCAGCAAGGAGGTAGAAAAGCAGATTAAAGAAGCACAAGACAAGAGTGAAGAGCTGAAAGCACAGGTTAATTTCCAGTTGGTCGCCTGCAAGTATCGAACAGCTAATAATTGGCCAGATCATTCAAGCTCAGACAGAAGCACAAGAGCATGGTGCTCAAGCACAAGTTGCCGCATGAAGGGATAACTGAACACAGGTATTTGGCGTCTAGGGAAGATCTGCATTGCATGGCGCACGATACCGAAGAAATGTTCATACCAAACCTGGAGCTTTTTCTTGTCCAAATTCAAAGTAACCTAAGGCTTACAGGTTATTGCATTTCCGACAGAACTTCAAGCTTGTCAACAGATGTCTGATAGTTCATCTTACATTTTCCACAGCTCCTATCTACTTCCAAACGCAGGAGTAGCAAGCCTCAGTGGGCAACTGTCGAAACGAAATAGAAAGAATTAGATCTTTGTCGGCTTCTTAATTGAGTATTCATCTTGAAACGATAGTACATTGGACTATGAGCTTCAATTTGACACTTTGATAATCTGTGCTGAAGAATTCACTAGTCACCCCCTTTTCTACAAGACAAAGAAGCGTGTGGCCAAAATGTCCAGGAGATACAAAGATATTCAACTCAGTAGCGGACATACTATTGAATGGTTAAGGGCTTCAAGTGTCTCCTCCTTTCTGTTTCTTACTATTTCCAGCTTCAACAAGTCGGTCTCCTAACACACTTTTTCCACTCTTTACCCTGCCACTGCTTTTCGGTTTCTTGTCAACTCAAAGGCAGCCCTTTTACATATAAGGCGTCAATATTCTGCGAGTATCATCTTACCATCTACATCACATTTGAAGCGGAGAACTACAGACAGCCTTCGCCACCAGTCCTGATGACTACTCCAACGACATTCCCACCGTTTCCCAAACTTCCTACAGAAATTCGACTTCAAATATGGAGAATAGCTATGCCTCGAAGGGTGCTTTTCGAACGTGAGGGACCACGCAAGTCGTCTTTTCGACGCATCAATTACTCCTCGATTAATGCTTGTAGAGAGTCGAGAGAAGAAGCACTGAGATACATCAAGACTTCAGGCAAAGGGCGTGACGAAGTCGTGTTTGACGCTGATGGAGACATCCTCTGTTTATGCTACTCCGATGTCCGTATGATAAGCAACTGGCCCCGGTCGAACATCAGCGGGTCTGGCAAGCAGCATGGTCCCTACGAAGAACTGTTCCGAGTTGATCTCACGCAGGTACTGAAGCGTATCCAAATACTCGGAGACGTCCAAGTCCCCTGTGGAGAAGGCTTCAAGTACAACGATTTCTCGCAAGTCTTGGTGCCAATCTTGCGTCGCTTTCCTGCCATCAGAGAAATCAACGTTGGGAGACTCCGCAGTGATAGGTTGAGTGTGAAGACTGGGACTCGGGGACTTGTCGGAGGCATAGAAAGATTTGCCATCATGCGCAAGCCAACTGTGCGGAAAGTCCGGGCCAGAGTAGAGGAAGCAATGGCGAAGGAAGAATTGCTTCGTCCTAAGTGGAAGGCTCCGTTCATCAGCTTTGCACAGTTGAGCGATGAGCAGTAAGTAGTGAGCAGACGCCGGAACATAGCAGTACCCTACTGATAGGTTTGAGGTGGAACTTCGTGGCACAGTGGAAGTCATGAAGTCTTTGCGAATATGACCAACTCCGAAATCTTGACCGTGAAAATTTGTTCGACACTTAATTTCACAAGTATAAGTTTCTATGCCGCATCTACTAAGTGATCGAGGTGGTCAAGTCTGAGGCAAGGTTGATTGCAGCTTCCTTCGATAGTTCTTTCCTCTTTTGCTTCGTCACATTGGTCTTCCGAGCCGTCAATTTGCGGCATATCTAAGTTGTATTCTCTACACAAACATTATTTCGAGCACTACGACCTGGTAATGGTTTTTATTCCATAACATTGTTTTTTCAATCATATCCATATCGTGGTGCCCGTCCAAGCAAGCCTAGATTGCACCTCTGGCCAGCAGCAATAAGGTGTTCTCGATTTCTTTTGCTACGCAGAGTCAGACCCGTACAAGCAGCGGCGGGGCGCCTGGTTCATCTTCTGTCGACCAAATTTCGTCACTATGGAGCGAGTCCCGATCGAGTCGTTGCGAAGCCCTGCAAGTTCTGATGAACCCAAGAGGATTAGCCCTTACACAACACCTTTATTACTGTTGCCCAAACTCAAGAAAGAAAGAAGAGAGTTTCTAGAGTTAAAATCCAGTGTAAATCTCAAGACAGAGACAAATGAGGGGAATGAAATACTAGTAAGTTCAATTATCGACTCTAGTACGCATCTCTAAAGACTGACGAATGCCGGAGCAGAGTATGAACCAAAACCCTGACCCTGAAAGGCTTTCTCGTCTTCACGTGAGTGGCTCTCTACGTTGTGGAGACTCAAGCTCAAGCCCGTGCCATAGCATGGCATCTATACAGGTGTGAGGAAATATCCGGTCGAACCTAGCAAACTTGAAGATAGAGTGGTCCAAGTCAAGTTGAAGACCAGATTCAAGGCTGTGAGGAATAAGGAAGCTATAGCAGCAGCACATATCCTCACGCAGATGTCCTCCGATACACGGACGACGGAAGAGCTCGAAGTGGCCGAGACACTGCTACAACTACAGTCCAAGCCGAGAGTGGCCAAACTTCATCCACCCTTACAGGTAAATGGCGACCAAACATTGGACAGTGACGCAACAATCTCTGACGATGCGACTATTTCTGAGAGGGGCACACCGGAGCCAGCCCCAAAACGACCGAGGCCTAATTTTCGCCCAGCAGAGCTAGAACAACCAACCAAGAAGAAGAGAGGAGGTCGTCCGAAGGGATCAAAGACCAAGCCCAAAACCACCATCACAGCTAACAACAACGACAACAAGACCTTGATTGCTGAAACTGAGGACGTAGAAGTGCAATGCACAATCCCTAAACAATTTGGAGCCTCCGCCAATAGAGTTCTGTGGTCTGACCGCCATGTTTTTGAACACACAGCAGCATCACCGGAGGAACCAAAGGTTAATCTACAACCACCACTATCAAGTCGGGCACGTATAACGACTGATTCAACTTCTGAATCTGCGCGCACCGAAGCAGATAGAAGGCGATGGGAGGATGCATTTTGCCGATAATTGTATATTGCGGCATGGTCGAACAGAGTCTGAAGAATGGAATGAGCAAGATGGACAATTGGGTCTCGTGCCAGTGGATGTGGTCTGTGGAATAGGATATCACGCATTTCAATGTGTGAAAGACCCTTTTCAAATCGCCTCAGAGGAGTGGAAAATGTCAAAAAGGCAGCATGGGAGTGTTGATTTTGCAAATAGAAAGCCCTGGCAGGAAGGGGGTTCCAGAATGATAGCAATGAGCAGCACAGAATCCACACCTTGTTGCTCGTGACCCTGACATACACAAAACGGAAAGAAAAAGGACTCGACATCTGGGAATCAGCCCCAGATATTTTTTGTCATCGACCTGCTCTTACCATTTGCAGCACCTTCTCAGCTGAGTTGAAGTTGAATTGAAGATGAGTCTAGTCAGCTAGCGTGGTGGGCTTGCTTAAGTCCTTTCTCGTCCTCCCGCAACCCTTCGTCCTTCCTCAAAACTTCTACTTCAACCTCAACCACTTCTCTTCATCACGAATCATCCAGCTCAGAGCACGTCGTCGACGTTACCGCACTTGGATTCTTCGACGCGGGAGACCTTCCATCGATTCTCTTTCATCAAGCAAATTCTTCCACCCCCACATTCACCTTCGGATTTTCGCACAAGAATTCTCGAAGGTGAGTTCAAGTGTCTAGACATTTGAATTTCCTTCACTGACCCTATTTACAGCGATACATCCAGAGGTTCCAAAATTCAAGGGAACTGGAAGTTCCTCATTACGCAATTGAAGTAACGTATGTCCTCAATTTGTTACAAGCTGCGATAGTGACTGACGATCAATTGACATAGCTTTGCGCACAAGGGTGATTCGCGATGGAAGCCTCAAAACCCTCTCTAGAAGCGCTACGCATGAGAGAGGTCGAGAAGATTGCTGCGACTATCGCTGCAGAAGCTCACCAGTTCGGACTGGAGCCAAGAGGAGTTTCGGAAGACTCTTTGAGAGCTGTCCTTGAAAGCACTCAATCGCTGCTCAATAAACTCAAGACTTGGACGAGTTCGTCTAGTACCTCGATCGAGCTGGGAGACTTTCACTATTTCCAAAATCTCCCCGATGAATTGAAGGTCCTCATCTGGAAATTCTCACTGCCGTCGGCGAGAATTTTGCCCGTTCAGCACCATATTGACCACGACCGTTATGCCAAGGACCGATCGGATCAAGAGCTAGAGCCTGGCGAACCAGCAGCATTGGAATTATTCCTTGAATACCAGAAAGATCCTTCGAAGTACATGACCACGGTTCTTCGCCATGAACAATCGAGTATCTTGTGGGTCTGCAGGCAATCCCGCGAAGAGGCCTTGAAAGTATTCAGCCTTCGGCTAGACACCACAAAAACTACTTGCGGTTTCAGAATTGATCCCGGCTTCGATACTCTCTACTTTCAATACTCTAACAGACGGAACCACGATATGCACTTCAAATTCGAGACTGGTCAGCTCTGGCAGAGCATCGCATTGAGCGCGATCCAGCACCTTGCGTTCGACACGAAGAGACTGACCAACATCTTGGATGTTGAGCTGGGCAATCCATTCCGAAGATTGGGTGCTTTGAAGGATATCACTGTTGTATGCCACAGCACGGGGTGTAGATTGCACGATCGTGAACTCGCATATCGGAGCATTCACCTCGAAGTCCTCGTCGAAAACTCGCCGCCTTTCCCGGTAATTGGAAGTTATGAGCAGATTCAGAGGTTGCGAGATAGATTCTCAGTATGTCGGGCGACAAAGCCAGATTGGCACGTGCCAAGCATTATTCTCAAGACAGCGAGAATGGAAGGTAGTTCCAAGATATGCTGCGAGATGACGTGGAAAGAACTCCAAGCCGTAATTGGTATGTGAGAGATTAGATACCATCTACCTGGTCTCTGCAACCAATGACGGCATGTACATTCTGGACGATAAATGCTGGCTTAATTTTGCAGTGAAGAATTAGCTTGAGGGCATGCTCGCAAGACTCGATTGGAAGCACATGGCTAGTGGAAATTTGCAGCAAAGGAATATCTAGCGGATCCTGGCACTGGCATTTGCACCCCTAAATAGCTCGAGAATAACAATGCTACGCCTATCTTTTCCTACGTGTAATGATCAAGTATAGGGCATGAGCAAAGGTACTGCAAAAACCAAGATATGATATAATGTTGTTCCAAAGTCTGTGTGACAATACACAGTGTACCCTCCTGATCATATGTTAAATTGCTTGAAATACAGAAAAAATACTGCTTCAATTTGAGGAGAATGTATAGACAGAAGTTGCATGAAGATTGAAAGTACTTCGACAACTAAACGCTTCAAAATGGGATAAGTTCTCTGCCCTTCAAATTAAAGCAAAATCATCGAGTAGCAAGAACTAATATGTGATCGCAAGTGTATATTATACACATTCTGCTTTAATTTAGAAAAAAGTACATAGACGGAAATGTTATACCATTAAGTCCATCAGCAATTCAGTACTTTAAAGCGCTATAAGTTCTTTCTTTCTTTAAATCAAAGTAAAATCGTCGAATGGTGAATAATTAACATATGATTCGGGGGAGCTCACACTATACGTGGATTGAGTCCCAACTGTGAAGTAAGATTTAAGGGAGAAGCCACTCGGCGATCAAAGGCTCGAGGATTATACGTCACGCGAAGAGATTTCGTAGAAGAACATCACAAGAAGGAACAAGTTTCAGATCAATCATCGAATCGATCAATTGATCTGCTACTCCCAGCACAACATAAAATACAGCCTGGCAACGACCTAACCACCGTCACTGTATCATCCCCTTCCTCCAAATACACTCTCCACCCTTTTTTCTCCTCGAAACTTCGCCCCAACTCGCCTCTACGAAAGCACAAACACCTACTCCACCCACCCCAATTCCCACCCCAGCACACCCATTTCCATTTTCTTAAATTCCAATGCGAGTTGTGTGTGAAAGATTCTTCATGCATGCATCATCGACCCGAAAAGCAAAACGAAAACAGCAAAGCAAAGGGAAAGACCCATTCCATCCTAAAGTCCCTTTCCCAAGCCCATCGAAAATGCAAATTTAGGAGCCAATCCACCCAAATCCCATGGCTAGCCGATAGTAACGCCGTCAATGAATTTCATAACCTGCAAAATACGAAAGCACGCAGAAAGGAGAGAAAGAAAGAAAGGTCTTAGAAGTACACATTGATGTATTAGGTATTGTGGTTGCTTTCGAATTGAGGCTTTGAGCGATGCGTTGATGTCCTCCCATATGTACGGTTATTTTTTAAATTTGTGCTTGACTCGAACTTTAATCGAGGGGCGAATAAGTGATGTAGTGTCCTTCTTTCTGAAGGATAGGTTGTTAAACGAATGTATTGCTGCCTGGCCATGATAAATAGCTTTCTGACGATTACTATCGCTCAATGCTTTCCGGACTCATCATGCCCACAGCACTTCCATCATCCTTCTCAGTTTGGCTAGCGTTCCCTTGGCTGCTTTCAACCCTTTCCATTGAGACCGGCCCACCATTCGGTAAGTTGAGCTTTAACTTCTTCGCTGAGGCGGTCAAAGGATTCGGTTTCTCCGGACTACCATTGACACCCGACTTGATGCCAGTTGCCGGATCCATGGCTGTACCATTGTCAAGCTTCTTTTTCTTCTTGGCGTTGCCGGACTGTTCTTTGAGAGGTCGTTTCCTTGGACTAGTGATTTTGCCCGTAGGCCCAAGACGAGGTCTTGTCGGTCTTTGTTTGGCAGGCAACTCTTCGTCTTCAAGCAGGGGCTCATCGTCGTTGGCATGGAGCTTCGCGAGGAAGAAATTCCTGACAAGGCCAATCTGATCTTGCAGGTTCTCCCTCGTGACAGGCTCCAATGGTGGTAGAGGCTCGAAAATATCTGTTGTGGGTCCTTGCGCGACAGCAGTAGGCTGGTTCTGGTACAGTCTGGTGTGGAGAAGATGCAATGGCACCGACAAACTTCCCATGCCGAACTCGCTATCTAGACCAAGAGCTTTGAAGCCAAAGAAATCTTCGCCGAGCTCCTCTGCGAAGTCACCACCGACGAATTGCTCGCTGCCGTCATTGAACGCGCCAGAACCATCAGGCCCGGCATCAGCAGCGAGGGCAGGACGAAGGAGATCCGAGAGATGAGCCTTCATGCGTTCGTGCATGACTCCTAGCTTCCCACCAAGACGCTCAACATCATCCTTGACATGACTTTCCAGAGCTTCGACGTCAAGGCCATTTTCACTGAGGGTATGAAGAACAACTTCCTCGTTGGTAAAGCGTTCCTGCCATTTGGATCCAGCCATAGGCACATTTGCAGGTACCTTGGGTGTTTCGCGGTAGACGTTGAATGTCTGGACAAGTTTTGTGAAGAAGTCTCCAGCAATGTCTGTGATCACATCTAGTGCACTTGGCTGAAGCTCTTCAAAACCAGCATGATAGCAAAGTTTTGCAACAGAGCGTTGCAAAGCGGCCTTACAAACCCAAGTTGCCATTATTGGCCCGTCGTCGGAAACAACATGAGGCTCAATGTCAGCTTCGATGAACGGCTCTGGTTCATACTTCGGAAATTGATTGTTGTACATCTGTAAATGTCAGTTCATAACACTATAAAAAGATTCACTCATATGGACTAACCTGCGCCTGCAATTGCATCTGCTTGATGACGCCAATTTTTGAACATAATTTCCGGGTTTCCTGCATCTGCCTCATGTTTGCCTCAACTTTTGCAGTTAAAGCACTCTTTGGAGCTGTGAAGTGTCCGCTGGGGACCATGCGAATCAACTCGTCGTTTTGATCAATCAGCTGACCATCAGCGTCTTCAGTCCACTGAAGCTTGCGCGGGATGTCAGGAATAGCTGAAAGAGAGTCATAATAGTCAGGTATGACGCGCTCTTCTTCGCCCTGCATCCCTTCAGCCAAAGTTTCCACACCTTGAAGTGCATCTTTGGGCCTAGTGTCTGAGCGCGAGGCATCGATCTGGCCTTCCTTCTGTTGACGAAGCCATCTCCTCATGCCAGCCTTTGAGCGCAGGAGAGCAGGTTCGTCAGGATTAAGTCGATCGCCTCTGAAAAGACGGTTTCTCTCTTTGGCAATCAACGCGCGGTCCTTTTTCGTCACCTGCTTCCAGATCTTATACTCTTCATCTTCTCGAAGGTCCTCTGCTGCAGCACCAAGTGCCTGACCAAGCGAGATTCCATTTATTGAAGGACCATCGATATCCATGCCATCAGCTTGGCTTCCATGAGCCGGTATGCCATTCATCGATGGCGTGATAGAGCCAATGGGGGGTGTGGCAAAGCCGCTCTGGCTGCCATCGAATCCAGTGTCTGATCCGTCACCCAGATTTCCAAGAAGACCATTAAGCTGGAGAGTTGGTTTCTGATCAAGACTAGGAGTGCCCTCTTCTCGACCATTTGCTGACTTCCTAGCTTTTGATCCCTTGGCTCCTGCTTTTCGTCCTCTGGAAGACATAATGGGTTCATCATCACTATCATCGGCACCATCATCTTCGCCACCGTTCTGTTTTCTTCGTTCTTCAGCTTCGACTTCTGCTCTTGGCCTTATGACTAGATCTGGAATCAGAGGTACGAGCTTCTCAGCTTCTTTCCTCATCGAGTTGGCATTTCGGCGCAGTGGGTGTGCAACATCAGCATTGTACTTGAGACAATTACTCCATATCAAGTCAAGATCATCAACAAATTCTTTTTTCGATTTGTATGTTAACGTCTTCAGCTTCTTGGTCATTGACCCAAGATCCATAGGCTTGTCGATAACTAAGAGATATTAGACGACGTGTCCTCATGGGCCAGGGGTACTTACTGTTGTAGTAGTCAGGCGCATCCCGTTTGTTCACTCTTGTCAAGAAAGGCGCGGAATACTCCGTCATTGCCTTGAGTTCGCTCAACACCTTCTCCGCAGCTTCATAGAGCTCTTCTTGATGGACATTCTCCTCGCTTGCCCACTTGCTTCTATTTTTGCGGACTTCATTCATCAACGATCGTAATTCCGCGTCTGAAGCCCGGACTTGGTCGCGCTTAAGATCTATCCGCGCAATCAAATGCTTTAGAGTCAAACTCGAAGCACCAAGATTAGCACTACTCAGCGATCCGTGATGTTCTCCATTTGCGCCATTCGTGGTATTGGCCGTGCCATTATGGTGCATCTCGGCATCTATCTGCTTCTCAGACTCTTCGAGCTTCTGCTGCTCCAGCATAGCCACTCGATCGTTCTCTAATGTATAAAATAGGGTATGGAAACTGCGCTTGGCTGCTTCCTCGGTGGCCTTCTTTGCCTCCTCCAACTGCTTACGCGCATCTTCAGAAGACTTGGGCTCTTCTGGCGCAGCATCGTCTTTATTCTGCTCGGCTGGCTTGGTTGGGGAGAGGTCCGAAGAAACAGGAGAGCTGCCAGATTTGGAGGGCGACAATAGGGCATTTGCGCTTTTGTTCTTGCTTGGAGATTTTGGCACATCGTCCTCGTCCTCATCCTCATCATCATCGTAGTTGTCCTCATCAATGGTCCGCGTAACCTTCTTAGGGGCTGGTTCTTTGACGGGCTCCGTGATATTGGGCTCATCCGCGACGAAATCATCATTCTGGGCGCGATCATCGTCGGCAGAGTCTCGTTCAGATGCCCTCTGCCCACCAAACAATCCAGTTATCTTAGATTCACTGCGCAGGTATAGTTCCTTGAATAACTGCCTCTGATGCTCTTCCTCCATATTGTCGCCATCATATTGTACGGGGGCCGGTTCACCCATTGTAGCATCTTCGAGAGGGAGAGGAGTATTAGAGCGCGCAGGCGTATCGTCTCGTGGCAGGAAGGGTTTGTTTTTAAGAGGATGCGATGAAGGAAGCCATGATTGATGTGCGATGGAGTTGTATAGCGACATACTCAAGCGGGGGATGGGTTTCGGAGCGAGTGAGGATGCGACAGGATATATCGCGGTCCTCCTCCTGGACGTGCAAAACAACTCCCTAACTGGGTTGCAGGACCGTCATCGGTGATGCCGTAAATAAAATCTTCTCGATAACTGATGTCGTTGTCGCGTTCTTGATGAAATTGTCCCGGACCTTGATAGACGGGTGTCTCGAGGAGATGTCGTTGGGGGACCTATGCGTAAGAATTGGAAGTGTCTAGCCTGTGAACGACGTGAAGAGGGAGATCGAGCAAATCCCCACAAACTCGGCGCATTGCATTGATTTGGCAATGTCTTGGTCCTGCACAGATGCGCAACTACGTCTACGAGTATTCTATCTACTTTTTTGTCACTTTAAAGGTTGACTTAAGGTTATGGGAAAGAAAATCGATGCAGTTCGCCGGTATCCACTTAAAGGCGACACGTGACACAAGAGAGCTGGGGTCACTCAAGCCCAGCTCCAACAGTACCGCATGAGAACACGAAGCTGCAACCTAGAGCTCGCTGAACAAACCAAATATCCTGTTAAGGAGCGTTTGAAGCTGGAAATGACCTTTCTCTTCACGCATCCATAACATCACTTCAACATGCGAATACGGCTTCCATTTGCAGGTCAGTGAATCCCTTTCACCGAGCTTTTCCGTTATGCCAGCCTTGCGCCTGATCTAACATCATGCTACAGGAGCCTTCGTCTTCCTGGCCGCAACGGCTGGCTACGCCGGACTCTCCTCTCTCCAACTCGATGCCATTGTAAACGATAAGATCCTTCATTGCGTCACATTCTTCGTTCTCACAACTTGCTTCTACTGGATTCTCGATACGTCCCGTAGGCGCAACTTGAACCTTACGCTCCTCATCTGTACCGGTATCCTCGGTGTTGGGTCAGAATTCCTCCAAGGATTCCTGCCAAATGGCAGACAATTCGATTTCTACGATATCGTTGCGAATGTAGTGGGGAGTTTGGCAGCGTTGGGGTTGAGCTCCTGGTATCATCTGAGGATGTTGGAAAGAAAGAGATTGGCCAAGAACTACCAAGCTGTACCCGGAGAGGAGGATGCTGATCTGGAGCTCGGCGAGGGCGTTGGAATCGGGGCACAAGAATCCGGAACAACCAGTGCCGGAGCGCCGGCTTCACATAACCAGTCTCTGGATCAAGAACTGGATAACTGGGACGAAAACATTGAAGATGGCTGGGAGGAGGATGAGCATTTGGATAGTGCGGAGGGCGAAGGATTGAAGACACCAAGTGCCAGTTCTGCCGGCGAGGATCTGGGGGAGAGCAAGAAAAGAGCAGATTGATGATGTGTTATGATTTGCAGGGCTTCTTTTTGGCGTTCTAGTGCAGCGGATCACGGATTTTAGCAACAAAGGGTTTTGAATGTTGTATTTTTATGGCGCAGATTGGGAATGTCTCTCAACTTACAAGCCTTCACGAGGAAGGGACACAGTCAAAATCTCTCTACGCTTGTTTTGAAGCGTAGGTAGGAAATTACGTTATAGCAGCCAAAATATCATCTTACACTGCTGATATTCCTAATCCTCTAAAGCGAGTGCTTATTATCTTCGTAATGGTCTTCATAACATGTTCCAATTTCGGATATCTAGCATCTGCTTAATGTTGGTATCGAAATGGAACATCTGGCTTGCAAAAGCCCTGACTTGGAATTGAATATTCAACAATTTTCAGACAATATACTTCGAGTCGATGAACTGCCGTGGAAAAAGTTCTTGCACCGTAGAAGCATTCTTCTCCTTTGGATGTCCATAGTCTATAAAGCATCTTCTGCAAATAGCCGCTAAAATGTCAAACATTTACACCTGCCTACATTAGTTATAAAAGCCAGACATTGCTGCGGTGTTCTACAATCTTGGTAAAAATAAGCTATTAATCTTGCTCAAGTGTCCTATTCAAGTTGCAAGCTAGACTTTGTTGACCAACTATAATTCTAATAGGGAAGCTAATCACTTTGACTTGGTTTCTATTTTGATTCTGAGTGCGGAAATTTATAATCAACTGCAGGCTTTCCGTGAAGGTCTCCAAGACCCTCCTATCTACCCGAAGCTCTCATTATGAAACCAAACCTCTCTACCTCTCCCCACCCATCTCCCAACGTCACGCCTCAATTCCCTTGCCATAGCAGCAGGTCCACAAACCAAGACGGCAACTCTCTCGCCCTCGCCTTTCCTAAAAACATTCCCTACAATTCTTCTCAAGTCCGGCCTGTCCCTCCCAGTAATCCTAACACCAGACTCATCTCCTTTCCGCGCCATCTCACTCATCTCCACACTGCCATCTGAAGGTTCGGGTGCGTTATGCCCGTGATGACTATCGTGACCCGTGACAAAGATCTGTACATTCTCGTCATCTTGAATCGAGCCACCTTCTTCCGTCTCAGAAGCTGACGAAGAATCGATAGCCCATAAAGCTTCGGAAGAGGAACGCATGGACCATATCATAGTCACACGATCAGAACTCTTGCCTTCAATGATAAGTTGATCACGGACGTGTAGATAGATGGGTAGGATGAACGTCGAGCCTACTCCACCTGCTACTAGCAATATGCGGTCGTAGTCTGCGGCGAGGTTTGGGAAATGTCGAGATGAGCCAATGGGGCCTTCGATGTTTATTGGTGGGTGAGCTTTGGATAGATGTGATAGATATTCTAAGGTCGTGGTGGTGGGTCCCTTCAGTGTGCGAAGGACGAGAGTCACCTCAGTATTTGAGACGGAGGCAACTGTGAAAGGATTGAAGAGTAGATCGTGAATAGATGGTGAAGAGGTATGTGGTGGAGTGCTCTCGGGCGGGACCTGGAGATAAACATGTTGGCCTGGTGCATCCCGGAAGCGCTGGATTTTGGATGTCGGTACAGGAAGTCGTAGCTTAATGAGCTTCGTATGAGGAACTGGGGTGATGGTCGCATAACCCGTGATGGTATCTAGCTTTCTGCAGATAATGTCGAAGATGAACAAAGCAAGAGCTTCGGTCATATATATTCGTAGTGGTCTCGCGTGAAAGAAAAGTAACGGAGGAAGGACCATGCCAACAACTAGATGAATTACAAAGAATACCCGGTAGCTCCAATGTCGGATCTTTTCTAGACTTGTGCTGAAGAGGATGTTTATGAGAAAGAAGGCGACATATCCAATGATCACAACTGGAGCTACAAGACGTACGGCGAGGACTCCAGCTAGGACAAAGAAATTCAGGTACCACGTGGCATGAAGAAATAAGAGGCCGTAGATAATCCTCCCGGACAGTCTATGCCAAGGGTTCAGTTGTTCGTGTGAGCTTCCGAAAGCAAGATTGAGAGGCGAGTACAGAGACTTCATGGACAGCATGTAGTGGAGAGGAAATTGTGATGCTGCAATGGCTCCAAATCGCTTGGTAATATGAAGATAGTCTGCATTGTGTTAGTAACTGTAGCTCGTTTGCTTAATTCAAAAGGAGCGAAAGGCGGAGGAGTTGATCACGTGAATGCAGCTCAGACGGGGGCAAAACCCAGAGAAGCCCAGTCCCTAGAACAGAAAATGCAGTAGGAGAGTGAAAATCAAGAGGCTTTAAATATAGCTCTTGCGGAAATCAGTGGTACCACGCAAATTGGAAGCCCGTGCAACTTCTCTGATAACTCACGAGGAAAATAAACATACCATGGCCAGTCTGATGAATGCACAAGAATAGCAACCAAGCCATCCAAGATACTCCGGCAACCCAATGAATTCTCAAGCCCCAAGTCGGAGCAATCTCTCCCTCAAGCCACCAAACCAGAGCTCTCCATTTTCTCACCACAGTCCCTGTTTTGGAAGCTCTGTCCCGTCTGACAGCTGGCGAACTTGGAATAGCTGAGTACCTGACTTTGGCTTTCTGATTTTCTGCATATACCCAAGCACCTAGTCGGTAAAGTTGATACGCAGCAATGGGGATGAGGGCGGAAAGCTGTGCATAGACAGCATATCTATCCAGAAGGAGACGACGTTGGTGTTTTTCAGTCTCCGTGAGATCCAAGAGGTGGTATGGCCAAGGCATCTTGAGGACAATATGTGGAGATAATGTCGAATTTTGAAGTTGCTTTCTTAGAGACTTGTCACTCTCGATCTCGGTTGCCGATGTTCTTCTCGGTTCCCGAATTTCGAGAAGCTGAGATCAAAGACGGCGTAATGCTGATGTCCAAGGAGGTCCCGGACGACTGTCCAACAGAGGTAGAAGGATTCTGCCTTCGTGCCTCGTCCAGATGCTGTTATCTGGTCTCTTCCTACGCCGCATAAGCAGATCTCCATCGTTACCAATCACTCGATTCGTTGTACTTTTAAGGGACTAGTCTCGGAAGTCTTGGCACGACGGGAGCGCTAGTTAGGTACCCCTGCCCTGCTCGCAAAGGCGGAAAAAAGTGGCCGTTTTTGTAGGCGAAAACCACCCAAAATTCTGGCCACTCTTTTCCGCCCCGGAGAGCACTGATAGAGTCAAGAACGTCACTGGAGAAATTTTGAGAGGCATTCGCAACCATCGTGCTGGATATTTCTCTCTTCTTCCTCCTCTCTTCTTACTTTCTATTCTTTTTTTAGACTCCCTTCCATTACTTCTAATGAAATGAACACAATAACCTTGCGTGGTCTCCGTGCTGCCGCTCATTTTTCTCATCGTCCCATCAAATCGTCCAAATACACTTTGAAACCTTCACTGGCCCTTCTTCAGCTCCGCCACGCCTCATCAGCCTCTACCCTCGCCCTCAAACCTATCCCTCCTTCTCCCCACAAGCCGTCCGATATCAACGGTCCTCTAACAACCCTCCCTCCTCTTCTCGATCTCCCCACCCGAGCTCACGGCCAAGGCCTTCCATCCTATCTCTTCGCACTCGGCAAATCATACGTAAAGTTCTACAAAACAGGCGTTTGGAGCATCTGGACCAACTACCAACTCTCTCGAGCAATCAAAACCCGGCTCTCCTCTTCGAACACCTCTCTCAAAGAAGCCGTCCAGAATTGGAGCATAACGCGATCCGAATTCCAGCTGCTGTATAGAAACAAGCATGATATCAAACGAGTCCCCGCGTTCGCCTTGGTCTTGATGATCTGCGGGGAATTCACGCCATTGATTGTGATAGCTTTCTCAGCCGTCGTACCATGGACATGCCGTATACCTAAACAAATTGATTCCGACAGGCGGAAACTGGAGGAGAGGCGTTCAGAGTCCTTCCGGGAGTTGACTTCGCTTCCTCCTCCGTCAAGATTAGGAGTTGGGGCGGCGGCGGTTGAGAAGTTGGATAAATGGGAGTTACGACACATAAACTCTAGTCTTGGACTAAGCTCTAAGCTGTGGGAATGGGTATTTGGTCCTCCAGAGGTGTTGCTGAAACGGAAAGCTAGGCAGCGTATGGGGTATCTGGACATGGACGACACGTTGATAAAAAGGGCTGGCGGAGTGGGTGGCTTGTCGGAAGAGGAGGTACGGATGGCTTGTGTGGAGCGGGGGATAAATGTCATGGGTCCAAGCAAGGAGTCGTTGAAGCGAACATTGGATGCTTGGATGAAGTGCAGAGAGAAAGTGGGAATGGAGACTTTATTGTTGACAAGGTAGGCTACATTTGGGTGCAATGTATTGGGGTTGTTCATTTGCTAACTACCTGTAGACCGAATGTCTGGCCAGTCAGAGAAAAACCTCTGGAAGCACTGAAGTTATGATGCAAACAAGTACGTATTCAAAAGACTTATATTTTCACGTCAAGGATGAGAAGGTTGTGGAAATTTTAGATTAGAGGTCCAGGGCCACAAGCCTATGACCCGAGATCATGCTATTGTATGTACAATGTGTAGTCTATCGCGCATGCGGCTTGCATTGGAATGGTGTTTTGGTATGGGTTCGAAAAAAAGGAGTCTATGTACCATAGATAGTGACTCATCTTTCTGTGTACCAATAACTTAGAAGCCGTATGCATGACTCAACTATAATCTTGACACTGCCAATATTCCCTTCATGGAACTTCCGCGCTTATGCTCCCTATAATCTGGCGTGTTCATTTCCTGAATCTGGCAAGCTGGGCCATGATATTTTGGACTTGCTGGGCCGATTGCTGCTCGGGAGGTTGGGATTGCGACTGTGGAGGTGGAGCAGCGCCACCGTTTGCAAGAAACGATGCCAGTGCCGGGTTTGCAGCAATATTCGCGTAAGGATCGGTCGAAGCCTGTTGGTAGGATTGCTGAACTGGTTTTGGTTGCCCACTCAATCCACCGAGTATACCAGCAAGATCAATGGCAGAGTTTGCAGCCGCAGCTGGTGCATTCTGTTGGGGCATATTCAGGGTGGTCAGAAGCTGTTGCAAGGTTGCATTGTCTATTTGACTGAGAAAGTTTGGCGGATTAGGAACTGCCGAGGTAGCCACGGATTGTTCGTATGGCTGTCCAGTGCCGTATTGGGGAGGTGGAGCGTAGGGCACATTTTGGGCGGGTGCGTGAGATTGGGTAGTTTTTGCACGAAGGACAAGTTCCGCTGCAATCTTTGGGTCAAGATCTTGGTATTCGTCAAATCTGACATTGTTTGCACCTCCTTGACGGTCGAATACCTGCAAAGGAATCTTGCTAGTGCTTTGTGATCTCATGTCGAGCCTAGAGACTGCGTGGACTCCTTCGAGAATCTGTCTTCGAATAACAGCTTGAAGTGGGAAGCGAGGGCTGAGGAACATGACCTCCACCTTGATACCACGCCCTCGCATCTCACTCTCAACCCATGAAATGAAGTTCCGATCTAATTGATCCACGAGGATGATCTGGACATCAGGAACATCTCTCGGATCTCTTCGTGGAATCTGCAGGCTTGCATCTTCGTCCAGTTCTCGACTTCTGGGGCTCTTACTTCTTTCTCGATACCGTCCCATCTCTCGTTGACCATAAGGAGGGGATCTGGAACGGCTTCGGCGTCTGTCTCGGCCATTGTATGAGTCTCTTCCACGACCGCCATAGTCTTCTCGGCCACGATAACTGCCTCGGGGAGGTGTAGGAGATCTGGCTGGACGATAGTCATCACGAACACGGAGTGGGCGACCATACTCGTCAACGCGGGTTTGGGGTGCTGCACGGGGTTCGTAGCGGTCGACTCGGCCCTGTCCTGATCTGCCATTTCGGTCCTGCGTGGCTCCTCTCGAATGATCAGGAGATCTTCGTCCCGACGCTGCGTGGGCGTTACGTGTGTTCTTCTGGGGTTTGGAAATCTCAAGATCTTCACAGGGGTTAGTCGGTACCGACTTGTTAGAGCTTGTTGAGACTTACGGATTTTCTGTTCTCTAATTTCTGATCCTTGTTCGCGTTGTAAAGCTGAAGAGCAGGCGGTACTGTCATAGAATTGGACAAATCCATAGGCTTGTTTGATTGAGATCTGGGCAATCTTGCCATGTGGATGGAAAACATGAAAAATGTCTCGCTTAGTGACTTTCTCACTTGGAAGGTTACCTACTCGCGGTCAGGATCGATTGAGGTTACCGGGAATTGTATTGCTTACCTATAAACAGTCGAGAGCCATTCGGGAACCTATCCCATAACCCTTCCGTAACGAATTGGCGCTCATTTTCAAGGAAGTCGTCATAGATTCTCTGTATCTCCGGACCCCATTTTGCATCTAGATCATCAGCTTCGCCCTGGTTGCCTTGAACCGATGATCTACTGATCTGTGTATATGAAGCTGGGCTGATGGGACTAGGAGGGGGGAAGGGGGGCCGAAAATTTGCACTTGGGGGGTAAGGGAGCACACCTCTAGGATCAGTTGACGCGCCTGGAAAGCTGGCAGTTGGAGGAGGTGGAAGCCCACCCCTAGGATCAGTTGAAGTGCCTGGAGCGCCAGCAGCTACGAGAGAGGTTGAGATACTAGGCGATCTGAAACTGCTGGGTGGTTGGGGCAGTCCCGTAGCTGTGCCATAGTACTTTTGAATATCGTCGTATTGGCGCTTCTGGGGCACATTTGGTCGTGGGGGAAGGCTGGAATGAGTTGGAAGACCAGGACCGCTCTTTGGAATGGTTGCAGCGGTGGGGCTGAAAGATTGAACAGCATTAGCAGAATCCTTTCTTTCAGCATTCGCTGTGATATTATCCAGTAACTGCTGAATGTCTATTCCTTCGCTCGAGGCATCATCATGTATGAGGGGCTTGGACTCTGCAGATGTATCTGGAGTTTCTGCAATGTTGATCTCTGCAGCATTGGTGGACGGAGTATCGTTATTCGGAGGATGGGAGGGGGAGGAACTGGGTTTGGGTAGGTCGGTGGCTGGGCCATTTTGGGTCCCGTTGGTCGTATCTTGGTCGGAGGAGGAAGAAGAAGATGGTTCAGCGATCTCTGACACGGTGAGAAGGGGAGAATTCGTCTTTGGCTCAATGATTGCCTGTGATATATCCTGACTATCTGCGTGTCCCTCTCCTTCAGAATCAAAAGTCATGGCATAGTCATCACTGACTTCGGAGCCCTGCTTGGTGCCCTCATTCTCTTTATGTTCCTCGACCTCGGGTTGCTCTTTGTAAGCATCGGAAAAGCTCGAATCAGCAGAAGGAGAATTCTCAGCAGATTCTGTGGGCTCTGTTGGGACATGGTGTTTTGGGATGGCTACATCCGGGTTGGGTGGTTCAGGATCAAGATGTGTCGAAGTCATATTGAAAACTGGGTCGATCTGATTGCGCAGGACTGGTATGTGGGATGGCTGAGAAGGATGGGTAGGGAGAGGACTGAGAGGAGACAATGTCTTTGTATGGAATTCGGGGGCCTCTGGTGTCATAGGGATTTGCGAAGGCGTTCAATGGGAGCGAACGTTCTGGGTAATGTCGCAAGAGGTTTACAAGAAGGAATCAAGTGGGATAAGCTCAGGAAGTCAAGATGGAAGAGGTGAATGTGGAAGTGCAGATGAAGGCGTGATGTAAGAGGAAGGTGGGGTGGCGGGAAGGCACAATCGACGATTTCTCTGGTGTTTGTGGTTTGCGTCTGGTCGTGTGTGTGGACGGCGGTGCTTTCAGGACCTGTATTGTCTCTGTTGGTTGTTGATTGAAGTCGCGCGCGCAAACGCGATTCGAGGCATTGGCAGGAGGATGAATTTTTGGTGGAGGAATGTGTAAGGCTGATGAGTTGACTCAATCTCAGGTTGGTAATTTTCCAGTTACGCTAAAGATTTAAGCTCACAGACCAAGCCTAAATCAAACTAGCGGCGAAACGAGAACGTCGTGCATTTTCATCATAAATGACAAGAAAAAGGGATCCTTAGAATAAAGTATGATGTCTCACCACAATACCAGAGAAATCGTACTCGGCCAGCACCTGCATTGAGGAGTATACATTCAGGCCACTGACTCAAAAGCTGTGAGGGGTTCTCAAAAGCTTGAGTTGCCCCTTCGTTTCCTCAGTAGAGAACGAAATCTCGCCTGCTTCAGCACAGTGTTATGGTCTCGTGTTTCTTGTATGTCGACTTTTGATCATGCTTCCACGTTACGCTTTTAATGCTTGCTCGGCTCTACGAGTTCATGGCGATCTTTCGTTGCTACGAGGCTTCCGAACCTCCTCACATTCAAAAAGTGACGACGAAGAAGCGGATTTCGAAGCTGCACGCGAGTGGTATAAAGGATTCAATAAGACCACAATTCCATCTAAGATTGCTGAAACATCCTTCTCTCGCGCTTCTGGTCCTGGAGGACAGAAAACCAACAAGTACTGTTGTCCTTCTAAGTCATATTCGAATGTCGTTAACATGATTGCAGAACCAGTTCCAAAGCAACTACGACCTGGCCGCTTCATGCTCTACTGCGTCACGTACCAAAGGTGCTTCACCAAGATTTAAGAGCATGTAGATACTATGTGCCATCCTCAGATTCGATTACGATTCAATGCGATACAGACCGCAACCAATCAAACAACAGAGAAGAAACCTATCAGAGGCTGACCGACGAGATCGCCAAAATGTACAAGAAAAGGGTCCCGGGAGTGACCTCTCTGGAACAAAAGAAGAGAGTTGAGAATCTGTAAGCTTTTTCTGCACAAGTTCATTGTTTCATATCCTAAGTCTTCGTGTCTGTTGTTGCCTTGCAAGATTCATGTTACTACATTTGTAGGATTGCTCTCAACCGACTGGGCCCTATCTACCATGGTGAGAAAGCTAGAGCGCAAAAGTTGCACACGAAGCAGGCGATCAAGTCAGAGAGAAAGTCTCGTCAAGTGGAAAAAAGACGTGCCGAGGAGCAAGCAGTTAGAGCGAAAAGACATGCAGACAAAGCAAATAATGCAATCACGAAGACCAAGTCTCGCAAGAGATGAGTTGCGATGATCGTCCGTCGAAATCCTGCACCCCGCCAATTGCCAGGTGCCATTACCTCATCCACTTAATGAATGTATACTAATTGCTGTTCCTTTACAGGATGAAGGCCGATAATGCTGCAAGACTTAGGATGAAGAAATCACACGGCGACAAGAAACGTGCTAGGAGTGGTGGGGGTGGCCGTGGTGGAGATTTCTGAGATATTTGAAGATTGCCTTGTACATGTTGCATGTGTATATTGCATGCTGGTTTAGGCACATAACGGCCAAGGGAATCAGCAAAAGATTGTTTGCGGGCCTCCTGAGCTTAACGCTAATATGAGCGTCTGCAGCGTCATCACGTCTATCCGAGTACACCTGCGTGTCTCGCTGTGAAGGTACAGGGGCGTTTCATACGACGCCAGTGATTGTACAATGAAGAGCAAGGCGGCAAGGCGGCAAGGCCTCACACCGCTTCCACAATGTACTGGTCAATGTGGTTACACGACTGGATCGAGATGTGAGACGCCCAGAACGTATTCCTGCTGTTCAACCAATCCCGCCAAAGTCAGCCACCAACAGTCCATGCAGGGAATGCGGGGCAGACCCCTCAACATCTGGGAAGCCTTAAAAGCCCTGTGAGCCAAATTATTCTCTTCAACCTGCACCACAGCATCTACTGTACTAAATGTTAGGATGTTGAAACCATTTTCCGGGCTTTCTAGTACTATGTCGATCTTCAGACCGATTCCATCTCATCAGATTCGCATGAAACATTCAACAACCCAGCAGGATCTAAACGCTGCCGCGAATTGGTATGTACGCTTTCATGGCAGGCAGATTCGTCGAAAGCACGGGGAAGTCACAAGGTCTGTGAGAATCTTGAACCCTTTACAAATGCTTAATTCATAGCTAGCTCGGGTAACAAGGTCAACTTGCGGTACCCTATCTCCGACCTGCTTCGACAAATACCAGCCTTGTTCCACGAGGAAACGAAGAAACTAAAGCAAATTAAAGGCAAAGAGATTATAGTCACCTGCCAGAAGCATACAAACGTCAAAGAAAATGAGGAGGTGTCTTGGGAAATGGTTGCAACATTGATCGATAAAGTAGCTTCTCGAGTGCTGCCAGCATCTGCAACAAAACACCGCCCTTCACATGTCAAGGAGCGAATTCAGAAATTATAAGAGTCTCTAAGAAAACCACATTTTGGGTTCATCAAAACTTACAAATTGTGTAAGGCTAGCTTCCGAGCAGGAAGCTTATGAAGCTCTGTCCACCAGAGAGAAGGAAGACCTCAAGCTCAAAAGGCTAGATCTGGCCAGAAGTTCCGCCATTTCAAACACTCGGCTCAAGGGGGGCAAGAAATCAAGGAAAAAGGATCTCCCAGGGTATTACAAGGTACAATAACATGTCTATACGCTTGATATAAATTGCAATCAATCTTCAACGATTCGAGACTGATCGAAAGAGTCTTCACATCTCACTGAAAGGAATGCTAGTACGAGAGAATGTGTATGTCGTACTGTGAGGTTCCTCAAAAGTTTGGGACTTTCAAGTCGATTTGAGTCCGGACAACCGTGTCTTGCATACTCATAGTAGTGGGATTCGCACACTTTATCTTAAGTCTTGACTTACTGAATCATCTAAAGTTACTATGTTCATACCAGTAGCCTCATGCTTTAAGCCTGTTCTTGACATTAGAGCAGCATTTTCTGCTCGATGTTACCATTGATGCAGAAACATGAAACCCATCTTCTCTGTCCACGCTTTGAAGTCTGCCTTGGGTGAATCCGACTCCTGAACTTGACTACACAACTAGCAACCATTATCATCGAAAGTTCATTACCCGATGTCAGATGTGTTATACAGAGGGACTCCTCTCAGACACGGAGTGCTATGTTGAATACGGACGCTCCTTTCACAGACTGGCTATGTTGGATGGCGACTGGGGAAAGCGACCTGTATTAGAAACGAAGAATGAAATACACTTGAGCAGATTTTTGTACATGTATTGCAATCCTATCTGAAATCAAGAGTCCTCGATCTGTGAACTATGCCCTCACTTTTGAAATCCTTGAAACAAGAGGTTGTTGGCTGTCGGCTGCTTTCCCTAGTTGCTACTAACCTTCCTTTCATGCCTCTCTCTGCCCCTAGTACGGACTCCTGGATCCACTCGTCATGAATTGTGCTCCCGGATACCCTTTTCCATATTCCATCACGCTCTTCCCAGCTGGGAGGTTGGGACAGTCGCCCAGTCCAGCTAATGCAGGCATCAACGTCGTATCCACGAGTCCCAGAACTTCTGTCAGTGCCGCTCCACTGAAAACATTGTCCAAAAAACTCGGCACATCGGCCTGAATAGCTTGACTAATGAAACATCCAAGTCTTGTCGGATCGCTAAGATCATCGACAGAGTTGATGAAACCGCCAGTCATATCGCCGAGATCGACTCCAGAGAAAGAGTTCACTTCCCCTGTGTTACCGCCGACTTGGCAATTGGTGGGATACGAGAGACATTGTTGGGCGGTGGAAATCAGAATATCGGTTAAGGTCCAGGCGTCGTCGTCCGCTCGACGATACCAGTTGTCGGGGATGCGTTCATGACCATAGGTGAAGACGAGATTGTTGTTTGCGTCTCTGGTATAGGAGAAGAAGGACTCGAAGACTTCAGGCGTCAAGAAACCTCGTGGATATTCGGCGGAGTGGTTGGCCAGAAGCTGGTAAGCAAACATATGAGCGCCAAATGTGAAAGCTACACCTGCGTAGACTGGAGAAAAGTAATTGGGATTGGTGGCAATGGAGTGTAGTTTGCGGTTGTACGAGTGCTCAGCCAAGACTTGAGGTGTGATATTACCGCCCTGTTCAGACGAGCGAAGTAAGCATGTTGCTTCGTTGTACCTTGAAGGAGCAGGGCTGAATGTCTCAGGAATGATGAAACATTATTCTCCCCTGAGATGTATCCCTCAACAAACAAGAAAGTAATAGCAGTGTTGGAGGTAAGAAACTCACAGTGCGCTCCGTAGCAAGGTCGAGAAGCTCCTGTGCAAATTCTGGATATGAAGCACAGTTCGAGTTCATATCTGGTGCTAGCCAATCACCACGAGTGATAGACGCATCACCTTCGGTCTTGAGATGGCCATAAGCACAAATGCCCGTCTCATTGCCAAGAAGGTCTCCAACAAGGCCAAGTGATTGAGTCTTGTCCGAGTGGTATCCAATGGACCATCTACCAGACACTGGATCGCCGTCGAAGAACATCGTAGCCGTCTGCAAGAAAAGAGTGGCTGTCTTGTCTAGTCCAAAAGCCTCCCACAGTCCGGTGTTGATGGCATCAGCAGTAGCGATTCCATTACGAGGAAGGTAGCCATGATTGGCAGCAGCGTTGAGACCTGCGCAAGGACCTCGAATGTCACCCGGGCCTGGGGCTGCCCATGCATTATCGCCACTTGTTGAGACGAGTTGGGAGACAGGGTCGAAACTATCATACACAACATGTGACGGTGACCCAGGATATTCTGGAAACGGTGCTACGGGTGCGATACCTTGATCGAAGTCAGCGTGGACAAGAAAATCATGGGATCTTATACATACGTTCTTTGAGATGACTTGCTGCCAAAGCCCGTCCTATGTCGGGAAAGGCTACGACTGCGGAAGCCTCGATGAGAATGTATGTGAGAAGAGTACTGGTCAACATATCGAAATTACCCCTTGTGTACGGACTTCAAATTCGAGATACAGAAGTGGACGAGCTACCTTGATATATCTAGCGAATTGCGAGGAGAATGCGAGATCCCCATTTCCAAGTGTTTAGAGCAGTAATTAGGATTGCCTTAGAGCCCAGAAAAGAGGGGCTATAGTGGCTCCAAGACCAGATCTACATATCCGCAAAGCACAGCCTGGGAAATGGGAACTCCTCCTTCTGACAGACGGAGAAGACTTGACAGCGGGGGTCAAAAAGAGTAATCACTTCCTGTTGACTAGCTAGAGCTCTAACTCCGCAAGTATGTTCCAAGGCGCTTGTTGACCCGAGGCAATAGTGCCGGCAGATACAAATAGCGAGCGCTCAACTGGCCGGTTCTCACTGACTGAGCATTGAGCAAGATTTCTAATCCTCGAACTTTCTATAGTCAGCGGCGACCCCGCGATCCGACCAGAAGTAAACACTCCAAAAACGTGCCAGAGATGTGTCTGACCCGTTCACCCTTCACAGCGGGGGAGAGCTCCAACTAGTGATAACTAACAAGACCTGATCAGGCCCTTCCCCAGATCTGCAATGCAAAAGGAAGATCCGATCCGAGAACTTATAAGCTTACTTCTAAAGCCAGATATAAGGACAAGTCTATCATAAGATGAAGAATGGTCTGGGCCTGGCATTTGTCACGATGATACTAAATCCGGACGTGCGGGACGCAATGGTTGCATTTCAAGTTCGTTGACACAGCATTTTGCACAAGAATAGAGACTTCTTGAAATAATCCTTGACACCAGAATCCAAAAGCAAGATTTTCTCCCACGATCTATACCGCATACTTGTACGTAGAAATATTCTCACTTCTCATCCCCGTGACTTAAACCTCGGCCTTCCCCCCTTTTTAACCGAGGAGACGATCGACCGCTAAAAATAAGCTTCTTTCTTGACAATGCCCCCATCAAGTTCTGATCAGCGTTCATTGACCGTTGCTGACTTTCAGGGTCTGGGGATTTGCGGGGTAAGGCATGGAAGCAAGAGCATCCGTCCCAAGCGCGGATTCGGCTCGTACCTAATCTTCTCCTGGCAACCAGGCCTTGCGGTGCTGTGATGCGCGTAATGGGACTAACTCCTTTTCAATGTTCCTGCTCTTGGTTTTGCGGCAGTTCGAGGAAGAAAGGAGACGGTTAGCATCAAAGACTCCTGTGAAACAATGCAGATAGAAGAATACAACTCGGATCAATCGCATTTCGCATTTCCAGATACTATCTGAAATTGGGCAGCCTGTGCAAGCCAGCGGTCAATGATTGATCGAGACATACCTACTCAAGCCCAGACTTGGCTCTGGAGAGAGGCGCGAAAAATAGGCATCAGTAAACAAACCCAGTCGTTCTTTGTGTGTTGCAGAGATGCTTTCCACGGGTGTACAGTGGCACCATTTGCACAGCTCGGCTGAAGGGGAAAATCAAACATGGTTCGACATGTTGCTTACTCCTCCAGCTTCAGGTCCTAGACTATACAGCACATATTACAAATCTTGCATTATATTGCTCTGTTGAGATTTAAGATATTGATGCCACACAAATTCCAAATGTTCCTAGTTGTGATGATCAGAAGCAGTAAAACATCTTTGCATGACTTCTAGCTTGACTTTGTAGAAACGAAACGAAAAGATCTCTGTTTACGGCGTTGAAGGAGAAGTACCATCAGTACTCGCTGGTGTGATATCAAGTGCTGCTAAAACATCGACTCAAATGACAATCTTCGAAGCATCGGTCATTTCTGTTGCCAACACTTTCCATTTCCACAAATTATCTCCAAACGCCAAACATAAGACGAATGGAGTTCTAGATGTCAACAACTTGATGTCCAAGTCTAACTTTGGTAAAATACACATACACGAAAGTATTTAGCTAGCTGCCCATAGAACACGCAGCTTCGAACCTGTACTGGGGTTCTTCTTTTTGCTTTGGGAGAATTGATCAGGATTCACCCACAAGCTTGGGCATTGGTATATATTGAAATAGGTTCAGGCGCCCCAACAATGAGATGCGCCAAGTTGAAGAAAGCATTCGAGAACGTCTGTTCGATTGATTTCGGCACTTGCCACTTTCCAGTAACACATCTTCATATTAATTATGAGTACGATATCCTCATTATGTGTAAGACTATATATACTAAAGTTTGAAATATCTGTATTGTTCCTGATTAAGGATGTGTTTGTAAGTTACAAAGACGGGTATCCGACAAAAGAGATTCCCCAACGCCTGTTGCTTTATATACACACTCATTACTCCATCATCTCTCTTACATTCTTTCAGGCTAGCGTCTGGCAGCCGGCCTCATACCTACACCGAGACTCTCCAGCTCTGCATCACTGACCACAGGCGGCATACTGTTCATCGAGCTTACAGTCCGTTGACTTGCCATCCTATTAATATCGGCATTGGGATTCAAGTTACTTGGTCCTGCTTGTGGCTGTATCGTCGCACTATTCAGACCTAGAATAGGACTTTCTCGTGGCATCTCCTGGCTGAGTACTCGCAATCGATTTGGGTTGATGGGTTGAGAGGGTTCGGGGCTGTCTATCGGCATCATGCCTTGTCTGACTTGACGTTCCAAAGAGTCTTGTTGTACCAAGGGATGTCTTGGTCTAGGTGAGATGATTGGGAGAGGTGCCTCGGGTTCTAGGTGGATGGTTTCGAATCCATGCGAGGCCGGTCCGGGAGATTCTAATGGAGGCGTGACCATACCAGGCTCTATTGGAAATCCCATGGTGTCTCGTTCTCGTCCGTTTACTGGCAGTGGTGGTATGGGAGGTAGGTCTGAGGGCGAGAAATTGTGAAGATCGCGTGTACCGACGGAACTCAGTGGCGAGACGTTGGTTGAGGGTGCAGTATGAGAAGTGTTCAGGCGTCCAAGCGAGCTTCGGCCATACATGGACATTCCGGCTTGACTCTCCGCATATGTTGGGAGGAAGATGTCGCTTTCTGTTGCGCTATGCCGTTCAGGACTCGACTGTCCCCCTCTCATCTCAATATCTGGATGTGACGAATTCGTGCTCGAACTCAGTAGCAGCGGTGCCGGCATGAGACTATCATGAGGACTTCGGTTGGAACCGTGTGCGAAATGTACCCCGGCAAATGATGAGTTGAGGCCGGCATAGGTGACTGGCTGTACTGTTCCATTCTTCACCGCTATCTGTCTCTTCTTCCTTCGATTCAAAAACCATATCAAGATTAGAGACAATACTAGCAAGCCTCCGATTCCACCAACAACACCTCCGATGACCGCGGTCTTGTTGGAGTTGGATGAGGACGAAGACGATGTTGAGGTTGGGTTGCTTGTCTGTGTCGTGGATGACGGCGAAGAGGTAGAGGTAGCAAATCCATGAGATGAGGCCGCTGTTGTCGATGTTGCTTGCGTAGGATTCCCCTGATTCCCTTGACCTCCTGAACTTCCTCCATTCGAGCTTCCTGCCCCGCCTTGTTGACCTTGTCCACCCGGCGAGCTCATGCTGTCTTGATGTTTGCAAATTGAAGTCAATCGCAAAATAGAATTCAAATGACTTTTGAACTCCTGTACGCGTAACAAGAAGGGACGAAACGAAAGTAGGAATGCGACAACGACGACAGAAGGCTAGAGAAGAAGTTTTATTCGAGTCCGTGTACACGATTCGTGACGCGAATGCATTGGAAATGACTTACCTCTTTGAGCCGAGTGAGGCTCTCAGCCACCGCATCTATAGGGCTGGCCAGGCAAACTGCATTAAAGTTTTGAAGATCAAACTGTCAAAAAGGAGATAGTGGCCAAGAAATGTCCGGGGTGGTGCTATTTTCTTCTGACGAACGCGCGGACAGTGGACGAAAAGTGGATGACCACGTGATGGACTATTGAAAAGGAGGCTGAGGGACAAACTTTTCTCTCTGTCGGATAGACCGAGCTGTGAAAGCATTTATAGCCGGTTCTGCTGCGCCGTCGACTTGGCTCTGTTGAAGATCTTGAAGCCGTAGATATGCCATGGAGTGCCGGTTGGACTTTTCAGGGCCCGACGTATTTTCGAGGCGTTCATGGCTCAACAAATTTGATTGACGCCAAGGAGGGAAAGTATCGGGCATGACTGTGAGCGCGCTTTAGTAAAAAAGTCGGCCCCATAACAGAAGAGATTCAAGGAATTTATCATCAGTACCGCAGAGCAGGCTCGGTACGATGAACTGTTGTTGCAAAGAGATTGAAGTTGGAGATGCTCGACACAATATCAATGCAGGTGGTGGCCATATTCAGCCTAGCGCTTCGGCAAGCTCCGTCTAGAACCCCACGATTGGCAGCCAATCATCCAGCGAGTTTTCAATTGCTTTGACAGGACAGAACTGAAGGTTGACGAGCGGCTGAACTTTGGGCTGACCTGATCAACTGAGATCTGACAACAAAATACGCCTTACACATTTCTTTCTTTACCTGACATCTTCAAAGTCCAGTTCCCACAGTATTCGCAGTATCGACTGATCTCATCACTTCGATTTGCTGACCACCCCTCATTTACGAGCGATCGAATACCGAATCTGCGAGACCGTCCCGAGCTGAGGCTCCTTATCGCGGCAACCTGTCACTCGACGTTGAATAGCCGGCCCTTTCTGTGACAGCTGCGCGCACATTGCCAAGAATATCGGGGACATCATGAGCTACAACACTCCCCAAGATAGCCAGCAGGGCAAGCCCCAGGTGCAAGCATGTCGCTACAAGACAGGAAAGACGCTTGGCGCGGGGTCGTACTCGGTCGTGAAGGAATGTGTACATATCGACACAGGAAGATACTACGCGGCCAAGGTCATCAATAAGAGACTGATGGCAGGTCGAGAACATATGGTATGCGCTTATCTTGGCTTCACAAGCCTCACTAATGCTAATTCGTCATAGGTTCGTAATGAAATCGCCGTCCTCAAACGTGTATCTATGGGCCACCAAAACATCCTCACCCTAGTCGACTACTTCGAAACATTAAACAACCTATACCTCGTCACCGACCTTGCTCTAGGCGGAGAGCTTTTCGACCGTATCTGCCGCAAAGGTTCGTACTATGAATCCGATGCTGCTGATCTCATCCGCGCAACACTATCTGCGGTTGCCTACCTCCACGACCATGGCATTGTCCACCGCGACCTCAAGCCAGAAAACCTTCTATTCAGAACTCCCGAAGACAATGCCGATTTACTCATTGCAGACTTTGGCTTGAGTAGAATAATGGACGAGGAACAATTCCACGTCTTGACTACAACCTGTGGTACGCCGGGATATATGGCACCAGAAATCTTCAAGAAGACCGGTCACGGCAAACCAGTAGATATCTGGGCCATTGGAGTGATAACCTACTTCCTGCTGTGCGGCTATACTCCATTTGATCGAGACTCGAACCTGGAAGAAATGCAAGCTATTCTCATTGCAGATTACAGCTTTACACCAATTGAGTACTGGAGAGGTGTCAGTCTCCAGGCTCGCGACTTCATCAAGCGTTGTCTGACAATCGACCCCACAAAACGGATGACGGCACATGAAGCACTCTCTCATCCCTTCGTATCGGGTATCCCAGCCGGCCAAGATGGAAAGGATGGCAAGGGCAGCGATCTGTTACCAGTGGTGAAGAAGAACTTTAATGCACGACGAACATTGCATGCAGCAATTGATACTGTGCGCGCAATCAACAAGCTCCGAGAAGGTCAAGGCGGGTTAATGAACGGTGTTGTGTCTTCGAACCCAGCGGGAGGCGCAAAGCCGTTGCAGCAGACGAACAATGATTCGGGAGTAGGAGGTATGGGAAATTCAGGTGGTGATCCGATGGATCATGATTCGGGATATGCGACATATGGAGGACCAGAACCAGAGAATACACACATGAGAGGAATAGAGCGGAGTTCCGGCCAAGGACAAACAGAGGCACAAATCGAAGCACAAACGAGGAAGATTGCCGAAACGACGAAAGGATTATGGAGTGCTGGCACAGCGAAGATTACGGGCAGATAGTCCGTCAAGATTCTCCAGCAGGGAGACTACTGTCATTACGGATTTAAAAGCTGCGCTATTATTTCTGAGCCTTACGGATCGAATTTTTTTGGGCTTGCTTTTCACAACCGAATGGATTCAAGCGACTTTGGCTTGGGAATCGGAATAGGGAATATCTGGTGCAATGTTGCTTGAGCAGAGATGATGAACCACCCTCTCTATACGAGGATTGATTTTCGAAATCATGGAGTGGGATAGCATTAGAACATGATGAATGAGGATACCAATTTTTCACTTTCAAAATCAACTTATGATCGCAATGTACCCAGCGAGATTGAAGTCCTGAGCTTGGCAACATATTGAGAAATTGACAGACATTTATGACTACGGTAAGATGCTCTTGGAGGCAGGAGCCCAGACAGTAATATCTTTAAGTTGTTGCTATAAGTGTTCCGTCCTAGAACTGCTAGCTACACCTTGAATATCTCATATCAAGAACACACAGTAAATTAACGCCATTGTCCAAACTCCACCTCCCACATTCCTCAAGCAACATCACAACAAAACCACCAACATTGCGCCCAAAATACTTTCATCCCAGCTCGACATTCACAACATGAAAGATCAAACCACTGCACCTCACATTCATCCTTCGCCAACACCAATCATCAAATTCCAACATTCCTATCCTCCCTCAAATCCAAGAAAAA
Source organism: Mollisia scopiformis (assembly GCF_001500285.1). Classification (NCBI taxonomy): domain Eukaryota; kingdom Fungi; phylum Ascomycota; class Leotiomycetes; order Helotiales; family Mollisiaceae; genus Mollisia; species Mollisia scopiformis. The sequence goes on from NW_017263596.1 coordinate 148,775, forward strand.
ATTTAGCCTCAACCCCACCTCATCCTCGGCAGATCTCCCATCCACCACGTGTTCCCCACGTTCTCACAACGAGGACACCACGTTTTTCGCCGTGCGACGTGCAACAAAGAAATTATGATCACCGGGTTTGGCACGGGGTGTTGGATTTTACTATCTTTATATACATATATAAGAGGTAGCAATGAGGAGTCACGGAACAGCATGGGGGTTTGGTTGATTATCATTTATAAATGATTATGGGACAGGGAAATGGGAAGTCACAGAGTAGGATATCAAGAGGAATGTGTGATGAGGCGTTTTCGATGATTTTCATTTATCTTCTTCCTCTCCTTCACCTCCTCTTCATCGACCGTTCACCTGTCCATATGCACAAGTACAAACAAGGTCTATAACGACAGTTCCTCCCTGTTTTGAGTCCGAATTGTACCTTACCCAAAACCCGTACACCACCGCCGTCTATCAATTCAGCGAACGGTAGGTCTCGAGCCAAACCCACCCAGTCCGCCCAAAAGACCATAAAGCTAAGCATACACAAAAAATTGAGCCCAGCACACCAGAACATCTCTTCTAATTCCCCAGGAGAAGCGGTGGCGGTAACTCTAGCGATCGTGGTATTTTTAAGAAGAACAAAGCGAAGAATGCATAATTGCGAATAAGGGCCTCCCACTCCTTAAGTGCAGAGGATGAAGAATCGTAAGCCGAGAAGTTTGTGAAGTGAAGCGAAGCGAAAGGAGCCGTGACCGTGTAGTGTATGGATTTGGTCGGGCAACAATTATCATTAATTATATTTCCGTAGTGTGAACCGGTTCTCCAAGATTCCAGGAAAAAGCTCTCGAACAGGGTAGGGGAGTTGAGGATTATATACAGGGCGGAGTTGTGTCGAGAGGTTCCCAAAGTTTGTAAAAAGTTTGGTTTGAAGAGGGATTAAAAGCGGTACGAAGTCGCTCATATGCTAAACGCCGTAAACATGATGCCGTGAAATCATGAGATGGACAAATCGACGGAGGACGTGTCGATTAGAAAGCTAGGTTCTGAGGTTCTTGAGGATCACCGAACAATGATTTCCTGAAGTTCGGAATCTGATGTCTGTGAAGCGAGAGTCTCTCCCTCCCAAGATTGACTCTCGTCAACTGGACTTCTTGAGCCAGATGAAATCGAGGATGAAGATCCGACAGTCCACTCATCGCTGCTGTCATTTCGGAAATCATCATGACCAAGAACAGTCAACCCGTACTCGTACTCTCCAATCGGCGAATCTCCCTTCTCAACATAATCGTAATCCCAGCGCCAAAACTTTCCTGGCTGGATTCTGGGCAAGAAATTGGTCTTTGCAATGTAGAATGCAATTGCTGCCAAGAATCCGCCTGCAACAAGATCCACGGCATAATGATGAGAGAGATACATTGTCGCCCACCACATCCACATTGCGTAGGCAATCACCAAAGGTCGGAGTTTCGGGAAGCAATGGCTCATGAAAAGAGCTTCCAAAACAGCATTTCCAGAATGCAAGGATGGGAAAGCTCCAAACACGAGGGGAGATGCGGTGAAGTTCGTGGTGTACATATCGAAGCCCAATAGCATATCGATGCGAGCCAATCCTGCTGGTGACCCTTCCATCGAGTAGTTTGCAGGGGCTAGTCCGTACATATTCTCATACCATGGTGGCGAACATGGGAAAAGAAGTTGAATTGCCACACCGGTGATATTCAAGTATCCGAAAGTGCGGGCAAATACTGGGAGAGTTCCAGGAGGTCCAAAGAAGAACATCAGCGCAGCCCAGAAAAAAGGTCCTCCGAAATGCAAAAGTCCGTAAGGCACCCATGCGAGCACATCCAGAACCACATGTTGGTGTGCTGATAGAATATTGCTCAAATTCGCACCGTAGAAGATGTTTTCCAGCGCGGGCAAAACTTTTACCCAAATATGCGGTCGGTATTCGGCAGGTATGAAGCTATTGCAATGTTAGTCTTATGATCTTGTTGAGATTTTTAGTCTGCAATTTCGCTACTGCCGATCACAGCTTCTACGCCGCAAAATCCACCAAATTGAAAGTCTGAGGAATTCAAAACATACCGAGCGTTGAAAAAGAATACCAGCCAAGTGAAAATTGGGAGGACGGGCAAGAAGAATTGTCTCGTTATTGGCATCAGCAGGGCCAACATCAATAATGACGCGGCGCCTGTTTTAACCAATGGCCCCGGAGCTTGACTGATCGACATGGAAAAAATTGTCAGAATGATCAGGATCAAGTATTGCCCATCGTAATATGACCATCTGTGTGTTCTGAGAGCACGAATGCTATCTGCGGGGTTGAAGGAGGTTTCGATTCTCGCTATCGATGAGGCAGGCGACTGAGCACTTCGAAACTTCGACCGCAACCGACGACGGAACTTCCTAGGAATGGGATTTGGTATCGACGGCCAGGAGAAAGGTATCTTCGCTTTGGTGAAGGTCGGCGAACTCGACGCGAAATACTTTGATTCCGGCATGGTTGGCTGTTGAATCGGGGTTCGTCTTTCGCACGAGTTGTGGAAGTTGATGATGCGTTTCAGCGGCGAATAGGCACTCTGCGGATATGCGCGGAGGCGACGAAGGAGGATGGATACAGATTAGGAGTTGACGAATATGCTATGGGCTGCACATGAAGTCGATACTGTCGTCGTCGGTGAACGGATAAGAGAGGAATTGGAGAGATGTCGAGGGGAAAGCGTGAAGTGGTGAAAGTGATGTGAGAAGCGGATGCTCGGTTCTTTCTGGGACCTCGACGATGCTGATTGAGCGCCTCTCTAGCGTGAATAAGCTAGGGGCTGACTATGACTGGTTTAGGGCTAGCGGATCTTGAACACCGACATGTAATTTGGCAGGCACTTCCAAGCCACGACAGGCATTGGCGCAAGCAAGCGAAGTTAGAGTGCGACAAATCCAAAATATACCGTGAACGAGACGAGAGAACGGGCGCAAGCACGAGCACAGGGCAGTGAGTCGGGCGCCGAGGGGATACGGCGCAGAAGACGGACTTTAAGTGAACTGCGTAGACCGGGAAGGGCATGCGCTTATTTTATTTTTGGGCGCTGGGAATCTGGGATGCGCTCTGTACCAGAGTTTGACATAAGATTTACGCTGGGGATCGATGCTTTCAGAATGGAGTCAACGGATACAGCTGAATAATGAGTAGGTATAGCATGGAACGGCAGTAGGAAAAGAATCATGATCGTGTGATGATTCCCTCCCAGGTATCTTCCCAACCCCAGCCACCTCAGACGTGCATCGACTGATTGCTCCATTGTGCTTCCAACACAACACAACTCGACTCCACGCCCATGCCATGGCATGAGATGATTTGCGACTCTTTTTGCATCTTGAATATCATGTGCTGGCCGCATGCAATGCCCTGTCAGCGAGAGCAGCGGCAACCATTACTGTATCCTGACCATTTGCAGCTCTGAGTCTTCCGCATCACCAAACGGCATATTTAACTGGTCAGCTCCAAAGCTTCATCGTGGGGTTTCTGACATAAGGACACCCAACTGAAAATAAATACAGTAAGAACCAGAATACCGCAGCCTAATACCATCCGGGGGAGCTCGAGCGTCTACTTGTTGCCTCAAGGATCAGAGTTGCGAAATGCATCAAAAGTGTCAAGAATGCGGAGGATTTCCAAAACCTGCGACACTTTCAAATGGCGAAGTGTTTGACTCTCGAATCGGCGTCGTCATTTCCTCAACGTTCTCTACGCCTCTTTGCTTTTTGTGAAGCCACACGGTTGGCTCCTGCAAGGCCGCGTATGTGTCCTTCCAGGCGGTTGGCTGTCTCTTCCTCGATCACTCTCAGCCACCGTTTCGTGTACAAGATATGAGGATGCGCCAGATTTGAGCAATGATGGGACGAAAGACCCTGATCTCCGCTCAGATCACTGGAGTACATATTGTGATACAGCCCCAGGGAACTCAGGAACCAAGATTTCAGAGGGCTGAGTTGATATGAAGCGGATTCCATTCAGGCTGTGTGTTGATCGTGGGATTTGGTGCGAGGCTGAGGCATCGCGGTGGTTCCTTGTGTTTGAAACATTTCGGGAAGCCATCCAAGACGCACACGCAAGCTGTCTGGCATCGTTCATTGCATCTCGAGTTTCAGGAGCATTTCGTCTAATCACGACTTTTGTTTCTGTCTTGAAGATGGACTTGCGACTTGATATTGGACTACTTCAGCTAATTGATGATTTACGGTATATTCTACGGGTATTTTATGCTTACTAGACAACAGAAATAGAGTGCCGAGCCAAGACGAGGTTTCATTCGTCGAGATGCATAGTACCAGGGTTAGAATGACAGCGACAAGCATCTTCCCAGTAGGCTCGCTTCCGGCACAGCGTTTCCAGCATTCATCAAAACGACGGACTCGTCCTAAACTGCTTACCAGAGCCTCTGATGTCAGCAAGCAGATTACACCGTCTTGTCTTGCAAAACTCTCCGGAGAAAACAAATCAAAGGTTTACACTAAGAAAGCCATCTCGTCAAGATTCCAGCCAGAGATCGCCGTGGCTACACGACTCGACTTGACTTGCTGCATGTGTTTGCATCACACTCGAAGAATCATGACCTGTCAGATGTCTGGCATGCATCGGATCCTGGTTATCTTAGCACCATCTTATCATTCATTTGCATCTTGCTGCACGGCACCACATGATTCTTTGCCTATCCAGCGATAACACACAAGACATTATCACACGAGCAACTGCCCCAATTTTCCAAGCTTAAGTAATTCAACCGTTCGTTCATCGGTCCTTGCTCTCTCTCCAACCCAAATTTAAGTACCAAAAAGTCTCCATCGAAATCAAGATTGTCATCTCCACCCGACCGCAAAAATTTTGCCTGCAAGATGAGCGGAAAGAGATTTTCAGGGACCGAGGATCTTCATTGGATTTGCTCTGGACTCCAATCCCAATCCCTTGGTGGGCTGAGAAACAATCAGTGGAGTGGTCTGTTCGCACGAGTGCATGCATGCATAACTCTCTTTTATGCATCCCGCTTCGGCATTTCTGCTTGTTCGAATCCCAGTTTTCCCATTTGTGCATCCCACCTCTCGCCCAATGAGCACCGATCCGAGCCGCGGAGGAAACTCACCGAGCTGAAGCTGGCCCCACCCCCTTTTCGTGATTCGAGGAGGAGCACGTTTCGCGATCCGTGCAAGGTGCGAGATGAAGGTTTTTCGAATTTTTAAGATTTGGTTGGATGGACAGGGGGAACTCGCGAGTCGAGCCGCTGGACAAGTGAACTCGGATGCGAAGGCGGTCTGAGCTGAATGCTGAATGTGAATGTTGGGAACCAACCATTCTGGACAAACAGGGGATTGTTTGTGAATGATTACTGTAAAGATTCTACAGTAATTTGGAGCGATCGCCGAAATGTCGGGGAGGATAATAATGTTTGGCGAGCCCGAAGTACGGATACGCGAAAGGGGTGATGAGATCTCGGTTCAGCTTTCGCTTGTGGGTTTTCAGCTTTGTGGATGGGGACTCTAATCTGAAAACAGGATACGGAAGAGCAATATGGAGAAACATTGAGGGTTTTTGCAAGTGCATCGGAAATTCGGGGTTGAAACATGTGTGGTGCCGTCGTTCGTCCTGTTGTTCTGTGCGTTTGTTTCCTTTTCATCTGATGTTGGAGTCCCGACTTCCGAATGCTAGGAGGCGTATGTTTCTATTGCACGAACTATTCAGAAGTGCAGCATGAATGATTCCAAGTTGAACTCATTCGATTGATCAGCTTCGAGCCAGGACTTGTTATTTATAGGGTTGAGCCTGAATGATCTGACCATTGTCAGGGTCCCGTGCGAATTTGAATGTTCTGTTCTCTTTAATGTTCGGACTAGTTTCAACTATTGCAGAAGTCCCCAAGTTTCGTGGGACATTCATGTTAGTATTTGGTCTCCCATCTGAACCACAAAGTTCGGATGCCGGTGAGCGACTTTTTTGAAAGACTAGTACTTTCATCTCGAGGTGAGAGAAGGCTGTTCGTGTTCGATATCAGTGCTAGTCCTAACGAAGTTCCTTTTACATTCAAACATTCACTTCAATATTTGTTACACTTCGCAGGCCGTGAATGTCCTATTTGCGATGTTGAATCTATTTCCTTATGAGGAAGAGAGACTCGGAGGGCATGGCCTTTACGGTCCACTCCTAGGCAGACAGAAAATTTGCCCGCGGAACAGTCGAGCAGGGCGATTTTGAGCTGGTGCCTTAGTCCTAGTCCTCAATCTCTCAGGGCAAATCACTCGACTGAACGTTGTTCAGTCTACCTCAAGTACGATGTGCAACAAATGTGTCTTGCTCCTTAGGCTTCTCAATGACGTTGAGATTTATGTATCAAGCATAAGTTTTTAAGCTTGTCAGTCTCCCTCAGTAAGCTGAAAGTCGGAGCAGTGCTCCTCGATTGGACAACTTTAATGCCGTCAAATTCCCTAGAACAATGTGCTCAGCAAAATAATCTGCATACCCTTCAGCTACTTAACCCACTAGAAAATCCTACTACAATTGTCCCTCGAACAAAAGTACTGAGAATCTGTCTGCCTGGCCGCATCACGTGCCAGCATCACCACCTGACTGCCATGTCCCGCACTCAGCCTTGCATCGGTGAGTTCAAAGTACCTCAGCCACCGCCCAGTTATCGATCAATACGCCTTCTAGCACGGAACAAAGTGGGGATGAGGCCCTCCAATGCCGTTCGCCCAGACTCTACCAGTTAAAGTGAGATCACAAATCGTTTCACTGAGGGCGTAAGGGCACCCCGCAGTACATCATGCAACCACGGCAGAGCTTGGAATTATGCTGGCCAATAGTCGTGGTAAAAGGTCTTGATCACAGCCTCGCGAGTTCCGTTTCGAGAACGTGGTGCCAATCAGGTGTTTCTGCAAGCCTTCGGGGACTCGGATCCTGGTCAATACCTCACCTCTGCTTTCACCGAGGTGCTCTGCCTTACCTGATATTAGAGTAGGTTGGGATGATTGATGTAGGTCGAAGTCTTTCTTCTATTTGTAAGTGTATTCTCCAGATCAGATCCAGTTCCACGGATTGAGATTCTTGTTCCTGCTTTCTGCAGGTCTTCAGGTACCGTTGGTATCTGTACAGTGATTGAACCTCAGTCTAAGCTCTTCACAACAGCGGAAAACAGTATGGCGACAACGACTTCGCTCTCAGCCTTACCTACAACATTGGTATATCCTCCTCCAAACCATTTAACTCGAACTTTTACTAACTCCTCATCAGCTTTCAACTACCCTCTCCCTCGCCGCCTCAAACACAACCTCTTCCCTCTACCCAACCGCAACTACAACCCTCTTCTACAACAGTACCTGCAACACAACCCTCTCCTACAACACCACCACATCCCTCAATACCACCTCGCTCATCTGCCTCGTCCCCTCTTCCGGCGGCGGAAACTCCTTCCCCACTTGGATCTTCGAGCTCTGGCCGCTCGACGTCGCTTTACTGATCGTCGGCGCTGGGGTTCTATACGGCTTGGTGTTCTTCTTCGCCGGTATCGTGATTCTGGCGTTGAAGTTCTTGAAGTTGTTGGGCAGAGGAGCGAAGGGTGTGGGGAATGGGGTGGGTAGGGGTGTTGGGAGCGTGAAGAAGGGGGTTAATAGGAAGGTGGGGCAGACGAGGGAGTGGAATGAGGGGAGGGTGAAGAGGGTGCAGGAGAGGAGGGAGAAGAGGTTGGTGGAAATGAGGGGGACTATTGCTTTGGAGGCTATTCCGCTTCCTTGAGGTTGGGGGTTTCTTTTCTTTGTTGATGATTTGGATGCGATGTTTTTGTCTGTTTGTTGGTTTTAATTTGTATATCAGTTTTACTTTTCCGGACTGGATATCACGGCAGCATTTCGTGAAGTGCCCGGAAATAGAATATGCAGGGTCACCCCTCTTTGGAAAGCCTATCACTATATCTGATGAATAAGTGGTTCCCGGCTAAGTGGCTTGCATGAGCGTCACTGCATCTACGAACATATCATCTTCCTCTCTCTCTCTCATTCACTTATTGTTGGTGCGTGAACTGTATTGGTCTCGGTGAACAATGCCCACTCCAAGTACTTCCGTAAGTTTCCTTGTGCGTCACATCTTAATTTTCCACTTACTCCATTTTTTCCCCGCTCTCAACCTCACCAATCTCCAATCCAAACATGGGCCTGAACTGTCCCGATACCATCCTCCTCCTGCTCGGCACCGTTATCTTCCTCCTAACATGGGGTCTCAGTTCCATGCTCCGCTATATATGGTGGCTGATTACATATCCTTCCTTGCTCCTTTCTGAAGAAACGAAGAGATTCTGTCACTGGAAATCCAAAAGGGCGGAGAGGGCTAGGACGCCGGAATTGGAGAGGAAGTGAATCATGGGTGGAGGCATTGTAAATGCTTGTTTTACGCCTATCATGGGTAGAAAGTCCCGTGTGGCTTGATTCGCTGGCGGGAAATATGCCTTGGCGTAGGGAGAGAGCCTTGGTGGGATTTCGTGACCGAGGGGTAGGGTTTTTTTTGTGTTCGTTGGATTCTTTGTTCAGGTTTATTTGGATTCGGGTTTTGAGAGATGAGAGAGAGTTTTGTTGTTGATGAGACGAAGTAAGTGGGATGAAATGACGGCTTCACGGTTGCTTGTAGCTTCGGTTACGACTTTGCCGAGTACATTTGTAAGAAATACCTGTCTTTCTAGCAAAATACCCTTATCCGAATTAATGAAGTCGAAATAGACACTGATCGATTCTCTAGATCTCATCGTTCATCGCTCACGCTATTTCCATAACTCAGCATCTTTCTCTCCCAGCAACACAACCTCCTCATCCGCTTCTTCCCCAACCACGGCTTCGGATGACGCTTGTTTTACCTGTCTAGAATGGATCGTCCCGACCATCATAGCTGGCGGCGTTGGGGTTCTCGTCGTCTATTATGCTCTCTTGACTCTACTCGCAATTTTCATCTACGTTGTTCAGATCATATGGAAAGGTCTATGTTATATCCTGAAAGCAATATCTTCCCTCTGAAAGCCATAATCGACGGTGTTGAACGGTTGTATAAATCAACTAGATCTGGAATAAGTAAGAAAAGGACCGATTGGAGAGACTGGAGAGAAAAAAAGAGGACCGAGAAAGTAGAGAGGGAACAGTTTGAATTGGAACAGCGAAGAAGCGCAGCGGGAATTGCAGGCGCCGAGGCGATTCTTTGAGGGGTTCTTTCTTGAGCTGAAATGGCACGAGGGCATTTTTGTGAGGGATCGTGTGGCTTGCTTGAGAAGACCTCGGGTTTTCTAGTCTGCCATGCTAGCGGGAAGGCAAGGCTGTGTAGGTGAGACATGGGGAGCCTTGCATGAGAGGTACTTAAACACTTCGCGGCCTCGTCCCATGTTTAAGTATCGAAGGGTACTGGGTGATTGTAGGGGGTATGGCTTCGTTGTCGCTTGGGCAGAATTCTAGTTTTCCTACGACTTTGGTGGGTTGGAAATCTGAATTTCTTTTTTTCGAGATAGTGGTAGCATCTTGCTAATGGTATATTAGATCACGAGCTTCACTTCGTCAATTCCTTTGACTACCACTTCATTACCGTCTTTGACTCCGTCCAGTTCGACGTCGTCGGCTTGTACGGCTGCATCTAGCAGCTCAGCAACCGCTGCCTGTGGCGTAACTGATTCCGAACTGTAAGCAACAAACACCTTTGTTCTTCATCCTCAGCAATTATCAATTTTGCTGTATTTGGTTTCAAAGGACTGATTCCTATCCTTCGATTCTTGTTGCCAAGAAAAACATCAAATACTGATTTGCTATAGCGTGGACGCGCTCGGCGGATGGGACTGGACGTACGTGATCCTGATCGTGCCCTTCGGTCTCCTTGCACTTGGGTGGATCTTCGCAGGTCTACTTTTCGGTTTCGCCAAGGTTTTCGAAATGTTTCAGAAGTTGGTTTCCAGTAGCAAGGTTAGGTGGAAGAAATGGGTTAGTGACAGAAAGGTGAAGAAGGCGAATCGGAAGAAGGAGAAGTTTGAACGGCGGGTGAAGAGACACGAGGAAAGGGTTAGGAAGAAGGCTGAGAAGAGGGAGAAGGTACTGGCGAAGGCTGGGAAAACGGGTGTTGAGGGGTTGTAATTTGAAAGAGGAGATTGTATGATAACATGAAAACTTGCCCTGAGAAACGTGCACTAGTCAAGAGACGATTCACCAATGCATACAAAAAAACAAGGCGATGGAGCCAAATGATGCATCTATTGAAGTTTCCTCATATGCTCTAATACGGTCTTAATGCCTGGATCGAGGTCCTCCAACGCTAATATTGGCTCCGTCCATGCTATCGTCTTCTTCGCAAGCTCGGCCTTATTCCTGGTCTTGCCCATAGATTCTCTTAGTCGAGACAGAGAAGTTCCCAAAGCCATAGGAAATTCAGCAGATAGTGGACTGATCCCAACGATTGGTTGCCTGGTATAACAGCTGCAAGTAGAGGGATCAATTGGGTGTAGTTCCACCATAGCGTCAAGAACATGCTGGAGAATCTTCGTCAGACAGCGGACTTGGGAGAATACAGCGAACATGTCGAAGAAGGTCTCTGCAGCCGAAGCACAGAAGAATGGTTGTTTCCGAGCAGCATCGAAAATGGCCAATGGGATAGCACCATTCAGTGCTGGGCTCGTCAAAGGATCCTTGGTTGCTTCTCCATCCACCTCCACTCTCTCAACCAGGTTTGGACGCATTGAATTGGATTTGAAGTCTGGGATGGCAATCACGTCTTCAGAGTTCGTAAAGCCATCAGTCGTCTCGTCGATCTCCATTGCATCCTCTTGCGTGTCATCGACGTCCAGACCTAGGATCTTCCTCCGCATAGCAATCTTGGCCAAGTAGATCATTTCAAGTTTGGCATACTCGATCCATAAGTCCTTGCTAGTGGTGCAGAATCTTGTGCCTCTCTGCATATAACTCCTAGCGCCGTTCATATCTGCTTCGGCCTCCAACGTCCATCTCGCAGCATACAGCCATAATTCTGACTTGGTTGGATGTAGTCTTATCGCAGCCGTGAGTATTGTCTTGAACTTCTTGTTCGCCTTTGCAGTCCTAGCGTATTCGAGATATGACATCCATAATGCGATATCTCCTGGATGCTTCTTCGTGCCTCGGTCAAATATACTGAAAATTCTGGCCTGCCCAGTGTGTGTTGTGCTGCCTTTTATTCGTAACCGCTTGCATCGCTTTGCTCGTAGGGCCTCTAGACCAATTTCCCAGGCAGCATATTTTGCAAAATCCACAGCTTGTGAGCCTCTTGCAAGGACCTTGTGCTCGAAGTCTGACCTCTTCTTCACCAAGGTTCGAATTTCGTCCTAGATTGAAATATTAGCGATGTTACTTGTCAGCCTTCGAGCAGCTGTGCACACCTCGTCAAATATCTTCAACTCCTTGAATTCCTGTAATTGGGGAACAGCTTGTTCTAGGTAGAATCGCGCTTTGTCACTTGCGCCTGACATTGTGAAAGTAGCGAATTGCAGGTTGTATTCTGTACGAACAAAGCTCTGGAATATTTCGAGGATAAAAAAGTTCTGCCAAGGCGGTGAAAGGTCGACAATCGTTCTTCTCTTAGTGGGGAACGGAAGCAAAGATTATCCGGATCCGACAACACGCCCTTTCCCGAAATAGATGAAGAGCTTCTAGGATTGTTGACTCGGGGGTAAGAGCTTTCTATGGGGAAAAGCGACCTCGTCATTTCGCGTGTTGTGTAATCAACGAAACAGACCACGTTCAATCTGTGTTTTTCTCTCCCTTCAGTTGAATCTTCTTCTCCGGATGCTCGGATGACCCTCCTTTGGATGTGAAATCGTTCCCTGATCACAATGGCACCCAAATTCAAGGACGGCGACGTTGTGCTCGCTTTCTCTGGTAAATGGGTGTCCTGGGCGCATACAGCTATCGCGTACGGTGCGTGAGACTTCAATTGCTCGAGTTTCATGAGCTGACATTCACTCTAGCTGCTTTCCTCAGTGCCCTCATCGTTGGTGTTTCTCTGCATTATCACAAGATTGTCGAAAACGAATATTATGGATACCCCGAAGAGTGGTTCCCCTCTGTTTCGGCAACGATTGGCGATCGATACCCTGAACGCTCATTCTTTATGATCTTTATTGCAATCACATCAGGTAGCGCAGACATCACCGATAGCAGGGCCACTACTGATGTTCTCTAGGTCCCAGGTTTGCTCTCGTTACACTATGGTACCTCCTCACGGCACGGCCGAACACGACTCTCCCCAAGTTTGTATTCTTTATGGGTATATTCCGAACACTTACCTGCGGCGGATGGACATATGTTACCTCGACGGATGACCACGATTGGCACGACATCTTTATGATATCATATTTGGTGGCTACATTACCGTGGACATTGGGATGCCTAGCGTTGAGCCCGAACAATGCTAAAGCTGTCAAATTTCGAAAATACTTAGCCTCGGCCTTCTTTGGAACCCTTGTCCCGCTTATCTATTTCTTTATCCAGCACAAAGTCCACAAGGTTCCAGGAGGTAAGGTCAATAAAGAGCATGCGAAAAGACTGAGCTAACATCCTCTTAGCTTATACCACTTACGCTTTCTTTGAATGGGCATTGATCTTGTTTGATGTTGCTTTTGATGCTGTTACTGCTCTTGATTTCGAAACTTTCGAATTGGTAGTCAAGGATGTAAAAGGATCGAGTAAGGGGTATGTCCACTGGCTTCCGAAGTAGTTTTTGCAGATATATATTTCAACGACAATATATCCACATTATTCTGAACTATTCTGAATGTTACCTGGTGTAGACAGAAAAAGATGGTATCCGACGCAGTCCTTGAGAAAGAGTATGTGAAAACAGTTCTCCTAATTGGGTCTCTCGCTAATGCTTTTTTCCAGAAAAGAAAAGCAAGCGGGCCAGGTCTTTGGGCAAAAATTCTCATGGCCTGAGGCAATTGACGCCGCAGCTGATGTTTACAATGGAGTACGTCCCTTATCCTCCTTATTGTGATATGATCTAACCATCTTAGTTTGTCTTCTGGTCCATTTTGACGTCCTTAGGAGTCCTTGTGTGGTGTAAGCAAATCCTGTAAACCCTCCCGTGCCCCCACTTACTCTTCCAGACTTTCCACTTTGGCACATGGGCATCTCCGGCTACGAAGTGATGGTTATGTCAACGGTCTCGCCCTTTTTACTCGGTATCCCACCCTTAAGATCGTTGGTTATCAAGAATCTACGCGTCTGCCATTTCCTGTCACTTGCAGGTCTGCTTGCGTACCAAGTCACTGGTCCAGCCAATCGTCTTTTCACTGTAGGATTCGCAGTATGGATGTCGTGTCTATCATGGGCTGCGACTTGGTACTCGGAAGCCGGCCAGCCAGGTCGTCTCGAATCAAAGATTTCGGCATGGACTACCGGACTGATCGCATCCAGTGTTGTCAAATTCGCTTGGCAGACAAGTAACCCTATCTGGCCAATATCACACGCTGCCAATGGAGGATGGAATGGTGTAGGATTGATTCTTGCGATTTTGGCTGTGATGCGCTCCACTCGCAAAGCCCCAGTTGCTGGAAGCGAGCTCGCAATCCAAGGCCGCAAAGAAGGGTCTTCAATCTTGGCTGGATTTGGCGTGGCTGGCCTGTTTTTCGGCCTCCATTCGCTCTTGTCGGACTCTAGCACAATGATTCTGTGGGTCTGGGAGGGATATCCCGTTAGAGGTCCGATTTCTGCACCACATGGCGCTTACACAATTGCTGCTATGGGTGCTGGTTTGACTCTTGGATTGTTCAACGAAGATATTGCTCGAAGCTGGACATTCTACGGAGCCGGATGTGTTGGTGCTGCTATGTTAACGCTCTATAGCAATTGGACCGGTTACTATGGTGCCTTGATCTTGACAATCTATCTCATGGCCGCTTCAGTGCCATTGATAAGCTCAGCAGCCAGGAAGAGTCCTGCCCAATCTTTTAGTGTTGGATTCTTGATCTACAATTTCCTGGTTCTCTTCCATGTCTGGGTCGTCGCTTATGCATTCGTACCAGGCGGCCCTCTCGTCCGCGAGCACACTGATTGGGTTATGACAACAATGATGCTTCTCATTGGCTGTGGAGTCTTCACGTCCGTATCCTCAACACCAGCGGCCCAGAAGAAACGGGTGAATGCTTACCTGAATTCACGCAAGCAACGGTCCTACTATCTTTACGTCTTAGGATTCCTTCAGTTGATGTCAGTCTCGATTGCGTACCTCAGGTTCCCTACATACGACTACGTTCCTTACCATAAGGATGATAAGATTCTGACTGCCGGTATCTGGACCATTCATTTCTCGCTGGATAACGACATGTGGTCTTCAGAATATCGCATGCGAGATGTGATCAAAGAACTCGAAATTGATGTCATTGGTCTTCTCGAGTCAGATCTACAAAGAATTATCATGGGCAATCGCGACACCACACAGTTCCTTGCTGAAGATCTCGGCATGTATGTTGATTATGGACCAGGACCGAATAAGCACACGTGGGGATGTGCTTTGTTGTCGAAATTTCCTATCGTGAACTCAACGCATCATTTGTTACCTTCACCTGTTGGTGAGCTAGCACCAGCTATTGAAGCGACTCTCGATGTTTATGGTGAGATGGTTGACGTCTTTGTTTTCCATTCTGGCCAAGAAGAAGACCCGGAAGACAGGAGACTGCAAACAGAATATCTGTCCAAACTCATGGGCGCATCTCCTAGACCTTCCATCTTGCTCTCGTACTTAGTCACGAAACCATTGGAAGGCAACTACAATACCTACGTTTCCGACATCAGCGGTATGCACGATATCGACCCTAGTGACTGGGATCGATGGTGTGAATATATCCTCTATAAAGGCTTGAAACGCACAGCATATGCTCGTGTCTCTAGGTCAACCATCACAGATACCGAGATTCAAGTCGGAAAGTTCTTGATTGGCGAGAAAGAGAATAGCGACGCAGATGTTCGAAATGCAAGGATCAACGAGGATCAAGTCCCAGAAGGCATGCGATTTCCGCAAATGTTCAGAGGTGATGGTGTACGAGGCCATAGATATCACGTCTTCGATGAGCCAAGATACTATGCCTAAGTGTAACCTCACCTTTGATATACCCAATTTTTCTTTGTTGTATATGGGGCCGGAGCATATCCTGGGAAGAAATGTCATTACGCCTACTATAATGACAACTTGGGGATGAATGAGATGAAGTTTGTATGATACGAAAAGGGGACACTGGTGGCGCTTTGATTTAGCGAGCGTTGCTTTGGCCTCGGGCCAATCCCTAATATATGGAAATCACTCGTCCTATATTACTTTGCAACGATCCTGACCACGTGGATTCGCAAGCCTAATGGAAATGCAATGGGAGTTGATGCTGTTTCTGAGTCGAATCAAGAACAAGTGTTCAAAATTATTTGCAAGTTTCGAATCAGATGAATTGAAAATTTTGATCAATACGAGTAAAAGATCATGCACACAGAGCACTTCTAACTATTCTGCTCAAGATCTCGAGCCCCTGCCAAGCTTCGCTTAGAGGCGGCTCAGTAGCCAGTCTAACCTCTCTCCGTCGGTTAAATAAGTGGCCGGATGTGACCACCGTCGCAATTTCAACTAATTCACGGAATTATCAACTAAACTCTAAGAAGTCCGAAAGAATTCTTATACAGAAACATTCATTAAGTATTTCTCTAGGATCTCTGAAGACAGAATTCTTGTCATGGAATTGAGTGTTGAGAAAGAATTGATTCGGTACATTAGATTTTGATGTTCTCGCATGCCAAAAAAGGCCACTTTTTTAAGCGACGGAGAGAACCTCTAATCTCTCGCTTAAGTGTTTGATGCTTCTTAAGCGAGTGGACAACGGCTCGTGTCGAGACATCGAATCGAGAGAGAGGACTAGAAAGAATGAGCCAACTGCGTGACCATAACAACTGCATATTGCAGTCTACTCTATTAAGAGGTAAAGCCTAGCGTAAAGAAACACTCTGTACGCTATTCACAGTATCAATGATCCCCTCACCATCCATCAAACCTTGTATAAAGCAGTCTCCCACCAACTGATAAAAGTTGGTGTCCTGGGTTGGAGGAGTGAGAACAAAAGGCGTATCCCCACCAAACAAGACCCAAATCTCATCAGCGACATTGGGGCTTCCAAGACCCATATATCCACTATCTGTGATGAAGAAAGATCGACACATGATTGAGCGTAGGAGTTGATCGTAAATCAACTTCAAAGATTCATCTGAGGAGTATTTGCCGACGTACTCTTAGGATTTGAGCATTTGCAGTAGACGTTCGATGTGTGGGAGGGCTTCTGCAGAGGCTCGATGACCGACAGGAATAGAGACCCTGTCTACCATTGCTAGAGATACGTCTGAAACCATGGTCCGGAAGAAGGCCTCCTTCCATTTCCCGTGGTGTGGATTTCTTGACGTGTGGTTGAGATAGAAGTCTTCGACCCTTTTGTGCCATTGTCCCACAACTTCAGACCACTCTGGGCCTGTAGATAGCCCCCATCAGAGCAACTTGATGATTCTTCTCGAGAATAGAATCTTGATCGATACAAATTGCATCAATCCAGAGACATCGAGCCTCTCGAGCTTTCCGCAGCCGTTTCAACGCTTTGAAGAGATTATTCGTAATGCGGTGTTCCTTGCCGTTCAATTTAATGGAGTTATGCCCCGTTTCTTGAGCCCAAACGTAAGACAACGATTCGTATGCGATTGGGGATTCGAGCGATGAGTTCGTAAGATGATATGATATTTCGTCGTCCCAAATCCCAGGTTGGAGCAATGCTAGACGGATTTCTTGAGTACCTGGTTTCCAGAAAAAAGCCATAGGTTGGGCTATCAATAGCTGAAAGAGGAAATTGGCAAGCCTGCAAGTTCACTTCTTCAATATTCATCTTCCAATATAAAATGACAATTGTGGTAAATATGGAATTATTGGGGTCTGAGAAGATGACGATGCGAGTGTCACGGTATTGAGTAGAGTGTTGTGAAAATGTAGCTCAGACGGAATTCATTATCTGGTCTTTCTCTCGGCGAACATGCTGAGCAAATGCAGGACTTCGACTGATCACACTTTAGAAGGAGACCTGCGATGCGCCTCCGCCGCCCCTTTACGCTCAGACCTCCCCCTTATACTTTGCATACGGCCCGCAAAATCGGGGCCATTATAAATCTGCAGAGCTGAGGGAAGTGTACTCGTGATTTTGATGGCCCATTTTTGGGAATTTGATCTCCGTGTCGTCAATATAAATAGATTTCAAGGTTCTCGTCGCTCGCTGGGAACGTGCTCGATGCAGTGGGATCGTCTCCGGCCTCGTGTGGTATCATCTAGGGTGAACTGCTAGCGAATCTCAAGAAGGGAGGAGGATTGTCAAGTTTATTGGTAAAAGGAGTGGTTTACGTAGCCGGTTGCGAGCCCACAGTACATTCGTGTGAGATACTGAAGTATGTAGACAATGAAATGATACCGCCGCCATTATTAGTAGGAGAAACACATCTTGAATGTATGGTGACCATTGTAGAACATGTCAATCAGATTCGAAGCGTTCTTTTGATAGTATCTTATTCGCCTTGAGTTCTTAAGCGGCTCAGAGCGTAAGAAAGAGGGGGGCACTGCAAAGAAAAATAGGCGCGAACCGAAGCGAGGCAGCGAGCGCGAATGAAAGGGGGAACGGTCACGTGAACTACCACTTAACAACCAGGAAGCATATAGACCAAAAGGAAGATTCAGTTTAACAATCAGCAGTATACTCTCCTAAATCTCTGAATCATATAGCAGAAGGTTTCATTCGGAGCTTAGAGGTTCCCGAAGAAAATGTTATTAGGTAATTCTGAGCGAGCTCAATAAGCTGGGGTAGAATTTGGCCGACTGAAACCCAGCCTTCGGGTACTGTCGCGCCTGAAATTTTATATATATCAACTTCGACCCACGAGCTGCATTCATTTAGATCCCTCAACCGACTCTTCTGATACAAGTAGCTCTCCCTGAAATCGTACGCAGAATACGCACTCACCTCGTATCCACCTACAGCCATGATTTTCTCCCAGTCACCTGATCTCAAGGCAATCTCGCTCAGCCTCTATATCCTCCTGAGCACGTATACATCTTTCCTCAGCGCCCGACCGCCCAACCCGACACCTTACAATTCCAAGCATAAAGATAGCATAAGCCGCCATGTGACACCCCGCGCGCTGTTCATTCGAACCTCGGTCAAGGTATCTTTGGGCCTTGGCCATACCTTTCTAGCTCTGACATATCCTGCTCCACCGAAATCCATATGTCCTAATCAATCGAACCTCTCATGGTACCTCTTCACCTGGACGCCGCACACTGTGATCGCCGTCAGCAGTATCTTGTTCGGTTCCTGTCTTCGAGTTTATGCGTTCTCTGTTCTCGGAAAGAACTTCACCTTCCGTCTCGATGCGCCAAAGAACCTTGTTACAAGCGGTCTTTACAACTACGTCCAGCATCCCGCCTACACCGGAAGTACGATGATTTTCCTCGGTAATATAGCACTGCTCCAAAGACCAGACGGTGTTTTGGGGTGTTGGTTGCCGGCCTGGATTGTGGACGCAACGCTGTTCTGGAGAATTCTGGCTATCGTATTCATCTTTGGGATCTTTCGTGGGACTGGTAAGAGGGTTCTGGATGAGGAGATGATGTTGAAGAATACCTTTGGAGAGGAGTGGGAGGCGTGGCACAAGAGGACGAAGAGGTTTATTCCAGGATTGTTCTAAGCCAAGTAAGCCATGGGCATGACTTCCAAAAAGTTATGTCCGAAGAAGAAGCCCGATGTGGTACACTTTCATCGCTTGAGAGGGAGTTTGCAGGGAGATTTCTTTCTTTTTAGGAAACTGAACTTTGATATCTCAAGAGTTCAAGAGTGAGAATTTCGGAAAGAAGGAGGTTCTAAGAAGAGTGCAAAACGGGTACAATATTTGCAAGCGAAAGACCTGCTCTAAGGGGTGATGTGAGTCAATAGAACATATCAAATGTACGTTGATTCTCTTTAAGTACTGCAACTCCCAGATGTTACCCATCATCGAACGCCTTGTGGACTGGGGTCCTTGGATTGAGATGTTCATCCCACCATAGTTGTAGGGTTAAGGTACAGTACGAGCAAAGATAATCGGTTTTCAAACTCGTTCAATGACTTATCATACAAACTGAATAATTTCAGACGGACTAAGTCGCATGTGAGTGGAAATTCGACAAATCCGAGGAGACACATGTTGGAGCTGACAAAGAGCGAAACGGAGTGATTGCAATCAATTTTGACCATTTTTAGTACGCCCCAAAGAAACCTTTCGCCCAACCTTTTCATGCTCGTAATCTTGGCATTCAGTCGTATCCTTCTCGAAGCATGATAACAGCTCCTGAATTGAAACGATTTTATGCGTTGGATTGTGGGATCGATTTCGAAGCCGCCCATGCCTGATATACTGAGACCGCAAAACTTGCGACTGACAGGAATATAGCAGTGACACCAACTCCTAGGGTGCCCCAAAAAGTATAGTAACCTGGGTGAATTGGTCATTGGATTTCACAGCAGGGCTATTTGTACCAACCGACAGTATCTCGCTTGTCTTTGAGCAGACCTTTAAGCCCTCTAGGTTTGGCATTGTCCATGCTGTATGAGGCTGTCAAATTTTATCCTGTCCGCGACGCGGACTGCTACTTACTAAAGTCGAAGTGTCTGAATCCTGTCCCGATAGCATGGGAATTCTGAGTAATCTATTTCGTGTAGAATCGATCCGTAAAATCTAGGTTCCTTGGGAACCTTTGGTCCAAAAAGCCCGAAAGATTCACGATCTTCGCGAGGAAATGTCCTCAGGAATTTGTCTGTACTTGTTGACCCACGCTCGCGAAACAATTGTTTACGAACTTGCCAGTACCACCAATTAAGTTGTCGCCATCCTATCCCAGGCTTGACGTTCCAGGGTCGATACTCTTTGCTGGTCGGACTGGCCTCTTTTCTTGGCCACTCGGCATCAATGTGGGCTACGCTTGGTATTGGCATTTTGCAGTATGTCCGACGGATAGCCTGCGTTTGTGACGATACCAACGATCCTCTACTCCCAAAGAACAATACCATCGTCTTTCTTATCTCTTGCCTCAATTCGGGTGACACCATGCTGCACAACTGTCAGTTGTCTACCCAGGTCCACTTAAACAGTCAAGCTCACCATGAAGGACATATAGGTAGAAAAGGATCAAACCAATATAACATCAGCTTGACTTCGTCGACGTTACTGTAGTCCAATCGGAGGTGGTTATTCACATGTAAAGTCCATACCGGAGTTAGTCCCGAAACGGTGACAAGACTATGGATATCAAAGTTGCGGGTGGAGAAGACTGTCATTCTCTCGGGTAGCTCCGTTTCTGGCCGAAATTGGCCACAGAGTGTAAGACACTCGAAGGATATCCTCTCAATCTCGGCAAATGTGACACTTAAGAAGAGGAAGTGGTCGCCAAAACCTCTAGAATGTGGGATATGGATTATGCGCTCAAATATAGATAACCAGTAATCAAGGCTCCATGTCCCAGCATCAACGCATGAATGCTTATCAACAGAGCCAAGAGGTCAGTATGATTAAGTAAGGGAGTGGAAAATAATACGGGCTTGAAATCCTCCTTCTTCTCTTCGCATCTTTGCAGAAGAGTCCCGAGAGTCATTGTTGGCCGGATAAGCTTCAAAGCTTCGATAGATATCTTCGCCAGAATTTCAGGGTATTGATCAAACTTGGCATAATCACGATACATGCTCCGCTCACGCAATTCGTCGATGTCGGACTGTATCATTTGTCCAATGCATGGGACGATGATTGCAGAATTTGCGTCAAATAATGCATCTGAATCTTCATTTTGGGAAATTGTTGGTTTCAGAGCAAGAGCCATCTGTGCGATGAGAGATTTCTTAGTCTCAGGTTTCCAAATAGTTGAAGTCCACATCTCTGGGATCTGGTCTAGGTCGGCCCTGCAGTTGATAGTCAGTTTGTATTTTCAACCCTGGAGACGGAGCACAGTTACTTTGCTAGCGCTTCTTGCCAGAGACGCGCCTCCCCTTGGATAACTTCAGGGTTTCGCAGGTCTTGCGGCCAGGTAAGGAATATTTGTGGCACGTCATAGTTGATGGGCTCAACACTCACGCCTGGCAGCGTATGAATGGAAAGCGAAGCACTACTTTCCGCTTCAATGTCATCCTTTGAGGAATCTGTTCGAATACTTCTCAGCTTTTCGATCATTGCGTCTATGGCTCCGTTCATGGCCTCTTGTATCCGCGATGTAGCAATATCAACTTGAGCAGAAAGAGAAAGCCTCCTCTCGAGATCTGTTGGCTCTTGCACAGATGTCTGGTCCGAAGCATCGAGATTGTCTGGGGAAGAATCCTGTTCCGTGCTGCTTAATAGGTTTCCCGAAGCTTCATCTCCAGGCTCATCTCCTCCTTGTATTTCTTCCACTTCGACGTTCAAGCAAGATGAGTTCAGCACGACGGCGCCTTCTGCTGGAATGAGTGATGCGTTGATATCATACTGATCGATTTCAATATTCTCTGGATCATGAACTTCCATATTGAGGTCGATTTGCTGTCGAGCGTCTCAGTATCTTACAAAATGAGGTTTCAAGAATTTAGAAGGTCTGTCGTGGGGTGACGAGAATTCCTGCTTTCTTTACGTGACTCGCATGCAAGCCAGTCTGCAAGTTCCCAAAGAATGTCATCTGTAACACAAGAAGCTCCAATGATATACGTGGAGCTCGGTGTGCCATTTTGGCTATAGAGCCGTAGCAAAGTACTATTAGAAATCCCGGCTCTGCATATGTCGTACTCACACTTGCATTTCCGTCTTTGGAAAAGATTTTCGTCACCTGCGTGCAAGTGAGCAGGCAATTTTTCAAGCATGTGCTGTCTTGAGAGCCTCAATATCGTGCCATAGAGAGACTTCGGGGACGTTTGGAACGATTGTGTCTCATATGGAACAGTTCTTGGTTTGTACTAGCTTAAAAAAGAGCGTTGCGTGGGATAACATAGTCGAGAAGAAGCGAGCTGAATTGGCGATGGGCATTAACACAATTCATGGCCAAGAAAAAAGTCTGGAACACCATCCATAACCCCTGCCGTCTGCTCTTGCTCTCATTTCGTCCCCCTCATGTTCATAAGATTACTCTTATCGCTTAATTGCTTCCATTACTGAGAAGATGGAATCGCTTTTATGATGCCCACGCCTGCAAAGCCGAAACACCAAGGGCCATGATGGTGAGGAATATGGTGATGGAGCCTGCCAGTACAGCTCCCCAGAAAGTGTAATACGCTGGTATAATCAGGCATTTTCAACACTGATGAGGCAATTGATACTGACCTAGAGAGTCTCTCTTGTCTCGAAGTAGCTCCTGGACACCTAGCGGCTTCTGTTTATCCATGCTAAAAAGAGGGGTTATTAGCTGAAAACAGATCATGGTAGGGAGTCTATGTACTAGACAGAACATACTGAAGTCGAAGTTCTCGAAGCCTTCTTCCAAAGACGGGAAACTCGGAGTAAGCCCAGATGAGTCTTGCAGGAGTTGGAGGCACCCTCCAGCTCGGATGATGGCAAAGGCCAAGTCTTGCGTGGTCACGGCGAGGAAACCTTTTTACAAAGTCTTTCATGGTGGGTTCGTGTGGCCTCTGCAAACAGTATTTGCTAATCCATTCAGAGATAGTGCGCAAGTAAGGCCAGTAATAAGGCACGGCATCAACAGCTTTGTAGATACGCTTGCCAATCAAACTTGAATTTTCTTCTGGCCAGTGTAGGACCCAGCTAAGCCGTCTGGGTAAGAACAACTGCAGGCACGCTTTCCGTATGGCTTTCGACTGGGAAGATTCGGCCGATTTTCTGCAGCCAAACAAGAGCTGCATGGTGTTTTCCAACTCCTCAGACCAACCCAAACCATCAGGCAAAATTCTAGGAACCGTCAGTGAATGTTAACTATTGTAGCATTTATATCGGACACATAAGTTGTACCTACCTCGAAATAGTGGGCCTTATCTATCCATATTGTTGGAAACCAATATATGTACAAAATCTGTTTCCAAGATCTTTCTTGCGGCCGCTTGAGAAAATTAGAGGACATTGTGAGATGCTTCCTGACATCGAAAGTCGATTCGATCTCGAAGCCTTTCAGACAAGTAAGAGTGTGAATGTCCAGATCGCTGCTACAGAAGATCTTTTCGTCGTCTGATAAATCTGCACCCCATGGTTGCTCTAATCTGCGCTGTTTCTTCAATATATGTTCTTCAATATCGGCGTATGTTGTGGACAGCAGAAACGCGAAAGGATCGTCCGATGCGGCCCCTCGTTGTCTGGACAAGTCGATAAAATGGTCTAAAGCACTGAGCCATTTGTGCAGTTTGTAAATTCCGAGTGTCACGATATGAAAACTGAGGAACAACATGAAGAAGTCTTCAAGGTTTGCCGAAGGTTCGCCGGACATGATCGGACGGAGTTCCTCTGACTTTCGAGAACACATGTGAGTGAGAGTTCTTAGGGGCATATCCCGAGATAGAACCTTGATAACCTCTAATGCCACTTTCGCGACTTTATCCGGATGCTGCATGATTAGAGAAGTAATTCTCATATATATATCATAACTTCTTAGATGTTTGATATCGAAAAGCTCTGACTCATGCTGCCAAGAGGTCTGAAGGATTGATCCAATAGCCTCTACGATAGTGACAAATTGTACAGAACGAAGTTTGCTGCTAGGTTCGAAGTAGCCGCGTGTTGGCTCGAGTTCAAGAGCAAATTGTTTGATTATTGCTTTAATCACGTCTTCGTCAATATTGCGCCACACTCCGTACTGCCATGTAGATGGAATACCGTTTAGATAGTCGCTCATTGGAGAATTAGCCTATAGCCAGAGACAGCTGAACCAACGCAAAGGGAGAGGTCTAATTACTCTTCTTGTATTTGCCGCTGAACAATACCTGGATGGTTGACGGTCAAACAATCACGCGACACAGTTTGAGCGCTACTGACGGTTCGCCTTTGATTGTTTGCCTCGAGGTCTGTCTGGACGATGTCAGATTGAAGGTCTCGCAGCTTGTCAATCATCACGTCGATAACCTCCTTCATGATTTTCTGAATCTGCACAGGAGTGAATCCGGGGATTGAGATAGGAGGCTGGATGACTTGTTGTGCCATTTCTGGTTCTGTTCCAGAACGACCCTCGACCAAGAGATTTCCTGGAGAATGACCAGACTGGGGGTGCTCAGCAAATTCCTCTTCGGCATTGAGGGCCACCGGATTGGACATGAGATCGACTTCTGCCGGCACGGCAGGCGTTCCGATATCGTTGAGTTCTGTTCCATCTGTATCTTCAGATAGCATTAGGAAGAATGGTATAATTCACTCGAAGAGAAAATTGTTGACAGAAGTGACTGTGAAATGGTAGGTCTGAAGACTATAGAGAACTCAAGGCACTGGAGCCTCAACGAATATCCCATCGTGCACCAGTGGGCGAGTTGACCACGGGCCCTTTGCACTTTCCCAAAATATGTCATTCTCGCCTAGATACATCCAGTAATTTTCGTGAAGCTCGGTGAGCATGCTCCTCGTGCTATGAGTAGCCTCACTTCCGTCGTGCAAAGTCGTTGGCTGTACTACGAAAGCGCATGCGACGTTACTCGCGGCGGGTGTGATCTGCATGCAAGTTAGCAATATTTTTGCATCTCACAAACTGCCTTGAGTGCCTCATCATCGGGTTATGGCGGGATTTGAGGCCGTAGAAAGAGATTCTGCCTCGTATGCAGGACTCTTTAATCCATGCTGGCGGATAACGAGATATTGTATGGTACAATAGCATATGTTGTGTTCAAACAACTCGTATCATTAGATCTGAAATCGGAAGTGGTATGTGAACAACGTCAAAATACCCAGAAGTTGCTTCCACATATGTCTATGTTTCCGCCTGGTCAGCACCTGAATGAAATCTAGACCGTGACTAGAAAGCTCAAAGCACCTCATGACTCTCTCTACATTGCTTATATTCCCGCGCTCCATCACCGAGAACAGGAAAACACGACGAGGCCCAAGTCAGTGTATTCAATTATGAGGTGGGTTAAATGTAGCCCACGTCTGCGCACCCGATACAGCAATGCTGACCAGCCCAAGGAAAGTCGTCAAGCTCCCGAATATGATGGCCCTCCAAAATGTATAGTAAGCTAATTTTCCGCAGGCATTAGCAAGATAGCACGGCAGTATTGAAGTAATATCGCTCACCGTTGGAGTTCCGATTGTCTCTAAGTAGACCCCTGAGACCACGAGGCTTCAAGCTATCCATGCTAGAGCCAAGTCAGAGTCAACTTTGGACTTCAAAACCAGGTAACTTACTATTGTCGGAGTTCATGCAAGCGAGGCCCAGGATTGGGAAACTCCGAGTAGTCCCACGTGGACCGTGGGTCCCAGAAACCATATGACCTATAACCAAACTCTCCATGAAGGTCCATCACTCCAGGAAATACATCCCAGAAGTCCTTCATTCGGGGCTGCATTCAAAAAATCTGTTTAGTCATGATCTAAGTGGAAGCTGTAAAGAGAAAAGAACTTGAGAACTTCTCGATTCGGATATGCCCCATAACCTCTCGGGCTTCGTATTGACGAAGTCCAGGTTTCGCGGCAGGGCCGGTGAGTACCATGCAGATGCTAAAATTTTCGAATAGGCGTTCTTCGTGGTTCGTTTTTGTCGTTTATTGCGCCGTTCACAAGCAAATAACATCTCCATTGTGTTAGGCAATTCCTCGTTCAATATAACTAGTGGTGGACTTCGTCACGCGTCAGTGAGTCGATATGGTCTTGACAGGATGGACCAGCAGACCTCGTAATCGGACCAGTGCTTCAGGCCAATACAATTTGAGACTTTTTTCGCTTTCGTCCAAGAAGAGATGCGAGGCGATATCCTCGGTCCAGATAAGTTCGAGGCCGCCTACG
Organism: Mollisia scopiformis; assembly: GCF_001500285.1. Lineage (NCBI taxonomy): Eukaryota > Fungi > Ascomycota > Leotiomycetes > Helotiales > Mollisiaceae > Mollisia > Mollisia scopiformis. Next base: position 174,767 of record NW_017263596.1, read on the forward strand.
CTTTGAAGAACGCCCACATTGAAATCTCCAGAAGTAAACTTTCCACTCAGTTGCTCCTTCCCTCTATGGATTTCTTTTTTGAGACGACGAGTTCGCCACGTCCTATCATCAATTTGAAGGAATTGCTCAAAAATGGTGACAAGCTCAGTGTTCATCAACAACAGAGGCAAGAAGTTGGAGTAGGATTTTCTATGTCTCGTATGTCTGACAGTATTTTTGAAAACATCACACATCCAGTAATAACGTCGTTCTCTGAAACTGATTATGTCTAACGCAAGCAAAATGAGGTAAAAGTCATCGAAGCGTGGACCAGCACCTGCCACAAATGGCTCGAAAGTGGGTGCGCTTTCGCGTAATTTCTTGAGGAGATCTCCAACGGTAGTATGCGGTTGACTGAAAGTCTTGAACAGCTGGAGATTAATCGAATGATAAGCTCTACGTTTGCACATAGTGATGCTTTGCCGATCTGAATAAGGCCAAAGTGCGGGGGGTCGAAACTGACAGCTATGATATCCTGATCATCAAACACTGGCTGGTAGGTGAGAGTCTGAATTAGTCTCCACCCAATAAGTCGTATTGTTGAAACAATGCGCCGAAGAGGGCGTCGTGGATCTCCTTGGTAGCAGGAAATATGTGCTAGTGCCTGCGCTACTTCGTTTGTTAGGGGACGCCTCACTGTAGGGTCTAGCACGGGATAGCCAGCAGAATCTGTGTAGGAAGGAGGGAAGTAATCCCTCCAAATGTCGGGGACGCTGTTCATCTGTGCTCTGAAGAGTCTATCAGCCTAGCACATCTACCTAGGTATGGATAGTAGAATGAGTACAAACTTTTTGATGTGAGTATGCGTTGTCCTGTAAGGATCGACATCTTCATGTAGAGCAACGGTCTTGATCGGCCAGGAGTCCATGACAAGGCAAGGTTCTTCACGTCTCATCGACAAGCAACTGCCATCCACCCCGTGTGTCTGATCTGTATTCTGTGCGATGCTACCGCTATCTTCTCTGCTACCTTGCTCAACGTCGACATTTGCTGCTTCTGCTCCGAGGACCCTCAAACCTTCACAGACTACACGCGATAAATTCTGGAGGATATCCTCCAAAGCCCCTTGTAAATGACCATCGGATGGGTTATTGCTTGAAACTACTCGCCTTGTTGACGCATTGGACTTTGCGTCTAAAACCCCCGTTGCATATCGAAGGTTCGTTGTAGCTCGTGCCGAACCCACAATGTTAGAAATCTTCAGCTTCTTCTCTTCCGCACACATGAAACATGTCTCACTACACGGGCCAGGATCGCTGTATGCTTCTGGTGCAACGACCGCACTGCGTGTAGAGTGTTCGTCATTATCACGAAAGCGGCCACCATTGCTCTCGCTTTCTTCGTGGCTAGGAGTCGTCTCTTCCACCTCGACACGTACATTTGCCGAATCTTGCACCGCTTCGCCGTCGGCTGGAACCCGAATAGGCGACGAGCCTAGGTCGTGGAGCTCCGTGCCGAAGTTTTCCGGATCATTGCTCTCCATCGTAATCGTTCCAGTCTCATAGAAAAACCGACCAAAAGACCCAGATCAACAAAATCATAGAATCCTCATGCCTTTGAAATCCTCGCCTCTCCTCCCATCGTGTAACACACCACGAGTGCATCTGCAGCGTCCCGAACCACGTCTTCCGTCAGACATGAGGCTCCAATGACTTGCGTGCGCCTCGGTGAGCGAGGTGCTCGTGGAGGTTGTGCCACCATATGGCTGGATGTGGAAGAAACGTGCATTCGTGATCTGTGAGGTGGTTAGCAAACATTTATGCATGCAGGACGTTAGGTGTTACTGATGGGTTTCTTGCTGGCTGCCTGGATCCGGAGATTCGATGTGAGTCCGTTCCGCTCTTTCCTGAATAAGTGAGTGATCGAGCCTTCCTACAGCACTCCACAGAAACGCGACTGCAACAGATCTCAAAATAGTCATAAGCTGGAGTGACCCTAGGATCTGAATACTCGATACATCATCATACACTTCATAACTTAGAACCCCTCTTTCCCCCTTTCACTGCTCAACAACATCCCCATTCTTCTCCATCTCCCCACACAAGAACTCCCACTCCCCCGCACTAACCTTACTGACACTAATCCTCGCCAACTTCAACATCTGGAAATTCTCCATCGGATGTCCCTTCGTGCTCTGCCACGCTTTCATTTCCTTCAACGTGACTGGCGTCTTGAGTTTCTGTTTGAAGGTCACGTGCACGACGGACCATTTGGGGTCGGAGGGCTTGGATTTCGGGTCGTAGTAGGGTGCTGAGAGGTCGTGGGCTGATACTGTGGGGAGTGGTGTTAGTTTGGGAGTGAGGGGTTGGGGAGGATGTAGAGAAGAAGTTGGGGGGAGAAGTGGGACGGACGGTCTGGGGAATGTTCTTGTACAATTTCCATGGTGCCGACGATGGCTGGGGTCTTGCAATTAGAATGGTAGAAAAATGCCAGATCTCCTTTCTTCATCGATCGAAGATTGTTGCGAGCTGTTCATACATTAGTTCTGTGGTGGGGGAAGAACAATTCTGGATGGAGCTAACCTGGATATGCTCGAATGCCTGCTCGATTTGTTAGCTAGAGTTTCATGGGTACGTTTTCGTGTAGGAGCTCACCATCCCAAGGCTCTGGCTCAGTCTTTGATGCGAGATCATCGATAGAGAATCGAACATCGTGGCCATTTTCAAGTCGTGTTTCGGGCTCGGCTTTCATCAACCAGTATTGTCTACCGGTAGATGCTGTGCTGTCTGTCGCAGCGGCTGGAGCTGTCTTGGTCGAAGGCTTCGCTTCTTCTGCCTTTGTAGCATCGGCAGGCTCCTATGAATATAGTCAGATAATGCGATAGTGCCGAAGAATGGAGTTCGAATCATGAAGGCATCTCACGTGGCGCGATGTTGAAGATGGGCATTGCATTAAGAGGAAAAACGTACGGAATTAGACCACAGATGATGAAACGCAAGGACTCACATTTGGTACTTGTTCTTCTTCGCCGTCCTCATTTCCATTGATAACAGCACCCTTTTTATTGGTTGCTGTTGCGCCTTTCTTCGGCTTCGCCTTAGAGGGGCCTTTCGTCGACGTCGTCTCCGGCACAGTTTCCTGCTTGGCTGCTGTTGATATCCTGCGACTGGATCGTCGTGGCTCTGCTACGTCCCCCAAATCTTTGGCCTTTCGTTTCGGCATTTTCTTGCGAGGAATCTGACACGAATCTCTGGAAGTGGGAACGTCCAACACTAGTGAGGTCGTACAGAATAGAAAAGTAACTCCTACCAACAGGCGTTCCTGTTGCATCTCAACGCAGGGACGCTACGCTTTCGTTTCGGCACCGGATCTGACTGGCCGCCCAAGCGAGAGTGACCCGTCGCGCTACAGCACTTTCTTTAGAGACCATACATCATCCCAGAACACACCACATCTTCTGCAGCACACCAAGCAAGCGTCTCTTTTCTAATAGCAAATAATAATAATGATATGGTCCTCTCAAATCCATCGCTTACTTTTATCCAAACCTTCCCATTTTGTCAAGATCCGTGCGATCCTGGTTATTGCAACGACACACGAAGTATTGGGCGTCAGGGACCATGCCATGCTGCATCCCTGTTCAATAGCAAGTCAAGAGAACGCCTCCCGTTTAATAAAGCACTCACCCTCGTCACTCATCACTCTCACTCAACCCAGAGAAGCATATGACTTGCGTTTTTGACCCTGCACTTGGGAGGAAGATAGCCCGCGGTGCCCCGTCTCCACAATCTTTTCTGCGTTCCCCTCTAAGCAGCAGCTTGACAGATCGAATCCCGGGACCCAGGAAATCCTTCTTTTGCCGCACACAGGACCACAAGTGCAGCAAGTCTCAGATGTGGCCCTCTCTGTGAGTAGCCGGTCGCACGACGTGGAAGAAGTCGAAAACCTGGGCAAACGGAACGATTTATGCTATCTCCTTCCATTCCGGTCGAGCAGGCAGGAAATTGAGGAGATGCTATTATGTTCCAGATGGCCATCGCCGTTAGGAGGGAAAACGCCCCCGGACGAGGTCCAGGAATTCTCTGGTTCAACGTGCCCCTCTCAGCACGACCGCCACCACGGCCAGACACGACGTGGAGGTCGTCGAAAAGGATCATGCTCTTCGATCTGTAACAGAGATCATTGGTCTGTGTGAAAGTGTGACGGGCACTAGAGAGAGGCACGAGTAACTGATTTGGATCGTCGTGTCGTTTTATGACGGCCATTGCAGCAAAGCTTATCCGTCTGTCACGACGTCCAGAAGCGTGATTAATCCCCAAAAAAGACTGGCCCTGTCCAAACAAGTATTGCTATTCGAGTGCTCGGCATTTCCACATAAGACCCCCCATCCCCTCCCTCCCTCTTCTTCTCATGTGCCTGAACGTTCTCTCCTTCTTTTCCTTTCTTTCTTTCGTCCCTCCCTTCCCTCACGGCGGTGCTCATTACATTCTGAATCGTGGAAATTCCATGGCCCTGCTATCGACAAGCTTGCCGCCGTATCAACCGAGAGAGCCTTTTCAAACGCAACGAATAGAGTGAGGTATGGAGGGATCACCGCCAACACGCTGGGCTGACATTCCTTCTGGTCGAGCTCTCTTCTCCAGCTCGTTCTCTTCTTCCCTTCTTCTTCTACAATCCTCCGGACATCGTCGTGTCGCACACTTCAGCAAGTTCATCTCTTCGGCTTTCCAGACCGGACCCAGCACTATCAGCCCGACGGTTAAAGCAGCAAGCGGGCTTCACCGCATTCAGACACTGGAACCACACAGTCGGGGGGGGGGGGGGCGACCTCGACTGGAGATTTTGCTATACCATATTGACACTTCTAGCACCAGACATTTCTAACAGACAGACACAATGGCCAGAGAAGACGCCTCTCGGTCGGCAGTGAGTGCGGGCCAGCATCAGCTCTCGTGGGCGTGCAAATTGCGTCCGGTTTCGTGGCTGGATGAGGTCGGCATGATGATCTACCTGGACGGAGGTTTGATTGGAGTCGCTTCGTTAGTACTGACACAATCAAACAGAAAGTTCCCCAGCACCACCGCAGAGAGAGAAGAGAAACCATCCCATCCCCCCATAATTGCGCTGCTGTCACCTACTGGCCGGCACGCACGCAACGCCTACCTACTCACACTTCAGCCAGCAGCAGCCTACGACTGACTACTGATCCCACTCGAGTACTGCACCGGACTGGACTGTACGCTGCTACACACGCCTACTCGCGCCTACTGCTACTCCCGTATTACATTACGTCTCTTGTCGTCGCTCGCCCTCGCGCTCACCTCCCTCTCGCCCATCTCCACACCTCAGGGCGATTCCCGTCTTCCGGCCTAATTCGATTCCTTGCCAGCAGTGATACCGGTGACTCCTCCCTCTGCACGTCCTGATAGTAGCTCTCGATCACTCGATCGATCCTATCTCGACCTCGCACCCGTTGCTTATTCCCCCTGCGCCCTATCATTGCGCCGCATGATCAGTGTTACAGCAGTTTGAGGGGAACGACGAGGACCTCCACCAGGCCGGCGTCCCCATCCCATCCCATCCCATTCCCTCAACCTTCCAGGCTCGGCACGTCACCCCTTCTCGAGGCTCCTCTGATCCGAGCCCGATTCTGGATCATCTCCAGGTACGTCCCGGTTACGCCTCTTCTTGTTGTTGTACGTCGGTTCATGCAGCTGTTGCCTGGCTTGGCTTTGCCTCACCGGCTCTCACCTCACTCACGCTCAAACTTGCCACCTCAACCGCAAGCGATGACAAACGTCGAAATAACGTGATAACACGCACTTGCATTCAACCACACATGCGTCGCGATGCGACATCGACAAACCTAATTTGTCCTTGGCCCAATGAAGCAAACATATGGGGATCGTCACTGACCATGGTGTTCTTGCAGACAGCCATTCATTCCATTCTCCCTGACTGGTACAAAGGTACTTCCGGGCTTTATCGCCGATATTTTATTTTTAGTCTAGCTCGTTTCGGCTTGGCGCAATTACCGCCAAATTCGAACTTCGCAGGAGCGAGTCTCTGCGACAATAACAGCACAGCGCGTCAAACTAGGTAAGACCTCTATCCCATTCCTGCTCTCCTCAAGGCTCTCAAGATGTCGTGACATCTGTAGATACCTTCACGCGCGTCGCTGATAGTCGTCCGACCTGTTGATGTCGTCGATGGCAATTGGCGCCTCCTTTGCTCCATTGACCCATCTCCAGCGTCGCGACTTTCATCGCGCCTGGCCTCGACCTCGCGTGTGGTCATCTCACTGGGACCCTCGAGGCCTTGTATGGAGTCTTTGTTACAGTATTGTATAGCTGACGTCTTGTCGCAACCGCAGATGGGTAGCTCCACCTCCTTCCCACAGACATGAGCTCCTGGATGAACGACGCCGCCGTCCAAAATCAACATGCCGCTGGCTTCAACCATCTCGACCCCAATGCCGGTGGAGCCATGCTCGACCCTAATGCTTTTATGAACAACCCATCGTCCTTCGATCCATCCCAATTCCAAAACCAACAGCTACAACAGCGGATGCAGAATGGTGGAATGCGCGGCAATGGCTCGCCCGCCTTCAATGCTCCTGTATATCAAACCAACCCTGTTGTTCCATCAAAACGACCTCGGCCAAGAGAGGATAGCTTAGGCACATCACCACGTCAAGCGCCCGGTATGCTTCCTAATTCACGCTCGCAGACTCCCCAGCAAAACCCCTATCCTGGCTTCCAGCAGAACAATGTTCCTCCACAACATGCGCCTCAGCAGACCCCTTATTCCCATCTGCAGAATGGCTCTACCAATGCTAGCCCGTCGCCCATTATGGGTAACCAGCTTCGTCCTGGTGGTGTTCCTCAACGAGTCTCTACAGCTTCTCCACATCCATTCTCTCCTGCCGCACAGCAATTTCCTCAGGCCTCTCCTTCCCAATCTGAACATGGCAGTCGAGTAGACACACCTCAGAACAGCAATCCTTACTCACAGAACCCTGGTTTCCCCCAAGGATACAATCAGAACTTCACACCCCCATCTGGCCGAACTTCAGCTCCTCCTCAAAGTGGCATGTCAACACCACAAATGCCACAACCTCACATGCAGCAACAGCAGCAATCGCAAATGTTTCCACAAGGCCAGCAACCTACCCAGGGGGCTCAGCAGCGACAACCAACCAATTTAGAACAGCAGAAACTGCTGTATCAGATGCAACTTCAACAGCAATTGCAGCAGCGCAATATGATCAATGCACAACGTGGGAACATGCCCCAAGGCGCCAATCCTATGGCCAAAGGTCCAATGCAAGGTCCGAATGGACAGATGGCTGGCATGCGACCTCAACAACCGTCTGCTCAGGGTCGGCCGAATGCAAATGCAGATAGCTTCATGAAGAATCTTGTGACCTTTATGCAGCAAAGGAATCTACCTCTGGACATGAATCCACTTGTGGGTGACCGTCAGATATCCTTAATACAGTTGTATATGGCGGTAGTCAAATTCGGGGGATATAAGAGGGTGACAGCACAGAATGGCTGGGGACAAGTCGCACAGTCACTGCAATTCAATCCGATGCAGCAGCAAGCCGCGCCACATCAGTTGAGAGCACACTACGAGCGTAACCTCCACATGTTCGAAGAAGCTTGGGCGAACCAACAAAGGCAAAAGGCAGCTATGATGCAGCAAAATCCCAATATCGCCGGTCCTCAAATGTCACCCACGAAGCAGATGAATCCTCAAGCTATGCAGCCGTCGCAAGCGTTCATGCAACAACAGCAGCTATTGGGACAACAACAACAAGCTCAACAGTCCACGCCTGTCAAACAGATGCATCATCCTCAACAGCCAGCTGTCAATGGCTTCTCTACACCTCAACCACAAGGCCAACCACAAGGCCAACCACATCAGATAGGATCCCAGAGTCATGCACGCAACAGTCTTTCAAGAAGTATGGATGCTACTCCACCTCAAAATGGGGCATCATTTCCTATACCCTCACCAATATCGGCGAGCAAGGCAGGTGGTCTTGTCACACCGTCACCTCATGTCGATGCAGCTACTAGGACAGGTGTATCTCAAGTCACTACACGGGAATTCTACCTGCCGGATGAACTGATTCCAAAAACGCGTATGTTGGATACATATGGCGGCTTTGAGCTTGAATCTTTGGCGGCGTTGGGGGAAAAGTTGATGGGCATCAGACCTGTCGATCCGGAATTAATAGATATCGGCATCATCGACATTCATGCTCTGACGATGAGCTTACAATCTGGCCTACATTCAGAAGTGCGGTTAGCGTTGGATGTCTTGACAAAAATCTCGTTGGAGTCGCGATTGCAAGTGGATCTACGAGCCTGCGAAGACCTTGTAGAAACGCTTATAGATTGCGCCGAAATGCAGGTCGAGATGTTAGCTGAGAATACTGCAGAAGTGTCGGACGTGATGCTCATCACATCCTACGAGGACGTCGTACGTGCATGCCGAAGCGATCAAGATCTTCTGCAAGATATCCCATCTTACAACACCCTTGACTACGATCTCGACCGCGCCGTTGACAAATTGGTGTGCATTACTACAATCTTGAGGAACTTCTCCTTCTACGAGACAAATCATCCTGCTCTCGCCGACGAGTTGGTTATCAAGTTTTTGTGTGTCGTTATACGGTATCTAGGTACTCGAAACATGCTTCTTAGGACGAATCAGAATACCTTGGACTTCATGAAAGATGTTATTATCTTTCTTTCGAACTTAGCTCAGACCATCGAGTTACCCGGGCGCGAACAAGCATTATGTCTTCTGCATTTCTTATTGGCTTTTGCTCCATGCCCTCCACCCAATAACGTGGGATCTGAAGCTGTCACATTTTCGTCCTACGATCCAGCTCTTCATCGTTATCTACCTCCTGCTGTTGACGGACTTGCAAAATTGCTTGCTAGAGACGAGCCCAATCGGACACATTACAAAACAATATTCGCCTCAGATGTCGCGTCTACCCCGCCCTTTGATCTCTTGACTAGGACATTCGCACTCGCTATCTCTGGAATCCCAGACGAAAAGCAAGACTCGAAACGAGGCAACCTGATAACCATTGTTGAGTCTCGGAAACCTTTCTTAATGCAGGGAATGCTAGCAGCAGAGATCCTATCTAACCTAGCTCCGGGCTACGAAACTGGAGTTGCGAAATCCTGGCTGACGTCTGAGGATGGCTTTTCCCAAAATCTATGTCGACTGATCTTATTATTATGTATGGAGACTTCACCACCAGCGCCTCCGAGGGGGCAAGTTCCAAAAGGTGTCGAGGATGAAGCAATACTTCACATTACCATGGGTGGCATTGCAGTCTTGCGTCGTCTAGCAGAGAAGTCCCGAGATCCGGAAGATCCAAATTCCAATATACCCCTCTCTGGACTTCTTGCGAAAGAGCGACTCTTGGAAGCTCTCAGAATAGGACAACCAAGGGTGAGGCCGGTTTTAAAACAATTGTGTGCATACGCAGGACTGGGCACATAGGCGCGAGAATTTCTTACCTCATTGTACCACATTCCATAGACGCATCAATGACACTTAGCAGCGAGTGGAGTTGGCGTTCACGAAGTGATATATGTTTATCTAGCATGGCTTTAATTGCCTGATGACCTTTTTCTTTGGTTGGAATGATTTAGGTGTTATTGTTGTACAGGTTGTATTCTGGCTTCGGGACTTTTTCTCCTGGCTGAGTATCGAGAGAAAGGAAATGGTGCTGTATATATAGGCATCTGTCTTAGGCAAATGCAAGTTACTGCTCAAAAAGCAAATGAACCAGACTCCGATTCCCAGACTTTGTGACCATATGACCTTCGTGAATAAATCCATACAACTATTCCATACAAGTAGTTTACAATCCACGATCCTTCAAAAACTGCTCTATCTCCTTCGTCTTGTGGCCCTTTTCTACCTGTTAGCGTACAGAATAACCAGCATCAATCATCTCAACGTACCTTCACAATAATGTGTCTCGTCAACTGATTTACAACGACCTCCTTCTCATCAACCCCTAAAGCCAGCTGTAAATCCTTCCTCAGCACATTGACGTCTCCCTCTATTTTCCGCAGCTTCGTCAACTTCATGTTCCCGCCGCGCTTCGCCAATGTGTATATGGGGTAATTGTTCGACGGTGTTCGGGCGATTCGGTATGGGTAGACTTTTCTCTCAATAATTGGGCCACTTTGAGTTGCTGCTGGTGGAGGAGCTGTTTTTCTTGCAGATGATGTGCTGGCCGTGGTCGTAGAAAGGCGAGCGACGCCGAAGAAATGGGTAATGGTAGAAGCTTGAGGTAGAGCCATCGGCCGAAGGAAAGTGAGAGGCATTGAGGAAGCCATGGTGCTGTGCTGTGGCCTGGTCTTCAAATCTTCGCGATCCCAAGCTCTTTTGGTCGTCGCGACTTTCTCAAGTCAAAAATCGCGCTAGACTGTAAACGGCGCTAGCTTTCCCACAATCGAAATTCGACGTGAGGAACCTAGACCCCACCACGACGACAGACGAACTTATTACTTTTCTTCTCCTTCTTCACAGAAACAAAGTCGCAACCATGGCAGACAAAGCGCCCACCTCCGCGAGCGACCTGCTCAACGGCGCACAATCGCAAGCCAAGACGCCTGAAGAAGTAGCCAAAGAAAACGACCTGCTGCCCAAACTCGTCTCGCACCTCGATCGCCATCTCATCTTCCCCCTGTTGCAGTTCGTCGCGGACCAAGAGGAGGAGCCGACGCCGGAGATCACGAGAGCGAAATATGAGTTGTTGAAGAAGACAAATATGACGGATTACGTGGCGACGCTGTATTGCGAGTTGGAGGGCGTGGAGGAGGCACCGAAGGAGTTTGCTACCAAGAGGCAGGAGGTGTTGGATCGGTTGGAGAAGTTTGGGGAGGAGAGCGAGAAGATTACGGATCTTTTGGGGAGAGAGGATGTTGTTACTAGTTTGAGGAGTGATAAGGTTGCTAACTTGGAGTTCTTGAAGAAGGAGCACGATGTAGGTTTTCCTTTTTGCTGTTGGGGATTTTCTGGATAGCTGCTGATTTTGTGGCAGGTCACTATGGAGATGGTCAATGTCTTGTATGACTTTGGCAATTTCCAATACAGCTGTGGTAACTACGCTGCGGCTGCCGAGCTCCTTTACCAGTTCCGAGTCCTCTCTACCGATAACGACAAGGTTTCCGCTGCGACATGGGGAAAACTTGCTTCTGAGATCCTGACTACGAACTGGGAGTCTGCGATGGAGGAGGTTCAAAAGGTCAAGGAGTCGATCGATACCAAGCTCTTCAACAACCCACTCGCACAACTCACCCACCGAAATTGGCTCATCCACTGGTCTCTTTTCCCATTCTTCAACTACGAGCCAGCCCGCGAAACTCTCTGCGAACTCTTCTTCTCCGCCCCATTCATAAATACCATCCAAACCGCTTGCCCCTGGATCCTGAGATATCTCACCGCAGCTGTCATCACCAACCGAAGCCGAACGCGCAACACTGGTCAATACCAAAAGCAACTCAAAGACATCATCCGAATCGTCAAGCAAGAGAATTATGAGTACAACGACCCCGTCACCGATTTCATCAAGGCCCTCTACATCGATTTCGACTTCGAAGAAGCACAAAAGAAACTCTCTGAAGCCGAGGAGGTCCTACGTTCCGATTTCTTCCTAGTCGCTGCATCAGATTCGTTCGTTGAGGCAGCCAGACATCTCATTTCGGAAAGCTACTGCAAGATCCACCAGAGAATCGATATCAAGGATCTCAGCACCAGACTAGGACTCAACCAAGACGAGGGCGAGAAGTGGATTGTGAATTTGATCAGAGATACCCGGGTAGATGCCAAGATCGACTACAAGGAGGGAACGGTCGTTATGAACCATCCCCCAAGTAGCGTTTACCAGCAAGTTATTGAGCGGACGAAGGGTGGGTTCTTCAGGACTCAGGTTCTGAGTGCTGCGGTTGCGAAGTGAAGTAGCGCTCACTAGCTAGGAGAAGAAAGAATTTACCAGCTTGTGGGGAAGTGCATAGAGGATCAGGATTTTGCATGGCTGGCGTTTGGGCTGGGTCAGGGGCAAAGCAAAATCTTTTGATCTGATGATCTTTGTTTGTGGGTGTATGAGGGTGGTGGACTGGGATTATAATCCAGCTGCTGCTGATGGTACATTATCGAGAGATAGAAATGCATCGTTCAGCGTTCTCTGCACGTCAAATGTTTGGAAAAATGTCTGTGAGAAGTTCTTTGTGTGGTTTGGAGTTGGTACTGGCAAGTGCCTTGAGATTGGCAGATTCCTTGGCTTTGTTGTCACTGCAACTTGATCGATAAAGGTGGTGAACTCCATTCCTGATTGGTTCGTATTGCGTATAGCCTTGTGTGTTCGTAAGTCTGAACTTGACTGGCTAGTGCATGTGCTTTTGTGCCATTGGTTCATGCTTCTTTTCGGGGACCAGGTATCGATATTGAAGTATGGTAGGTTGGATTGAGAAGTCGTGCAACACAAGCTTCTGCACCTAAATTTGCTATCCGCCCAGCATTTTTAAAAGCTCTTGTTCAATTGCCAAGTTTGCAACGAGTACCAACAATCATCGATCCGAGATCTGGGGTTGACTTACCGACTTTGGAGCCGGTGGGGTCGGAATTGCCAGAGTGGGATTGTGTTTGTGATCCTTCACCTAGGAGAGAGCCGTTTTCCATGAATTTAAAGGACGAGTGTAGATCAAGAAGGAGCAGATCATGGTGCTAAGCTGCCCGAGGATGTTTTTGCCAATGCGGTGGTCGGAACCCCGTCGCTGCTGCCTTGGTTGTATTTGACAAAGCTTTTGACAGAACAATGCTCTCAATACCGGCCAAGCTTCCGACAGAACATTGAACAATGCTCACAATGCTAGTCAATAATTGCTCATTCTCGAGGTTTACCCTTTGTCCTTGGTATTTTGTCTGTTCGTTCTCCTGTACATCGAGACTCTGCAATTATGTAAAGATGATACTTCTCCAAACATCACAACCAAGACAACCTAGGACCTATCTGTTCTATTGGAAACAGTAGTTAAGAACAGTCTATCTCTCAAAGAACAATAGCCTTGTGCGGATCATATAAGATCCGAATTTGTCTCATAATCCAAATTCAAAGAATCAAAACATACAAACAAAGCAGAACACAAATCTTGAACACAGCTCGTCTCACTCCAGTTAGATCTGACCCAACCTCGAACTCCCGTTCCGCTTACAAAACACAAGAAACTTCAATCGAAACCAATCATGTGTATTTTGTATTCATTCCAGTACCTGGCGTGCCACTCTGTGGACACTCCCCAAGGTCACTTCTCTGAAGTGGCTCGCGTCAAGTGCGTTCAGGCTCACGCTACAGAAATGTACGCGTGTCCCAACCTCGGGATCCCACCTGTGGTGGTGATTCCGTGGCCCTCATCTCATTGTGACAGGTGCTGGACACCTGCCGACAATTCTCTCCCGAAGAACCTCGCAGCCGTCGACTTGGACCGATCGGAGCTTCGTGCTCTGGCCAAGCGATACCTCGCGGCGTTCTTAGACCATAGGAAGAAGCACGGGAAGGATTCAAACTTCCAGCTCAACCGAGAGACTTTCGCCAGTCTCCAGGTCCAATTCGTGGAAGAGGCGCAGAGCCTCTACCGCGCGTTGGAAAATAAGATCCGATGGGACTCTCAACAAAACAGATTTGATCACTCGCTAGCCGAGAAACACCTCATCATCGACTTAAGATGGGCCGTTCAAACTGTCATCGTTGAGCAGATCTTCGCGCGTCTTCCTCCCTCCACATCTAGTACACCGTATGATATATTCTGCGGTTTGACTCATGCCCAACAACAAGCCTTCTTCGCTCACGCAATCAAGAACAAAGCCACGCACGATGGCTATGAGGATAATGGCCGCGAGCTGGTCACACCTCTATGCGCTTGTCCTAAAATGCCGCGAGACCAGTTAAACCGACTGACACTCGAGCATGATGCGAGAGCCACCCGGTTCGTAGCAACATGCCAGTGGTGTTCGTCGACAATCTTGTTCATGGCAATTAACAGAAATGCTGACGGCCGACCAGCCACCGCGACGAACCACAACCAAAAGCCCTGGTGGCTGCTGATGTTGCAAGGCGTAAGTGCCATTGCACCAGTCGGTAGTAACGGCGAGCCACTCCCTGGAGGAGTGGTTCGCCGAACCACAGCTCGAGTGCAAAAGGGTGGCCGAGCGGCCAGCTCTCGAGTTGCGCAGGCCGGGCAGTCACTGCTCAAAAGCCTGACGAATAAGAAGAAGTAAGTGGTGAGTAGTAAGCTAGATGCTTGCATCGCTCACTCGACTGGACTTCTCTTTCCCTCTAGATACCCCCCCTAAATTGCTAATTTACTATTCCATTTGTTCCTGTTTCTACGTCATCGCGTTGCGGGAGTTTGGGATCGCTTTGTGTTCGTAAGTTCTTGTCGCCTTTGGACAAGACCGAATTATAAATGTAAAAAAGGACACAGTTCCTACTTACCTCAAATTATTTCTCCTTTCCCACTTTTGTGATATGATTTTTGATGCCTTTTTGCGTGATGTGTACCAATTTCTCGCTTGTATGGGCTCAGGGCGAAGATTTGATCTTGGCTCTAAGTGCCTTTTTGACTTATATAAAGGGACGTTGCCGCTCTTGTTGCTCTTATGAGGGGGGAACTATTCGTCTAGAATCTTGCGTGAGGTACAATTGAAGGAAGGGCTCACAAGTCTTTGATATCAGTTCACATAAAGCCAAGCGCCGTGAGGAAGCCCCTGGCTGCTTTGTTGGAAGTTGATTCTTGCCCCTCAACAAAGAAACAGTACAATGCATTATATTCCGAACAACAGTGACGAGAACTTCTCTTTGTTGTCTTTGACGCAGCATCAAACAACCCTATTGTCCCAGCCAGTAGTTGGTCTGAAGCATGGTCTGAAGAACTCTAGTATGGACCGGGGCTTCTGTTTTAGAACAGGTTCTTTTGCCTATATGACTCGGCATGCCCCAGAGGAAAGTATACATCACTTCCCCTCACTCTCAATATCCACGAAACTTCCACTTACCTCACCATCCAACATACAAGCAGAAAATGGCTACTAACACTAAACCCACTCCAAGCACTACCTCAAATCTGTCTGCTACAGCCACGATCTTTGATCCGTTGTCCTCTTTGAAAGCTGAGCTCGCAGCAGCAGAAGCTCATCTGACTAACCTCAAAGCCTCATTCAGTCACGCCATTTATGCTGCACTCGGAGAAGAATCTTGCTGTGATCCCATCGAAGAGTATCTCGCAATCAAAACCCACGACCGCCTCGTTGCTACTCAGCTCTTTCACCTCGAAGAGGAGAGAGAGCAGATTCGGCAATGGAAGGAGTGGAATGAGATTGAGAAAATCTTGGAAATTGGACGCGAGAGTTTTCGGGCTGAGATGAAGATGGAGGACGTGCAATCTATAACGATAGGGTTTGAGACCCAGTTCGAAGAAATTGAGAGGGAGCAAAAACTGTTGATAGAGTGTGGTGAGCAAGTACAGGTAAGTGATGAGGAGATGAAGGAGTATCACCGAGTGCAAGAGCGTAAGTTTTTGGGTAACAAGATGAAAGTCAAGCTGGCTGACAGTATAGCACGAAGAGCAAGGTTGGCTCACGGTCTGACTAGCTAAAGCTGAGATAGCTTGAATATCGGGAAATGATCTTAAGTAGTCTGCTGCGCAGATTTCGAGAGTGAGTCAATGATTACTGCGTCCCCATAGATGCACAAATGAAATTCTATCATCAATAACACAATTCCCAAATGACAACGTGATTCTAGCCTGGTTTGTATCGCTAGTTTAGGACTAGCGTAGATTGAAATCGGGCAAGCTTCAACTCTGAAGGTGAGATTCTGCTCAAGCACGAATGACAAAAGGGAAACATAACCGGGTACGCTATATCGGATGACGTTTCAACATTCGCTGGCGCCGGTATCGTGCAAATACTGCATCAGAAGCCTCAAGGTGTCCAGATAGCTTCGATTAACCACATGTGACTTTTTTCAGGCTTCCACGCCTTCGAGTATTGGAATCTTTCATCCGCTTGTTTGAAGAGATCTTTCCAGTCCTGTTCCTCTCTTTCTCTTCCATTTACCGTCACGAATTGCAGCAAATCCATCGTTCTGGCGGCCACTGTCAATACGCGTATCAATTCTCTTTGGTGTGTCACCTACCTGATGCTCTTTTCTTCCATGCCTCCCACAGTTCCTGGCTCGGGTAGAATACCATCATTGATCAATACTCTAGAGCCGGGCTTCATAGCCGGAACAAGGTTCTTCAATATCTTGATCGCGTATGCGTCTGACCAGTTATGGAAGATCCATCTAAAGTAATAGAGATCTGCTGTCACGGTCTGGGGAGTGAAGAAGTCATGTGTGGTCAGGGCCACTCTCGACTCCAACTCTGGAGTTACGAGCGTGCCTGTTACGTGAGGAGGACGCATGCTCGGAAGTTCTTGGACGACGAACTTCAAGGAGGGATATTTCTGTGCAATAGCGACAGAGACATGTCCTTGGGATCCACCGAGCTTCTTGGGATCAGTACGGCTCATCCAGACACACAGTTAGGACTTACGTCTACAACCGTAGCCTCTCCTAAGCTGTCCCAGGGATAATTCTCCACGACATGCTTCACATGATACCCCTCACTCGCAGCATTGGCCGCCATGGCTGTGCCGTACCGGCCCAACCGATCCGGATTCTTCGCAAACCACTCAAAGAAATTGTCCTCGGTATTATTCGCTATCTGAAATCCCGTATTCCTCGGCTCCTGACTGTCGGGCCATCGATCCATGGCATCAACCGTCTTCGTTACTGGCCCCAACAGGTCCTCCGAAAAGAACCCTACCCAAGCCTGCAGCTGTGCATCTTCGGCCAACAGCCGAGACGACGACGTATGTGCGACGTATCCTGGGCGAGGCTCTCGGAAGATAAAGTTGGTCATGGCATGGCGGATGAGTCGGCGGACATTGATAGGGTCGACGTTCGTCTTCTGCGAGAGCTCGACATAACTTATGTCTCCCTCGATAGGGACAGCTTCAGCAATGTCGAAGTGGTATATTGCGCGAAGCGATAGATTGTTGACGCACTGCAAGTGTATGGTCAGCATGCAGATCTGCTTGGGGTTCATTTCAAGAATATTATTACATCCCAAGCCAAATGTCGCAGACTCTCTTTGGGGCCCACAGTCAAGGCCTGCAGTTCTTTCGTCGCAGCGACGAGCTTCGACCGAGCTGTCCATGCATCTTTGTCTGCAGGAGAGATGGGTAACTCAGTGAGGCCGTCCGCGTCGAAAGATGGGGCTGAGAGATTCTTGGATGCGAGATAGTCCGTGATAATTTTGGTGTTTTCAGAGATTGCATTGGCGAGCTCAGTGAGCCGAGTGGCAGCCATGACTACTGATGCTTTTTATTATATATAAGAATGAAGGACATTGTTTCCTTCGAAAGCTCAGCGAGCTGTCGTCCGAAGTTATCGAGGCGCTACTGAGTGGAGTGGCTTCAGTCCAGTCGGGGTCTCGTGGCGCTAGAAGACGCCCCGCATGAGCTTGGCAGTGGATCGAACAGCCCAAGAACCCTACCCCAAAGTCGGCATGGAAGTTCTCTATTGCGAATTATCATTGAACGTTGGACATTCGACACAATTTCCTTCTAGTCTATGCTAGGTGGTTTCTGGCCATATATACAATGAAATGGCAAGTATGCATGAACGGAATTATCCAACAGTGCTTTCCTCACATCAACCAGAAATACCTGAACCTGTTCCGGAGTCCATCCCAGTCCTCTTGTAAATGGCCCAAGACTATTTCCTTCCAATCCATCATATATCATCATTCTCCCGTACAGCCCCACCATTTTCAGCTTTTTGTTTTTCGGCCATAATCCAATCGGTATTTTAAATATCCTTTCTTCAACGTTCACGAAGCCAGCATCTCGGAGATACTGCGCATTCTTTTCCGCGGCAAGTAAGTCTGGCCCTAGGGCTGCAAGGCCTGCTGCTACAAATCCTAGCCACTTTTGGACCAGATAGTCGTCTGACATCGTTCCATCATCGCAATGTGCTCTGTGGAGAAGATCCTGGAGTTCGATCCATCCACCTGGTTTCATTGATCTTCTCTAGTCAGCCAAAACTTCATAGTCAGACGAGAAAAAACAGACCGATATGCTTCAGTCAATACTTTAGGCATATTTTTCACAGCGACAGAAAGATGTCGGCCATGAACATAGTCAAAATAATTATCTCCATGTAACCATGGACTCTCGAAATCATCCACCATGAATTTAACGTTTGGTGGTACCCATGATGGCTGAATAGGACTTAAATCTATGCCAAGAATTTCAGCACCTGGGTATTCATCGCCCACTGCCCCAATGTCAGTACAAGTCTAGTAACACGTGCTTGATCAGGATGTTTTACTTACTGTCAATCGCCCAGATTCCTGTTCCTGTTCCCATGTCCAGTATTCTTTGCGGGTTCTTTATGGGGGAATAATGTAATGTTCCTCCACAAAGATTTACCACCATCGCGTGCTTCATATCTTCTCGGGCTTGTTCGGGTTCATCGTTCTGATGAAGTTGCGTTTTAGCATTTGCTCATATAGTATTTCGCCAGTGCGAGATCTTGGCTCCTGAATTGTGAAAAGTCATCTCTTCCAACCATAAAGTTCAGGCTGGGCGAGGATCGAGGAGAAGAGCTGGTCACGCTCTGCTTGAACTTACGGGAAACTGGTAATGTCCTTCTCTAAATTTATGATACCTCCTCCCATTCTCAAAAGCATAGTCTCTCACACTCGAAGATAGGGATGTCGAAGCCCTACTTGCCGAATCGCTCTCATATCCGTCATCAGGTTCTTCACCAGCCTCGATCGTGTTCTCAGCTTGATGTGCGGCCGCTTCAGCATCTTCGGCATCGGGTTCGAGCCCATCTTCTGGTGGCCGTGGTGACTTGGGCGACTTGTTCTCGCTTGGTGACCCGACCATCTTTTGCTCGACGTCCCGTCGTGGAACGGTCGGTGATCTTAGAGTCTTTGATGTGAGAGTGTACTTCAATGCAACGGCCGAGATAAGTAATACCGGATCCTTAAAGTGGGCAGCCGCAGACTAGCTTCTATTGGAAGAGGCCAGACGTTAGCAAGGTGCATGGGCCAAGGGCTGATCATTTCGGAAACCCTTGCCGACGGAATGGAGGAGTAGCACGTGACCCAATTGAACCTCCATTTCCAAGCTTCTTATACCAATCTAATGTGAACAGTAGGTTTTACTTAGCGGTATGGGAGCTACTGGATTTCTCATGATAGTTGCAAGCCGAGATGTAGAGGACTAGTGAGGTCTCATGTTTTGATTCGATGTCGTCACGGCTCAAGCGAGATCTTCAAATATCTAAACCTCACTCCAACCATCTTCCTTCTCTGTGTTCTCGAATGCATCCTCTTATAAAATCTATACTGTCAAGAATCCAGGCTTTTACCTTCCGAAATCAGAGGCTCTTTTCAGAAGCACGAGTTCCCATCACTACAATCTCATCTCAGATCCGTACCATGAAACGGAAAGCTGAGAGTCCCGAACTGTCTTCCAAAAAGGCACCCAAACTCGACGACTATTGTAACACTCAACCCAATCGTGATGATCACGGCAACATCGTATGGCCGGCACAAGCGAGACAGATCGTAGCTGCTCAAGAATTTTTGAGGGAGTGGTAAACACAACACATGTTCGTTTGTCGCCTTTGTTCTAATAATCCGCAGTGCTTCATCTCAGAAACCAACTCTTATTGTCCCAGATAAGGATGCAGATGGGCTGAGTGCAGGAGTAATTGTTCATAGAACATTGATGAAAATGGGACTTGACTCGAAGTATCTCGATGTCCATCTCGTGCAGAAAGGTTCCAACATCCACGAAGACAACGAGAGAAAAGCCATGCAAGAGAAGAAGCCTAGCTATGTCATTGTTCTGGATCAAGGGAGCAGAGGTGGACCTCCAGTCATAGATAACCCAGATGTCAGATCCATCATCATTGATCATCATCTAAGTGACGAGTTCCCAAAGGATGCGCAGGTAAGTGAGATTTTTCCTTTGAGAAACTCTAACTTACAGAATCAGGTCGTCTCGGCATGCCATTGTCCACCAGTGGCAACCACATCCCTCCTCATATACGAGATATGTAAAGAACTGGATCCAGATATTGCTTCCGAATGCGGGTATCTATGCGCAATTGGAACCCACGGCGATCTCGGGAACACGCTTAAATGGCTGCCTCCATTCCCAGACATGGCAGAGACATTCAAGAGACACACTAAGAAGCTAATCAATGACTGCGTCTCTTTCATCAATGCTCGTGAGTCTATGTCGCCTTTTCGACATGTCTCCTAACATAAATTAGCTCGAAGAACGGGCACGTATGATGTGATAACAGCTTGGACTGCTCTCCTAGAAGCGAAAGATCCAAAACAAATAATGAACAACAGACGTCTGGCAGAAGCAAGAGAAGAGATCAATATCGAAGTCGAGAAACAGACTCACACCCCACCGAAATTCAGTAAGGATGGCAAGATCGCTGTGTTGAAGATAAACAGTAAGGCACAAGTACATCCAGTAATCGCTACTCGATGGGTAAGCCGTTCCCAGACTCTCCTCTTAGGTCCAAATGATCTGAGCCAAGGTTATAGGCGAGCCACCTGAAGTCAAAAGCCCTCGAAATAGTCATGGTTGCCAACTATGGCTACTTACCAGGAAAAGTCAATTTCTCCTGCCGCATAGCACGATGCGCTCGTGGTCGCGACCCTCCAATTAACATCATCGAGTCGTTGAAAGCAGTTGCCGATCTCGACACCACAGATCTGGTTCAGAGACTAGGAGAAAGTTTTGCACGTGGGCACAAAGAGGCTTCTGGTGGGATAGTGAATACCGCTGAATTTGAGGAGCTGTGTGGCTTAATGAAGGTTGGGGAGAAACCAGACAAGGTTGAGGGTGAGGGGGTAGGAGCCAAGAAGAAGGTGGAGACGAGTCCACAGAAGAATACGTTGAATAACTACTTCAAGAAATCTTGATTGGTATTAAGTAAGAAAGTGGTATTTCAGCTTGTTATCAAATTTCGGGCTAATGCCATCTGCAGTTTTCAATACATTGGCAAAGCCCGAAGCACCTGCATCATCCAAGGACATTATACAGGAACAAGAATTGGGACACCAAGAATGATGTCCTCTCCGTACTTTGTCCCATTAATATCTTTGACGCCAGCAAGCTTCTCTTCTGGTGCGGCTTGCACACGAGTGCTGATTTCTGGATCGTGTGAGTTTTGATTTTCTCCTTAGTTGAGGATGTCATGAACTTACGAGCTTCTCTCCATTCCTTGTTAGTCGGTACCTAGATCTGTCAGCGTTATATCTATCAAGTCATTTTGTTATCTCTTACAGGGATTCCAGCATCCATTAGTCTTTGGAACTGCATGAAGATTCCTTGCTTCAACACGAATCCTTCCCGCTGTATGAGAGGTGATTCTGCAAATTATTGGTCAGTATACACCTTCTCTTGGTCATACCTCACTTACCAGTGACAGGCTTCAAGCGCATATCTCCTTTCGATCCATTGAAGAAGACCAATGAGAGACGCTGTTCATGCTGCTGATCTGCTGGTGGCTCAGATACCTTGTGAAGCGTTGCCTTGAAATGCCCCCCAGAGATGACTATTCACAAGTCAGCTTGGCAGCAAAATGGCAGTATCAAATAGCAGACCTTCCAAGGTTTGTCCCAGATTGATGACAAGTGCTCCAGGTTTGTAAGGAACGAATTTCCACCTATCCTCTTTCCAGATCTGCAAAGCCGTAACTGGGACAGAGAAAAGTAATGTCGTTGTACCGTAGTCGGTATGTCTGCAGATGAATTAGCCAATTTTGCTGCCATGAATGGATCATACTACTGACCCGTACATCCTGACTCCCTTCCGAGATGCTTTGTGCTGACCTTCGAGAGGATAGTACAAGGCATGTCTGAAGTATCCATCGCCGACAACACCGTCGTGAGATTGGACGTTGTCCCATAGATAGTCGTCTGGAAGTTCCAGTACCATTGACAGCAGTTTCAATAAACGTCTGTTGACCGATTTCATCAGATACTAACATCACCATCAGCAACATATTCAAGCCTTGACCAGAGAAAAATCTACTCACATCACAGAAAGCGGTGATCTCGTCCATGAATGGATGTATGCAATTCGGTACCCTCTCAATGTCCTCGAATTCTGGAGAGTAAAAGTTGAAGTGTTCGATTCCATCATAGTTACCTTTCTCTCTCTGCAAAATTCCATTAGTAATTGAGCCATTTCACAACTCGAGGACACTAACTCACCTTCCAACCAAATCTTGGCTTGAAACCTGCAAAGACACCCGTTGACGGATCCCACAACAATCGCTCCTTGTCCTCCTGCGATATATTTTGATGCAGATACTGTGCCAAGCTAAACTGACGATGAAGCTATTCGATCATCAATACCAGGTCGGACAAATCAGAGGGCATAAATTACCTGCTCAAGCGAAACTCCATAGTTCGTTAGAAACAAAAACCCATCCTCTTTAATAGCAGATTTTGTTGTTTCAACCAATTTCTTCACCACTTCCGGATCAGGAGAATCAAGAAGCGACAATTCAATCGTTCTCAAATCCGCCCACTCTAGCTTCTCCTTCGTCGTCTGAGGAGGAATCCATTCTGGGACTTGCTGTTTCTCGCAGCTCGCCACCGGTGGAGAGAAGTTCGCCGCCATTTTTGGATAAAAAGCTCGACTTTGTTGAAATAATTTCGCTTGCGAGATGGCAGTATCTAAAAATGATATTTATATGTCAAATATCAATCAGTACTCAGTACGAGGCTCCCTTATCTCAAGAGCGGGGTGATCTCATACGTTCCGTCTGTCGATCGCTTACGCCCCTTATCAACCCCACTTTCGCTCTCCTTTTTGCCCTTCGGCAAAGCGAAACAAGGGTCGCGAGGCGGACCTCCATACCCGCTATTAAGCCGAATCCATCCAATTGGTTATCGCGGATGTGATAACCTGTTCAAGGTTCTCGGTCTTGCATATGCGTCCGTCCCTTATCGAACATTATGTTACATTTGCTTGCAAACATGATGGTTAAATACGGACATCAGCCCCTCGTGGCTTTTCGAGGCGTATGCAAACAGCACGCGACCATGTCTTCGAATATCGATATGGAGAAAAGAGATTTGGAGTCGCCTGTTGATGGAGATTTGGCGTCAAAACATGAAGTCAATTTGAAGGTTGATATAGAGAACGGAAGGCTGGCGATAGATCACGTTGCAGAGAAGAAGTTGATGAGGAAAATTGATCTTAATCTTATAACATTGTTTGGTGTAGGTTTCACAGCCCTTCCATTACCAAACATGCTGATCTGTTCAAATAGGCACTATATTTGATGAGCTTCTTGGGTTTGGACAACTTCCTTCAAAACAAAATTCAGATGCTAATGAGGCTACATTCAGATAGGTCAAACATTGGGAATGCAGTAAGTCCCTGAGCCCAATGAATTCGGAACTTGGAATTGACAAAATTTCCCTAGAATTTGACAGGCTTCAGTACGGACTTGCGCCTAGTCAACAATCAATACGGAGCAGCTGTCTCGATTGTCTATGCCACATACGTTGTCTTCGAGCCAATTTGTACGTGGTGGAATTGCAAGAGACATCCTCGGTAACTGATACATGCTGAATAGGGACCGTTTTGCTGAAGATTTTGACGCCGAAATTCTTGAGTAAGCGACATCCACCACAATTGACAGATCAAAGCTTACACAGAATTTTAGTGACCGCATCTACTTTGGGTTGGGCAGCATTAACGATTGGAACTGCATTCACTAAGAACTTTGACCAACTTGCGGCAGTTCGTGTTTTGCTTGGAGCTGTTGGTATGTCGAAACGAAGCTCTTTATCTCAACCTACGGACTAAAAAGTGAAACAGAAGCAGCCATCATCCCCTGCATCTTGATGTACATCACCATGACGTACAACCGTGATGAATACGCGATTCGAAATACCTACGTTTTCTCAGCCTCGGCTGTCTCTGGTGCTTTTGGTAAGATCATGTCCATGCAGTGACAGAAAAAGTGGACTGATTCGCCTATTCAGGAGGTCTTCTCGCCTACGGCTTGACGCAAATCGAATCCGGAGGTCTCCATGGTTGGCAATGGATGTATGCAGAGCCCATCTCTAATTCCTGCATCTAGAGCTAAATTGTATATTAGGTATATCGTCGAAGGCATAATCAGCTTCTGTCTTTGCCCCATCACTTTCTTCTGGCTACCAAACTCAGTCGCAGAAGCGATATGGCTGAACAAAGAGGAGAAGGAACTAATTACGGTACGACTTGAGCGCAATAAAGGCGCATATGATTCGGAAGAGAAGTTTTCTTGGAGTGAGATCTTAAGGTGCTTTAAAGATTGGAAGTTCTACGTCCAGTGAGTGTCGGTTTGCTCAAACGACGGGGCTGGAACTAATACCCTTCATAGGTCCATCAGCCACTTTGGCATTGACACGACCCTATATGCAGTCAGTAAGTTGGAGCTCTAATTCTCTAACTTTACTAGTAGACTGACCTTTATCATAGCAACTTTCATGCCAAAGATGTTAGTGTTTCCAATGGCATCTGACCTCGGTGCATAACTGACAGAAGACAGTATTGCTGGACTTGGCTTCACTACCACAGTCAATGCACAACTACTTACAGTACCAGTGTACTTTGTTGCGGCGGTATCATATCTCATTCTTGGCTACTTGTCAGACAAGTACAAAAATCGCTCGACTTTCTTGCTCATTGCTCTGTCATCTTGTCTTATTGGCTACATCATTCTGATTGCCAGTCCCTCTACCGGAGTGCGATACTTCGGGGTATTCATGGTCGCTATTGGCCTTTATGCTACGTGAGTGTATCCCTTCTTGTCGATCGCTAATGCATTTTGAAATGCTAACTCGAGGCCAGAACTTCACTCAATATTGTTTGGGCTGCAACAAATCACGCTGGGTACTTCAAGCGAGCCTTCGCAACCGGAACTGTACAACTTGTGGGGAGTGAGTTAAAAGAATATTCATATTCAGGACTTGGTGTTCCAGTGCTAATCATGAACAACAGATTCTGCAGGGGCGGCCATTGGCTTCATATTCAAGACTCAATCTGCGCCTCGGTACTTCGAAGGTCTGTACTTTGCTTTAGGAGTGACGATCATGTCTATAACCTTGACTTCGATCATGGTAAGTAACACTCCAAGCATCTCTAATATCTCTCTCATAGAGCTAATTTGTACAGAGCATTTTACTGCGACGAGAAAACAGGAAGAAGTTGCGGCTCATTGCGGAAGGAGCAGCCGATCAACCAGAACTCGGGGACAGGAACCCACATTTTCTATATTATCCATAATCTCTATATCTCGTCGCTAGCAACCTGTATTACAGTAGAAAAATAAGCAATACTATCAAGATATTTGTGCTGGTACAGTGACCTAGTTAATCCCATTGACCAATGTCCCGCCGTTTACTAGTACATTCATCGAAGTAACTGCAATTCCTTCAGTGACCAATGCTCTACGAGATTATCATAATAGCTGCTAGAGATAACAAGCGAATTGGAAAATAAATTTTGCAGCACTACTATGCACGTTTTGCGGATTTTGCGGGATTCGCGCAATTCGCGCCTTTTGCGCGTGTTGCGCGAATTGCGCGTGGCTTCATGATATGTAAAAGACAGCCACAACGAAAATGCCAAATAAACACAGCGATGTCCGACCTAGTTAGACTGGATGCTCTAAGCCTGAATCCGATGTTTTTCACAAAAGCATCTTCTCCAGAAACACGAGGTAGTAGAAGAGAAAATCTTTTTTGGTGATTGCACTTTCAAAATCTGGTGAACAGCCCGCAGCGAAACTTGTATGACAAACAATAATCTATTCCTGACTTCTTCACGTCTCCATCTACATCACCATCACTTGATGACTAGACGCAGGTGTGTTTATCCTCTTCAAAAAGCTATCCTTGGATCTTGGTAGCAAGCTCAAACATAATTGTCCTCTAAAAGTTATCCCTGGCAGCATTCTACTTCGCTTGACAAATTGAGCGACTTCAGATTCGAAGTTGCTGATGAAATCAAGACTCTTTGGCTGAAGTCCGGCATTACAAGTTGTATTGCAGGCTTGCTTCTTCGCTTGTGTTTTGATTACCTGCTTTGTTATGTCAGAGTGTCCCCCCAAAGAGTGGACGATCATCTCCGCCTTCGCCAGACTCCCAGATTTCTGCGTGTTGCTTTCAACTTGGCTCTCAACACTGTCTTCATTCTCGTCCTTATGCAAGGGCCTAGAAGCAGCAGTAACGCTGAAATAGTCGGTGATGAGGCGATTGGAGGGCATCAAAAGCTCTGGTTGTAAGGTAGGACCTTGGATCTTGAAGTATTCGGTGATCAGACGTTGGTTTGTCTTTGGTGCGGCTTTCTCTGGACAGGTGTTAGTTTGAGAGAAAACAAGGATTTGGGAGATACTTCTTGAGATAGCCCTAGTGAGGATACCAGCAATAATTGTTGCGAGAATCTCAATTTTGAAATATTCTTCGAGGTGAGCTTTCAGACAATCCTCAAGACAGTCCTCTAGAGGATCTTGAAGAGTTTCCTTGAAGAACGACATAATGTAAAGCTTAAAAGGGTCTCTAAAATTCTGTCTGAAGAAAGAAATAATGTGTGATAGTGGATGATATGCAGAATGTAGACATTGGCATTGTTCGAGAGCAGTCTCTATTTAATCACTTTTACCGAACAAGGCATTCTCGAACGTAGCGTCTTCATGAAAGAGCCAGCACAATTCCATTGATAGAGCTCAAGAAACAATAAAGTGCCCTTTGACATCCAGTAGACATCCAAAGAGAATGCTTTGTTTGCGCTGCCGACTAAGCGATCAGTACTCAATCCTTTCTCAACTCCCAGTTCTTGCCCACTCATAGTCGGTGCACGACGTTTGTCAAAGCATGTTTAGACCCAGAAGATACCGACGATACCAAGTACAAGTGCCACTATAGTAGCACCACATTCCAAACCGGCTTATGCTCTGGTTTCGATAAACATGTGTATCTTTGAAGCAATAGCCCTCAAAAAAGGAGGGAGAGGCAATGCAGCAACACCAGGTAGTCTGAGATTGAGATCAAAGGAGGTCGGGCAATAATGGTACCACGTCTGGTGTTATCGTACAAAAGCAGTCAAAAGACAGTAACTTGCTTCTCAAAAAACCAAACCCTACGAAGCAGGATAATCAGTCCCAATCAAGCTCGAAGTTAGACGGGATACAACGCCATCGAAGATTGAAGCAAGACCGACAACGGCACCCAAGTTTGTAGTTGTTGCAGTCAGAACCTGTACCATATGCGTATTCGCTTTCGTAAGGCTCACCAGGGTCCGTCAAGTCATTGTCAACTAGATCTGTGTGCTTATGATTGTCTTCGTTCTTCCTGTAGGGAGACCTCTTCGGTTCAGATGGTTCATATGCCGACTTTTTTGATAATCCTGCCAGAGCCAGAGCGAATTCGAGCGTCATAGCTTCAGAAGATCACCTTGATGAACCATCCGATTCCACACTATCAACGTCGCTTTCACTTTCGTGTTCGTTGTCTGCTTCGTAATTTACATCGTGGTGTACAAGTGAAGGTTCCTCGCCGAGTGCTTCCTTCGATGATTCGGCGGTGTTTGGCTGAGAGCTATGGCCCAGGGGATTGATGTCTGACATTTGATCAGCTAGGATTGTTGTAGAATATTGCGGTCGATGATGGTGGAAATCTTCAAGATCGTTGTGGTTGAAAGTTTCATGTTCAAGACCGAGGCGACCTCCGAGGTTAAGTGTCCGTGAGGATGAGTGACTGGATGCCGGGGCCTTGAATGGGTTTTCAATAAAAACATCTGAATCATTGGAACATGACGAGACATTCTCTCCACTCCTCGGAATGACTCATGGAGACAATCTGGTTTCATTCGAATATACATAGTCCTCAATTTTGAACTGAGAAGCTCAAAAAACCTCTCATCGAACCTTCCCACTGCATTAAATAATAATTTCAACTCACCAGCGAAGGAAAGGACCTAGGGTCATATTTAGACCAGAACTACAGGTAGCACTTTTGTATCGATCGGATAAATGGTTCCAGACTTTCAGATAAACTATAGCCTTTAATGTTATCGTAGTGTATATCAGGGACTAGTAATTGAAACAAATGAGCCCTGGGTTTTGACAGCTTTGTCTAAGTTTACATGATGAGACAGCACAGACCGCTCGAGCTGGCTGCCGAGCCCGTAACATTGCCAACGACTACCATAGTGTTGCTGATGATGTCCAACCCGGTCGAGAAATTGTCTGGAGTCAAGAAAGCCCCGGTCTGTGATGGCGGAGCTGCCAGGACCTCGCCTGGCAACACGACAACATGTCTACTATCATCATAGTATCCTCTTACAAGACTACTCACCGGTGTGTCATTAATAGCCGCGCTTAGTGTGCTGATCCATGCCGTGGATACATAGAGATATGGGTTAGGCAATTCAAGGTAGCACTGATCACGTGTCATCTTGTTCAGACAGAAGCCCTGTTTTTGTGTCAGCCAATGCCCAGAGCATTTTGCGGAAGAGGACGATCATACGCTATGCAGTGCGTTACCCGCTTTCTGTTTGATGAGTCCTTCGACAAAATCACTGACGTGATATCCGGAAGTTGTGCCAGTAATCAACATCCAATCCCCATCACAACCAAGATCCCATTCGTGTATATTGGCGTTGAATTGTAGTCCGTGCTGTGCCATAAAAGTCGAAAGAGTCTCTGGTATATCTCGTGTGGACCAAACTGTCGTACCAGTCCTTGGATCAGCATATGTGGTAAGAACCCCAGTCGGATGCCCAAAGGCAAAATTGATTATTGTTGTAAGTGGTAGACGTGGGACCCGCAGCCAATCTTCGAGGCCAGGTGAACGTAGCTGGATTAAAGAACCATCCTTTCGGCGGTATGTAAGGGCGTAGTGGCCATCCGGACCGAGATCAAGGTTTTCCACAGCATTCACCGCAGAAGGCTGGTTAAGCCAAGCAGCAAGAAGAGGCGGTAAATTGAACCCGAATAATCGTTGCCCGGTGATCATCACAATATTCGAGCCTCCTTGAAAAGTTCCAAATCTGACAAGAAATTTGCCCATTGTTCCTCTCTTGTTTCAGTCGTTTACTAGATAAAAAAAATCAATCAGGCTCGGAGTTGGCAGGAATTGGAAATCGGCCGTGCATGAGACTATTGAAAAGGAGCATTCAGCCACGTGACTAGTAGCAAATTCCCTTGTGACTGTTGGAAGTAGAGAGGAGGCTCAGATGTCGTCGATAGCAAGGCTCTCAGAAGTTTCCGCAGCCTTATCGAGTGCGACCTGTTGTGCCAAAACAAGAAAGTGTGTGCTAGGCTGTGTGATCCTTGTTACTTGTGCGAGGTAACACACTTGAGTTCGTCACATCGATGATGACACAACATACACTCAAGGAAAGATCTTTGGAGGTGATCGAGCTTTGGCAAGAACGTCGGGACAGATAATGTTGACGTGTCTTACCATAGTCTGCTGAAGGTTGAAGTGATGAAGCTGCCTTGATGAGACGGCTCAACCTCGGCAACCTTAATCCGACCTTGGCAGCGAGGGCTATCACTTTTGCTTCCTTGTACATTTTATTGTGCATCTCGTCTTCGTCAACGCAGACTTCACGGCTATAAGGAACAGTTACTTGGCGTGGGCAGATTTAATTTTGAAAGCAAGCATTAAAAGCGCTCTTGAAATCATCACTTCTCTTGCTTTCACTACGAGACATTGCATTGACATATCCTGCTTAATCTCAGCAAATCGACATCTCTCCGCTACCTCGACTAGCTCCTTCATTTTCTTCCTCGTCAGAAGGCTAGAAAGCATCGCTATTCAACGAATTGCATACTCCCTCGCAAGAGCATCCTCACTGACCCCCGAATGCATATCCAACAAATACTTATCGAACTTGCTCGCCACATTAATAACATGCACCAGATCCGCAAAACTCATGAGCTGCTTCTTATACAACGCCAGCTGACGGGCCGTAGTAATAGCATTTCGGATCTGACGACCATTCATATTGTACGCAGCAAGATCCTTCACGTGTCTGCGCAACTCCTCGAAGTTAACCTCATTGTTGTCGAATGTTTCGAGTCTGTCGATGAAATTTTCCCAAATCTGATGTCTTTGTGGTCGTGTGAGGTTTTCGTAGCGCAGAGAGAGTTGGATACGGGATTTGAAGGCTTCGTCGAAGGTTCCGACTCGGTTGCTAGTGAGAACGAGGATTCCATCATAATATTCGAGGACTCTGAGGAACACTGTTGACAAGTCAGTATAGGACTTAGATAATATTGGCCCTTGAGTGCTTGCCTGAGACGAGTGCATTTCTATGCAGATCCGACAGGGTCCGTTGTTCTAGGAATACGTCTGCTTCGTCCAGGAGAACCACTAAATCGTATAAGTAATGCTACAGCTGATCCTAAAGTAAACCTACCACAGCTCCAAACCTTTCCCAGATGCAGAACTGTCTTGAGATACTGTAATCCATTCCTCAGCACAAGTTTAAGCTTTTGTGTTAAGAAAGAACGAACCTTTTCCACACCCTCTGGGTTTGTTCCAATATCTCCGCAAGTGACACGGTATAGAGGTTTCTCTGAAAGCTCAGCCACACTAACAAGGTAAGTGGGTGAACTATTACAAGCGACATGGATCAAACCTTTCGGCTGTGAGTGTTTTCCCTGTTCCAGGGCCACTGTCCCTTGTTAGTTGAGTTCAAAATCCAAAACCTATAGATCTACTTACCCATGAAGCAAGACAATCAATCCATTTCCCTTGTCGCTTATCAAGTCCGTATTCTTCTCTGCGTCAATCTGGTTGGTGACCATCGCCGTTATGAGTGTCTTGGTTTCCTCATCGACGACCAAACTGTCAAAAGCTCTCTTATTCCAGACAACATCTGAAAGCTGGTCGACCTCAAGCGTTACTGAACATATTAGCATGGGTCAGATAAGGTGAAGTGGGTGAGACCAACCCCATTTCTTCTCCTGCATGTTGAACCCAAAAACTGTTGGAGGGAGAAGATATAAGAAATGGCCCTTTGGAGGCTCATTTTGTGACATCACTCTGTTCTCCTCGAATGGCGTGATACTCATTGAGTTTCCAGGATGCATCTTTTTGTAAGTGGCAATGTCAACCATGAAACGTCCATCCATCTACAAATCAGATAGGTTAGCTGCGTAGCCATCACGTGGAAGAGTATCGGTAACTCACCCCGGCGCTCGTTTCACTTCGATCTGTATTTCGGTAGTACACATATTTTCTCTCTCGGCATGCCCAGAACATGTTCCCTCGAGCAAGTAACATTGACTGAATGTCTTCACCAGCGTACTTCAGTGGATAGATATTCAAATCGGTGATCGGGAACGGTTTCGTTAACGAAGCATCATACTCTACATGGAGTGATCTCTTGGTCTCTTGGAAATTGCCGTCAAACTCCCATCTCGATGATTCCATTGAGCGATACGTTATGTCTTCTTGGGTCTTCGCTGTACTTTCGTCGATATATTCCCATGGATCTCTCGTAGTCTGTCGAATTGGGTCACCAAGTCGAGAAAGTTGCTTGTGAGCCAAGGTGAATTCTGTATTGTCTCTTTCTCTTGAGGAGCTGATTGGCTTCGCTATCACCAGCTCGTTTGGGACCTAAAGTTCAGACGTAAGTACATATCCGGTTCGTTATTGGAGTGGAAGGCTTGTTGAACTTACAAACAAACAATCAAGGTACGATGTCGTAATCAAGCCTTTATCAAGGAGAGCGTCGATTTTCTCATATTCTTCGCCGATGTTATAGTCTGCATAATCTACAAACAAGTCGACTTGCTTCTGCTGCGCCTTATTCAGCGTTGAGACGTTTTCCTTCCATGCACGACGATCAATGTAATACCACGGGTAAGGCGCATTCAATATCGCAGAGGTTTCGAACTCAGGGTAACAGGCAGGAATTCTTCCGGTTGTCTTTGTGATGGCAACCACAGCCTCACAAAACTCTTCGGAGATAAGCCTGATGCTTTCTGTGGTGTAAAGATCCAATGGTTCTGAAGCTTGGAATTGTTGGGATTTTTCCTTCTTTGAAAGTGGTCCTGGTTTTGCATTCGAAATTTTCTTACAACATTCGAAGTCCTTATAAACTACGAATGAGAGATTTCCATGTCGCTCCTTATCTAGATTATCGAGATCGCTCTTGGAGACTGTCAATTTGCCCTTCAAATGCAGCTTTTTATCACCATGGTTGTTTTCGTCAAAGGCGGGGAAATCGGAATACACCAGAGGTCTGTCCGTTCTATGACATTTGACTCTGAACAGAATCTGGGAAACAGGGGATGGAGTTTTGATTTTTGGCTTTTTCGGCTTCTTCGTGACTGAAGCAGGCTCCTCAACGGCAGCCGAAGACTTTAAGGTCTTTAACAGAGATTCAAGCAAGGCATCATCAGCAGTGTCTGGGCCTGTCTTCAAAAGTTCGCAGATCTGAGCCCTCCAATTGATTGTATCGCTGGATCCACCAGGAACTTTGATTATGCCACTGCGCCGAGGTGGGCTGGGACTTCTGGGCTTCCTGGTAAGCTTCCGGGTCCAACTCTCTGGAGAAGATGACCTCTGTGGAGCGTTCCCAGATGACACAGGAATTTTGGACTTCTGACTTGACTTGTCGCTCTTCTTTTTGGAAGTACTGCCCCAAGTGGCCCACGGATCATCGCTCGTCTTCGACGCTGCCACCGACGGGTTTGATTCCGTAGAAGACCTGGAAAGACTCCTAGCCGTCTTCTTTCCTCTTTCTGATCCGGATTCTATTTCCACCACGCGGCGTGTAAAAGGGTTAACTCTTTGGGGCGATTTCTCCCTTTCTCTGTTGGGCCTAGTATAGGTGACCCTACTAGAACCCTCTGATCCCTCACTTATGTAATCCATACCTGTTCGAGGATAATAACCTCCCTGGGTAATTCTCTTATATGTAACAGATACACTTCTAGTAGCTGGGTTACGGGTATCTTTAGGTGCTTCAAAGACACGAGAGGGAGGGTGTGGTGGTAGAGAGACGGGCAGGCGGGGAGAATAGCCAAGAGCAGCAAGGGTGGTTGGACGGGGACGGATTTCGGAAGCAGGTGAATAATAGATAGGATCTGTCTTACTAGTCCTCTCATTAAACTCTCCCAAAGGGGGACGAGGAGGAGGAGAAGGAGGTGCCCCGGGACGTGAACTAGAAGAACGAGGAGGTTGAGGAGGTTGAGGAGCAGGACGAGTAGGACGACGAGGAGGAGCAGGAGGAGGAGGAGCCCTGGGACGTGAAGTAGAAGAACGAGGAGGGGGTGGTGGTTGCGGAGTAAAGCCTGAAAGACGACCGATCGGATCTGGGTCGTCGGCCCACTGAGGCGGATCAGGAACGGCTGGCAACCGATCAAAGCCGTAATTTGGCTTCTTCTCCCAACCTTCTTCCCAACCGTCGTCGGATTCTTCGGTGGTCTTTGTTGGCTGTTTTGATGGGGTAGTTTTAGCGGTAGAAGCAGCCTGAGGTTTGGGTTCTTCAATGGAAAACGGGCGTAAAGTATGTGGATCGTCCGGACCTTTGTCAGATGCGTTATCGTCCTAGTGCATCTTATTAGTGAACTACAACTACCTGAAGCAGTTATACTCAATGGCAAGGCACCTTGAATTGCGGCTGCTTTGTCAGGTCAGCTAGACCTTCTGCTTCCAAAGTCAATGCTTCCCTAGTCCGGTCTTGGGAGATTGTGTAATTGATGCGACTTCCCAGGGGATCTTGATTGACTGTTAAGTTGACGAGTTGGACATGAGCTGGTAGAATGGAGGTCCACTGTATAAGGTCCCCAATTGTTGGGGTATTCAACTTTCGACTTTTGTCACTCGTATCCTCTGGCATTAGCGATACCAGCAGTGTTGGGCGTCATACCCTTTGAATGGTAGAGAGCTGGAGAATAATTTGTGAAGAAGAAAAAGCGATTGCGATCGATTACGGTCAATTGAAGTGAGGCTGAGCGACTTCTTGCCCTTCCCGGTTCTTGCATATGACTTGCAGGGGACCTCGGTGAGCCTGCAGACTCCTGCTCTTGAACGAATCATTGAGCTCGGTGGCTGTGGCGGTGCCTGCAGGGTGAACCGTAAGCGCCGCAGAAGAATATACCTAGCGGAGAGCCTCGTCAACATGAGTATCGATTGCAGAAATCAAGAGAAGTTGTCGGTCGTACTCCAATGCAAAAATCTGGAATATTTGTGAGCAGTGCCGAAGACTTGTAGAGGTGGTCTGCTTAAACACCGAGGACGATATTCGAGTCTTTTTGGCCACCACTCGATGTCCGAATTGTTGCATCCCTCAGCATCGCGATTCGTTCGTGGCTGGTATTTAGGGACAACCGCTGAAAGGTTAGCTTTTTTCTTCCCGCGTCCATTCTTGGGGATAATCTGACGAGAGTCATGAAGCGCGGATGATGTTGCAAGAGATGCTTTCTTGAGATCTACGAAAATATTCAACGATAAATTCACAGATGACAAGAGCAGAACATGGCTCAGCGGTCACCAGTCAATGGAAGAGGTTCAACAAGCTGTACTTTCCGCCAAGCGATTGTACGACACTCGATCAAAGCACGCGGATGCTAAGAGATGGCTGCGCAAATTTTCAAAAGGTATTATGTATTATGCAGTCATCTTGGACACTCTATCACAACATCATCCGGAATATGTCTCTCTCGCTTGGGGTGCCATGAAGTTCATTTTCATAGTGAGCAATTCCTGCAATATTGGAATAGAACAATCTGACCGCATGAAGGGAGTTATTAATCATGAGCAGCTCGTTGTGGAGCTCTCCAAAGCGCTCTGCTCTATGGCCGATGCATTACCGAGCGCCCAGTTGAAAAATGTTCTCTACCCCACAGAGCAAATGAAACAAGCAGTAGCAGTTTTGTACTCACACATTCTTGAAATTCTTCAGCGAGCGGCTGAGTGGTATCGAGGCGGCAAGATCAAGCACTTACTAGGATCCATAGCCCGACCATGGTCTTTGCACTTTAGTGACTTAGTCGAAGACCTATCGATTGCAGCAAAAAAAGTAGACGAGCTCGCAATCGGTGCCAGCATGGCAGAACAGCGAGACATGCACCTGGAACAGCAAGAATTACGACTGGAACAAAGAAAGACACACGCTCTTCTTGAGGAATTGAAAAGGATAACGGAAGGTAGGCAAAGATTAGACATCTCTTCGTGGCTTTCAATGCTTACGAATTTCTGCAGAGTATCAAAAATTGAGCCTTGTTGCACACCTAAATACCAACCAGAGAGTATGTGACATGCAATTTTCGCAGATCATGACCTTCATGGCAACAAGCACGGAGTGTCTACCGAGCCCTGAGGTCAGTCGAAAGCAATATCAGGCTAGGCGAAATAGCAGGCAATTCAAAAAAGGATATGGAAGTTTGAAGAACCCTGTATGCACGCGTACGCTTCAAAGCTGGGCGGACACAAAGCACTCCTCAACGATAAATGTCTGTGGCTCTTTCGTAACTCGTCACGAAGCACAAGACTTTGCTGTTGATGCGATTGACTTCATCGCCCAGAGCCAAGCACCTCTTGTCTGGATTCTCAATATCCACGAAGGTCGAGCGAACTCAGACATTATGCTGAGTGACGTCCTCAAAGCTCTGATTTTGCAGATTCTGAAAATGAATCACACTATGCTCACGGAACGATCTTTGAGCTTGAGTGCTGCTCGATTTCAGAGTGCAACGACAGATGCAGAATGGATTGCGCTTCTGGGTACAGTGCTCGAAGGTCTCCCATATGTATATATGATCATCGATACAGAGGTCGTTGGCAATCAGTATGCAAAGTGGTCAGAGACTTTTAACATGCTGTTCGATGAGCTGAGATCAAGAAACATTGGAAACATCATCAAGGTCGCACTTGTCTGGTATCGTCAAAAGCCCGCAGATTTGGCTGGCGTTGACAAAACTATTAAGATCAGAGCTTCAGCGCCCTCAGGACGGCGGCCGATGGCAGTTTCGAATTGGCGCTCTCGGAAAGGACCACAAGCAAGATTGAGAGGTCTCAAGCTCTCGCATTGATCGAGTTCCCTGAAGGCATGTCTATTTCAGATGGTTCTTCTGTCCTTGCATGTGGTCAGAAGTATGGAGAGGGTCGGGTCGCTCGAGGAGTTGCGTCGGATTATCTTGAAGGAAAGAAGGAGGAGGGAGAGAGAGAAGTCGATCGCTGTCGCAGCCGAAATCTGGCCCTGGCCCAAACACTTTTGATGACATAATAAAGAGAATACCCACTATACCTAGCATCGCGATGAATAATGATCATTTGCAATAAGAAGTCAATTCCACCTTTCTAATGAATTCCGATACGATGTTGTTGCTTGGGCGGAGGTGGACGACAGGGTGTGGAGTTTTGGCTTGGCTGCGGAGTTTGCACGAATGCTGACCCCCGCCTGCAATCGCTGCGTAATCTGGTTGACACTGTGCTCTGAAGCAATTGAGGACACCATGGCGTTTCCGAACAATGACATCCCAGCTTCGAGGCAGAAGAGCTGTAACAGTTGTGTGCAGTCGAAGAGGCGATGCGACCGTCAAACACCAGTGTGCAATCGGTGCGTGGAGAAGAAGAGACTCTGTGTCTACGGCAAGGAGCCGAGTCTGTATTCGAGGGTAAGCGGGGACATTGATACAGACGCAAACCCCGACACAGCTCTTGAGATGGAAGGACTAGTATTTGCAAGTTCAAACTCCGCCGCCTCCCCATTTCCAGCAGACCTATCGCTGCATGTGGATAACTTCTCCGTCGAGCGATCGTCCATGGATGATGTCTCAGAGCCCATCATAAGCACTATGTTCGATACCGCTAGCAATTTCCAAACTGACATAGATCGCTTGATGGAACTGGTGGGCGGAGATGACGCTGAAGCTGGTGGTCAATGGCTATTCCAGCCTGATCAGCAGATCACGATTGTGCGCCCGAGCACGCCAGCGGATGAAGAGATCAATCGGTCTTACGAGCAGATGGGCGGTCTATGCGTAAGCGATCAAAATCTATACGGTCTTCATACATGCATGTACCATGATCTAACCAGGTTTCTAGGAACGGTATGAGCCGTGGCAGTTGTATGACCCCAAAACGCCAGTCCACTACCTTGTGAACCGCATCAAGGGCTTTACAACTGATATTGCTACCCACAACGCTGCACCGTTCATGCATCGGTACCTATACAGGGAACACATGCCCCCTTGTATTCTGTCTTGCTTCAGTACCAGCGTGCTCTATGCAAATCGGACACCTGCGAATACTGCAACTGTCCTCAGGGCTCTGCAGCAGAGTGTGAGGGAACTCCTGGCCGCAGAATCACAGAGAGCCATGAATACGCCAACAGAAAAGCTTGCTAGAACACAAGCCTTATTCTTGTATCAAGTGATCAGATTGTTTGATGGCGACATCGCTTTGCGAGTTCAGGCCGAGAAGGACATTGCCTTACTAGAATCATGGCTGGGAGAATTGTGTAAAGTCAGAGAGAATTTGGGATACTCATTGGACATTGAAGGATCTAGAAGGGAGGAGCCACCAAAGGAGTGGGAAGTGAGTTGTCATCTCATCTGCGTTGTCCTGAGGTATGTTTACTTGCTAACCTCTTTACCAACAGAGATGGATTTTTGCGGAGTCTGTAAGAAGAACAGTCATTATAGCATACTCAGTCATAACACTCTACGGAATGATGAAGGATACATACACAACTGGTGAGCACTCTCTTTGCCGTTGCAGCTCTTGACTAAATCGGAATAGACGACATCGGACCTTGGACCTATGTTCACCGCTGGACCCTTTCGCGTCATTTGTGGGAAGCAGAATCATCGTTTACCTTCTTTCGGATGTGGCAAGAAAAGCCGCATTTTGTTATCAACAATTATTCCTTTGAAAATTTTGTCAAGCATGGAAGAGGTGACGACGTAGACGAATTTGCTGAAATCATGCTGAATGCGCAAGTCGCCTGGAACCCTTGTAATGTTTTACATGGCTGATATATTATTAGTTACATGGGCATTGATGAGACGAAAGAGTTTCTTAGCCGCAAATGATTTCAAGTTGTAAGACCCTCTCTCCCAAGTGGATTTCATGCCACTCCGCTGCGGATCTTGGACAGCGGAGTTTCCGACTGAGGGTTTTTTCGGAATGAGAGGCCTATAAGAGAAGCTCCCGCAACTTGTGCATCTATGGAATCAGCTTCAATTCGATTATACTCTACAAAGTCAGCCTTAAAACAACATTTCTGTCATGACATCTTCAACTTCTACCATGCGTCCTCTGGGTAAAAATGGCCCATTAGTGCCCCGCATTGGCTTTGGAACGATGGGAATGGGCTTTCCTTGCTCTCGAACAACAGCTCCAATTCCTGATCCTGAAAGACTTGCTCTTCTTGATCGGGCTTACGAACTTGGATGTACCTTCTGGGACATGAGCGATTTCTACGTAAGCTAAGCTCTCCGATAGAGCCATTGCACAGATTTTCTAACTCGAGATCTTGCATCTAGGGTGATGCAGAAGACATCGTTGGCAAGTGGATTGCCTTGAATCCGGAGAAGCGTAAGGACATTTTCCTTGCCACAAAGTTTGGCGCCATTCGGTTGCCTGAAGGCTTCGGCTTCCGTGGTGATGCGGCCTATGTGCCTATTGCGTGCGAGCAGAGCCTTAAACGCCTCGGTGTCGAGACTATTGACCTTTTGTACCCGCACCGTCTGGACGGCTCCACCCCCGTTGAACTTCTGATAGCCGAGCTGGTCAAACTGAAGGAGTGAGTCTCATTTTAATTACGATGTACCACGATCTAACAAATTCTCAGCCAAGGCAAGATCCGGCACATAGGCCTCTCTGAAGTTTCCTCAGCCACTCTCCGACGAGCACATGCAGTCCATCCCATCGCTTGTGTACAAATGGAGTACAGTATTTTCTGCACCGAAATAGAGTCTCCAGAACACAACCTGCTCGCCACCTGTCGCGAGCTTGGCGTTGCCACGGTTGCGTACTCGCCCTTCTCGCGCGGCTTGCTGAGTGGTGGCGTTCAAGGACCTGACGATTTCGAAGATGGAGACATCCGCAAATTCTATCCACGCTTCTCCCGAGAGAACTTTCCCAAGAATATGGAGCTCGTTGCGGCAATCAGTAAGATTGCGTCTAAGAAAGGGGTAACTGTTGGTCAAGTAGCCCTGGCTTGGCTTTTGAATCAGGGAGACGACATATTCCCGATCCCTGGGTCAGTCTTTTGGAAAGTTTGGTCAAGGAAATAGCTGACGAACATTTTCAGGACTATCAATCCTAAGTACATCGAGGAGAACTTTGCAGCTACGCATGTGGTTCTTACTCCTAAAGAGTCTCAGCACATCCGCGAATTGGTGGAAAAGGCTTCAGTGTTTGGAGACAGGTGGCCTGAAGGCCATGGGCTTGGCTTGTTTGCTGGTACTCCTCCCCTTGATGGTTGGAAAGAAGAGAAGAAAGAGGTAACTGTTCTTGGCCAAGTTATTGCAGACAAGAAGTAATGTGTGATCGTAAGCCCGAGATAGTCTCACCAAGTAGCTAAACAGCTTATCTCATAATTTTAAGCAGCATCATCTCTTCATACCTGCTTATCGAGAGAAGTGATGTGGGAAAGTAATCGGTCTCTGCCGGCTAATCCTCGGAATTAATACCTTTCCCGCGCCCTTCCAATGACATGCTGAGCCTCTCTTTCGCGCCCTTCAATAAAGTCTCGAAGACTACCAGAATTGACAGACAATCTAGACAAGTTAGGATTCGATCTTGGTAAGTCCCTGGCATGTAGAGTACCTCCCGTCCTGAAATACTAATCAAATAAGATTAAGCGGGATAAGACTCCAACATCAAACCTAGGCTTCTCCTTTCTCCTACCGGACAACAAAAATGTCTTCCACTTCGATTAAAAAGCCCCATGTGTTACTAATTCCATGGGATCCAACTTCCCCTAAACATGTCGAACGTTTAGTACAGCAACGCATCGCCTGCGGATGGGACCACGAAGCCGTCGAAAGCTGGCGAGCAACTCAAGAAAGCGGAGAATTCAACCTCCAATGGATCGTAAATATTCACCTCCCCCATGCCTCTCAAATCTAAGGCTTTCTCCTCCAGGTTCTCGACTCTTCAGATGTAGAAACAAATGCCAGACTGTTGAAGCATGCTGAGACGTTTCCTCAAGAAAAAGAACCGCTTCTCGATTCCGCTCTTTCATTTGGTGGGAAACCACGAAGCGTTCCTTCGCCACAGAGATCATTTGTTCCGGTCGGACACGTTTCTCTAGGTCCAGTGTCCCAACAGAACTTGAAAGCTGGATATGTAAAGAATGAAGAGGGAATGTATTGGATCGGGGTATTCTACGTCTCACGTGCTCTCCAAGGAAGCCGGTTGGGAAGCGCAGCTATGGATACCGTTGAGAACATTGCGATATCACCACCGTTGAACGCAAAGGTTCTAGGTCTAAATGCTATCAACAAAGTGGAACCCGGAAGAGAGGAGAAGTATAAGGCTCTTGGGTTGACGATTCCTCCTGTAAGTGGCTAGGGGGTAAAGAAAGAATGTGCTAATGATGGTTAGTTCTCGAATCAGGAGTGGTATGAGAGGAGAGGGTATCAGGTCTTCAACAACGTGGAAAAGTTGTTTGCGAAAGTTGACTCAACGGACAAAACGTGGACCTGGGACGCCGTGTTCTTGAAAAAGTATATATGATGCGCCAAGTGTTACATGAATCTAAATACTTTTATTTGCCGTCCATAGAGGTATAGAATGTTTTCAGGTTTTCAAGTCTTAGAATCGTCGGAAGTTACATGGGCGGCAGTCGTGATGAGACACTTTTGAATAGGAGCCTTAGTATTTAAGTCTCCTGAGTCGAAGGTAAAAATATCGGAAATGGAATGAGATACTCTTAATCATTTGATACCTATGCATGTCTCCACACGCAACGAACAGCTTACGTTTCGGAGCGAACATACCACGGTAATTCGAGATATGCGTCAGGACACAAGGACAGCCTTATTCTGGAGCTCCCTCTGTTAGAATGTCTTATCACAGGTATCATCTCTTCATTCAGCACGATCACCTTGTTTGCCCAAGTCTCTCCTGACTCGCCATACTCGGGAACCTATTCCCCTGCCCCCAGACCCATCCAGTTGTTCCACCCAAGGAACATTCTCGAAGTTATATCCAGGGCGGCTTTGATACCCTGTGTTCTTCTGAGTATCTGTTCCTTCGATCTTCATCTCGTCCTCATCCTCATCCTCGTCATCGTCGTCAAGTATCATGCCATCATTATCATCATCTGCCCTTTCTCTATTCGTCTTCAGCAAAAGCTCTTCGGTGTAGGCCCAGCCCGGGGTATCAAGTTTTCCGCTAACGAGTATAATTGGCTTCCCTGCCTCATTTATGTCTTGTATAACATTGGGAGAGATAGGTGTAAGAACTTGTAATCGACGCCGAGTGACGTCGATTCCTCGAACCAGCGCAAGGCCGATGCTGTGCGAGTATTGTGGGTTTATGGTAATGGGATTTGCTGGGTTGAAATAAGGTATGGCTTCCTTCGGTGTCGATACGATAAGAGGTCTATGAATCTGCCGTGGCCGAAACGAGTCTTCCTCAAGCTCTCCCATGCCGGAATCTTCGGCCAATGGAGACCACTGTTTGTTTGGCTCAGCATGTTGATCCTCCGTTCCATCTTGTCGTGTTTCCGACCACCCTGGGATGGCTGCCATATCATCTATCACGACTACAGCTACCAAAGATCCGTTGATAGTATCCACAAGTAGTTCTGGCGGGGGCTGTTCTCCATAACACATAACACCAAGAATCCCTGCATTTTCACTGGAATAGCTAATTTCCCAAGGAGGTATAGAAGTCAGAGGTTGTCCAAACCAAGATAAAATGCCGCTACTAGGTGAGTTCAGATGGAAATAGGACAGGTACTGCATCGTTCTAAGATGCGCGGCCGTTCTAGTCGTGTACTCGCTAAGCTGAGATGGCACTATCGTGATTGGTGTCAGCTTAGCTACATCTTTCAGACTACTAACAACTTCCGGCGGGCCATCCAGGGACATATAGATGATGCTACTGGGTTTCGCTCTTGTGACTAGTTCCACTAGGATCTCGAGACCAGTACCTAGGACCCAGCCAGGAGTGTTTATGATCAATGGACAGCCCGGTACAGTCAATTGTAGATTCTGGTAATGAGAAATGAGGTTCCAAGCGCATGCCATATAGTGCTTCGTATCCATCGATGGTGATAGTGCCGCTATAGAATGCGAGTGTATAATTCGACTGTTGGTGCCTGGCACAGGATGCACAAATGGCGGCCCAAAGTTTGGTTCGTGGATATGGAGAAGAGCCAGTTGTCCAGGAGGCGAGTACTCTGGCTGACCGGGGTCAATGTCTAGCAAAGCTACGCCTGTCTGTTTTTCCTGTATGGCAGTTTCGAAAGCATCAGCACGTGAGAGCAGAAGCTTGTTGGTAAGCAGCTTTGCAAAGGTTGACTTTCCAGATGATTTAGGCCCGCAAATCATGATAACTGGTGGTTTGGTGTCGACGGGACGGATCGAGCTTTTAGCTAAGACCGCGTTCCATTCTGGGGCAGAGATTATTGGTTGGACATAGGTCCGCTGAGAACTGTCTGGAGAAGAAAATAACTGCTGAGGCGTTAGAGCGTATACTTTGGCACATGGAAAGTTCATACAATTTGAAACGAGCTTATCGTGGAGTTCTGAGGTAGATCCTTGAATGGCGCACCCAGAGAAGTAAGGTTCTGGTTTCCCAGATTGGCGAACAGAGGGGACAGTGCTCCTAACGTCTCCAGGCCAGATTTGTATTGGCATAGAACAATCTCAGCATCGTCTATTTCTGTAGCTGAGCATCGGATAACAGGCAAAGAATGAGATGACAGTGCAAAGACCGGGTATGAAGCCTTTGAAGCTTGCAGAATGCATCCCATTAATGTGACTTGGCCTTTCCTAACTGACAGCTCGTACTGTCCGAGGACAACTAAACGCTTTTGACTTTAGTATACAATCATCCTAAGAGAATTGAGAATTATCCTCACCTCTCCTGGAGCAAGCTTGATGCGTAGGGTTCCACCTTCGAGCTCTTTGAAACTACTTTTGCTCGGTCTGAATGAGGATAAAGTAGTTACAGGGCGTTCAACAGGTACTTCTCGTGACTCAGCACGTGATTCGATGCTTCTTTGAATATCAATTTAGATGTCTGTCGTTGATACGGCAAAAGACATACGAAGATGACTGTCCAGTTTCAATCTCAATCTCCTCATTGCTAGTGGTTGCTTCGGATTGTTTTGATTTGAGAAGCACACTCTCATCAAGATCTCGACTTTGCGCTTGGACTAAAGTGTCGTTCCGAATGGACGGAGTATTATCATTTGAATCATTGGCTTGTGAATCTTCGCTTTGTCCATTTTGACCTCTCGGGCTGCTTTCAGTGCTCTGCAGAGCTTTTCTTGCAGCAAATGCACTTAACTCTAAATATTGTCAGTAATAAAGACAGAAACATGGGGAAAATATCATACGCGGTGACTTCGAAGGCACCTCCAGCTTCCTTCTCTTGCTTGAAGACATTTTAGTAAAGTGATGATGCTCTGGTGAATGTCTTGACCTCAAAATGGCAGGAAGCTGTGCTGCGGGAAGTTTTAGGCCGAGGTTCTGCCGAGCCGTCAAAAAAAAGTTCTTGATGACAGGGTTCAAAAAACATCGAACTCTGAAAGACTGCACACAGCGAACTTCACGACGCTCGCAATCAACATGCCGTCTGCGAAAGCTTCCTTGAAGGCTATGGCCAAGGATGCGAAAAGCAAGAAGACACCTGCAACCCCAAAAAAGACGACCAAGCAAACCTCAGTTCCTGCGCCAACAAACTTCAAAAGCACAGAATATATTCAAGAAAGCGACGAGGAAGAGGACGATGAGGAGACAAAATCAGAGACCGAATCCGATAGCGATAATGACTCGTTACCTGCAAACCCTGCCGACGTTACGAAGAACACCAATGGCAAACTCCCAGCTCCATCAGGAAGCAGCAGCTCCAGTGACAACGAAAGCAGCAGCGACGAGAGCAGCGGCGCCGAGAGCAGTGGCGAGGACGAGCACAGTGACAGCTCTCGTAGAGCCACTGTAGAGCCAGAGCCTACAAAGTAGGTACTTGAGACAAATCACATCATTCCGATCTATGCTTACCCATACCAGGCAACGTTCCGCAGAGTCAAGCGCAAGGAGAGTTGCATTCGACAAACCCCCTACATACAAACCTCCTACCGGCTTTGAAACTGTGTCGATAAGTGACCAGTCCACAGCTTCTCAAATTCTTAAGAAGTCGAATTTGAGAGAGAAGCAACTTTGGTACTTCACGGCGCCTGCATCTATTCCCGTTTCTTCGATCGAGCAGATGTCCGTGGCGGATGTGGATGGTGGTAAAACAATACTTAGCCATGATGGGACCGACTACGGATTTGTCCAGGATCCAACGGGCGAAAAGGCTTATACTACAATGTTTATACCGAACAGCTCGGAGGATGCATATCTCATTGGTAGGACAATATCCTAAGCTCCTCGAAACCAAATATTGACTCTAGTGTAGCTTCGAAATCCATTGATCGTGT
The DNA here is from genome assembly GCF_001500285.1 of Mollisia scopiformis. Classification (NCBI taxonomy): domain Eukaryota; kingdom Fungi; phylum Ascomycota; class Leotiomycetes; order Helotiales; family Mollisiaceae; genus Mollisia; species Mollisia scopiformis. The sequence goes on from NW_017263596.1 coordinate 219,572, forward strand.
TTTGCATCTTCAACAAACTATCAACATCCCCGGCATGAACGACGCTGATGCGAGTCTCCCACTATCTTCGCGAGCAACTGTCCCAGCTACGAAGCCGGTACGTCAACAGCCAACAGGTTTGAAAATGCGTTTTCGCCCTATCGGATTCGGAGCAGGGAAAATGGGGACGATCGGATCCACTTCTGGAGACAGTAGTGCAGATGGCGCATCTGATGAGGAAATGGAAGACGCCCCTGCCGCATTCCGTCGCCCTGTCTCGGAAGAATCAGATGGAGAGATGGAAGAAGTGCCTCCAACATCTTCTAAGTCAAAGCGCAAAGAAAAGGACAAGACAGCAAAGTCAAAATCATCTCCACTAAAGCGAAAGCATGGGGGCAGAGGACATTGAAGATGGTATGCAGGCGTTGGGTCTTATTGCTTTGTTTTAATAAGCTATATATTTAGCTGAGTTATGATGATACCCTCACGAAAATTAAAATGATAGAGTTTGATCCACCGCCTATGGTAAAGATACCATGCAACATGATCAGAATTGTGAATTCGAGAATAAGTCTAATATGTTCCATTATATTTCAATATGTATAAGTTGGTAAGTCTACCAAGTTTACTCAAATACCTACATTCTGTCGAAGTTCTTGATCATTTCAATAATCGTTACCGGGTCCTGAATACATCTTACTACAGACGCAGCAAACTGAAATCAATGTACAAGATGACATGAGTGATGATCAACAACTATGAAGCCTTTTTAACAGATCCGACATTCAACTTGGCTCAGGCTTTTCACAATTCCCATGCTTTAGCGAACCCCTGAATTTCTGCCACTTCTTATGAGCATCTCAAACTTCTCGCCGCAAGAGCATCAAGCCAACCTCAACTCTCCTACCGTCAACCGAGTTCTGATATTTCCTACAATCACAAGAAACTACTTCTCCTCGTATGCATAATGCGGATGAGGATATCTAGTGCTAAGATAGTCTACCCCACGACCCCGCACTGTGGTTGACAGCCTGGAGATCAAATGTCCGAGAACGAGCAACGACACGATAATAGCACACTTTTACGCATTTGTTGACCCACGATGTGGTATCCATTTTGCAATCTCCAAAGTCGAAGATGGCGAGACCTTACTTTGGTTTGAGAGGCCACAGCCTTATTAGGTTTATGATCATAACTGTTGTTTTGCCTGCTTATTGTCTTTTGGGTTACAACAATGCTGTGTTTGGTGGTCTTTTGAGTCTGGAGTCTTTTGTTGAGCAGTTTCCTTATATTGATACGGTCCACACGACGGGTTCTGTGGAGTCTGAAAATGCTCGTGTTCAAGGTGAGATCCTCATAAATGCCAAAACTTTTCCCTAAACACGACTGCTAAACATGTATTGACAACGAAATAGGAACTGTGGTAGCGCTCTATACCGTGGGCTGCATGTTTGGAGCTCTTTCTTGCTTCTCCCTCGGCGACAAGCTCGGACGCCTACGCACAATAGCACTTGGCTGCATCCTCGAGATTATCGGCTCCATTCTCCTCTGCTCCTCTTTCTCCCTGGCTCAAGTCATAGTCGGCCGTCTCGTACTCGGTCTGGGCTTTGGAGCCATTACCGCAACGGTCCCTGTATGGCAATCAGAATCCTCTCCAGCCGAGCACCGCGGCGCTCTGGTCGTTCTCGAGGGCGTGTTTGCCAGTGCTGGATTGGCATCGAGTCAATGGATTGATTTGGGATTGTTCTTTGCGAAGAGTTCCGTATCGTGGAGATTTCCACTTGCATTCCCCATTGTGTTTGCGAGTGTAATACTTGCGTTCCTACCATTCCTGCCAGATAGTCCCAGGTGGTTGGTCAAGCATGGACGGATTCAGGAAGCCAGAACCGTGATGGCCATTTTGGAAGATACGAGTGAGGACTCGCCAGTAGTCGAGAACGACATTGCGAAGATGAAGCATTCTCTAGAAGAGATGGGAAAAGGGAGTTTCCGTGGACTACTCTCAAACAAAGAGGATAGATTACTCAACCGGACGCTGGTTGCCATGTTCAGCACGTTCTCGCAGCAAATCAACGGAATCGGTGTCATTGGCTTCTACACTGCGACAATCTTCGAGGAATTTGTCGGTGTCTCGCAGATCGTTGCCAGAGTCCTCAGTGGATCGATCTATATCTTCCAACTTCTCTGCTGCTTCGTTGCTTTTGGGACAATCGAATGTATTGGACGACGGAAGTTGATGATGTTCGGTGTGACTGGGATGGGCATTTGTTCTGCTATCGTTGCTGGAACAGTTTCTCGAGCAGACACCAATAAAGCTTGCTCAATCGTTGCAGCAATCTGTGTCTTCTTGTTTGCTCTGTTCTTCGGCATCGGAGCTCTTGGTATCAATTATTTGTATGGAACTGAAGTGGCGCCGTTGGCATATCGAGTGCCAATATATGCTCTGACGACTACGACTCTGTGGTCCTTTAACTTCTTGGTAGTGGAAGTTACACCTGTGGCGTTCTCTAATATTGGATATAAATACTTCATTGTGTTCGCATGCACGAATCTGTGCTTGTTGCTGCCGAGTAAGTTGCCTTTACTCCTGTCAAGATGAATGCTGAACGTTCTCTAGTCATATACTTCTTCCTTCCTGAAACTCAGAGACATTCTTTGGAAGATATGGATACCATCTTCCGCACGTCCAAGAACCCCTTCGACGTAGTGAAAGTATCACGGGCGATAGCGGAGGGCCGACTCAGAGCAGACGCTGTTCACGCAGCAACTACGGCTCATGGTGTTCGTGGCAGTGATGATGAGAAAGTTCAAGTTCAGTCATTGGAGAATGTGTGAGCAGGCAGAGCTGGGATTTCTGTACGAGGAGCAAATATGTCATTGTTTGTACTTATTTCAAATCTTACGATACTTGATCTGGTGTTCAAAAATGATACCGATTTCCAACCTCGGGGCCTCTATGAGAAATAATCGAGTATGTAATCCGAACTGATGGTCCGACGGGCTGTTGATGGGGAGAGAAAATCCTTATTCAAAAATATGGCTTGTAAAATTGGTTTGAGAAGACGAATATTATTCTCAACCTCGTATCAATCCCTACTCGTAAATATCTGGCAAGACCAACAAATCCCAGTACTCGTCAAAATTCAACGTCTGTGTATCACCAACGGTCCCATTCCTCCTCTCCTTCACCGTGAACCCATCACCAAGATATGCAAATCTGTTCCTCGATCTACCGTTCTTTCCAGAAGGCAAATACTCCATTCTATAATCCTCCCACCTTGGTTTCTTCAGAGCTTCGATGAAATGGAACGAAGTTCCTGCATAGATGGCAACAACCTGGCCATCAGTGGTACCCCGCTTATACCATGACCGACAGTGGCTGACCCAGACGGTTCGCTTAAGATATTCTTGTGTGTGCTCGTTGTACTCGTCTGTAGCTTGAGCGTCAACTTCCATTGACATGATGCCTTCAGTCTGTAGCTTGTCGATGCAATTATAGATATAAATCCCAGTAATTTGAATTCCTTGAACAAGCGAACCATTCGAAATGGGAGAATTGGGGCCGATGAAAGTGAAATAGTTGGGAAATTCTGGAATGGCAATCCCAAAGTAAGCTTCTGGAGCACCATCATCCCATTTCTTTGCCAGATCAACGCCGTTTCTTCCCACGACAGGAAAGCTAGGACGGAAAGAAGTGTCGAATCCAGTGGCACAAACAATGGTGTCGAATTCCAGTTCCTCGCCCCTCTTCGTCAAGATTCCCTTCTCAGTGATCTTGGCAATGTCGTCCCATCTCAGATCCACGTTGTCTTTCATAAGAGCTTCCAGGAATCCTGGACCAGGAGTCTGACGACGACAGCCAACAGGGAAACTTGGGATCAAAACATCAGCAAGTTGTTTGCCCTTGGGCGAATCTCCAAGTCTCTGCTTCATGGTCTTTGCAAAGAGAGCTTGAGCTTGCTGTTGAAGATCTGTTCCTGTCCAAGATCGCATAAAGTTCTGGATACGGCGGTCCGCTAGTTGTTGTCTGTGCTCTTGAAGATATGCTGGATCGTTCTTGAATCGCTCGAGCACTTCTGGAGCGTAGTTGTAGTTTTCGTCCATTGCTGGATCGTTAGGTGTTGGCTCGTTGATTCCTGGCGCAGGTGAAACCCAACATTGTGAGCGGACGAAAGAGGCGAGATGGCTTGCCACTATACGAGGTCAGTCCGAATACTTTCCAGAGCAAATTTGGAAACTTACAAGGTGCCAATTGAGGGACAATCTGAATTCCTGAAGAACCGATTCCAATGACAGCTACTCGCTTACCTTTGAAGTCATACGACTCGTCCCAACTTGCAGAATGAAGTAATTTGCCTTTAAAATTATGAATACCTTCAATGTTTGGGTATTTCCAATTACTTGACTTAATGTTAGAACAGTTACGAAAACCGGTGATTGGTAAACTTACTTTAATACTCCTCCAGCATTGATGAAGACATCACACTCGTCCTGGAAAGTCTTGCCAGAATGTTTGACGGTGAGTCTCCACTTCCCAGCTACATCGTCCCAAGTAGCATTCTTGATTTCATGACCAAATTTCATAACACGATCGACGTGATATTTCTTAGTCACGTTACACATATATTCATGAATCTGCTTTGAAGTGGCGTAGTAATTCGGCCATTCTGGATTTGGCTCAAATGAGTAGGCATAATTGTGAGCAGGAATATCACATTGACATCCTGGGTAGCTTTTTTTTATGTCAGCCTCGATGTCTTTTGAATGAGATGACTTCATACCGATTTTCTAACCATGTGCCCCCAAGGTCTTTGTTTCTCTCATAAATAGTGAAGTCGATATTCTTCTGCTTCATCCTTTCATTATGAACGATTCCCATCATGAGTCCAGAATATCCAGCACCCAAACACACAACTCTCAAGGGTCGTCGGTATCGAATGGGTTTCTCATTGATGCGGTAATCAGAGTTGACTCGTTCAGAACTGACATTTTGAACTGGAACCGAATGAATTGCTTGTTTAGGTTGAGTTTTGAGGATAGAGTCTTCGCGCTCTTCAGGCGTATCAATAACACTGGGAGCCATTCTGAAAGATCAATGCTCTGGCACTAGTCAGATCTCGAAACCCTTTTCACAATGAGGACCAAAAGCTACATGTTCTAAGTGAACCATTCTTAAACCCTCAAGATATTGTTTCCCGAGGTTTGACGATCATCGGATCTGCAAGTCCGGAAGCTCTAACGATCCCCTATGGAGTCGCCACCTTCCCCGCACTACGTGAAATGTGGGGAAGACTCTGGACATTGCATGCCCGAAAGAACAGAACATGGCTCTCTGCTGCATATTGCATCTACGGACATGCAACTTCCAAACGCCCAGTTCCAGGACTTCAATATCCAGCGTTGACGAAAACAATGTCCGAGATGATTGCACAGAACGAGACATCGAGTCTAGGTGCCGCTCCATCACCTCGAGGGAGTGCACGAAACCGGCATCGAAATCGGAAAGCTGCTCTTGTTTGTCGGACCTGTGTCAGGTGTCGAGTTAAGAAGGTAGGCAAACTTGCTCCTTCCTTTACTGCTTTGAATAGTCTAGATGTTCTTTCCCAAGATAGGACTTTCACACATAGAAATTTCCTTCCCGAAATCCAACTTTTCAAATGTTCATGCTTTCAGACGTGTCTAGCAATCACTCAGCTCGTCCATTAATTCAGAGAATTTCCAGATCAAATGCGATGGAAACCACAATGGATGCTCACACTGCGCTACTTCTCGCAATGTGTGTAGATTTCCTGTCGATGGCCGGCGAGAGAGCGCCAGGACCACCAAGGCTGATGTGCAGGCTCTTCAAGACGAGCTGAAGTGTGTACGAGCTCTACTTCACAATTCCCAGAGCCCAAAACAGCCAAACAATTCCGAAATTCTGCGAAGTGGCCAGATTCGTGAGTCATGTTCCGACACTAGAAGCCAGCTCCCAGAAAGTCTGTAGCTGTCCCAGACAATTCCGTTGAATTCCCTGCTTACAACATCTAACAGATCGAGGGACACCGGTAGAAGCAGCTCATGCGCTTTCTCCCTCGGAAGCTCGTCTTGCTGGAACAATCACTGAAACTGGCGAGCTCCAAGTGCATGGAATCACGAGCACATTGCACCGCCCAGAAACAGACATTGATCCTTCAAGCGAGATATATGGCAACAGCACTCTCGACGATGAAGTGGCTAAAGCACAACTCATCTCCTATGCCGCTATCCAGCGACAAAAAGAATTGGCAATGAAGCCAACTCGAGCTCTTTCCATGAATATCGATTTCGATGGTCTTCCTCCCGACCTAGCATTTTATCTTCTTTCCATTCACTGGAACTCACAACACTTCTCTTTTCTCCTCTCCTACCGTCCAGCTATCATGGACAGTCTCTGCAACAATGGACCCTACTCGAATAAGTTGTTGCTGAACGCCATTTACTACTCCAGCTGCTTGCACAGTAATCAAGAATCCCTTCGATCAGATCCCAATGATCCACAGAGTATGGGACTTCAGTTCTACCAACGATTCAAACATTTACTTCCTGAGTTCATCGATGAAGCCAGCATTCCCACAGCCGTTGCTCTCTTACTCTGTGGAGCAAGTCTCGTATCTCATGGCAAGCAAAGCGCTGGCTGGATATACTGCGGAATAGCATATCGACATATCCTAGACTTAGGTTGCCATCTCTGCATTCAAGAAGGGAATCGAAAGCCCTCGAAGGAAACAGTCCTCGAACAAGAAATGAAAAGGAGACTATACTGGGGAGCATTCATGACTGACAAATTCCAATCCCTCTACTTGGGCCGCCCACCCGTCCTCCACTCCTCACACGCACGAGTCCCAAAAGCGTACCTAGACACTTTCGAAGAGCTCGAAGAATGGACACCACATTCACCCTGTCCAAACTACATGCCTCGTCCTGCGTACGCAACCTCCACAGCACTCTCTCTAATCTCTCTAGCAGAGATCATAGAGACAATTATCGATACTTTCTACTCAATATCCAGCATAAAGACAGCTCCCGAGAAACTCTTACGCATCAAAGCAGAAACCCAAACCAGACTTCTGGCTTGGAAGACGAATCTACCTCAGCACTTGCAATACAACCCCGAAACAGACCAAACGCCCCCACCACATCAAATAACACCCCAGTAAGCCCATCGTCCTTACAATCATTGCCCTTCCACACGACTAACACTGACCTCCAAGCGCCATCTACCAAACAACCCAAATCCTCCTCCACCGCCCCTTCCTTCCCACCGGCCACCTCTCATTCATTGACCCCACCACCACCCACGACTCAGACTCAACAACCTGCTCCTCAGCCTCCATCCAGATCTGGCACCTGCTCCGCGCCTACAAAGAAACATTCACTCTCCGCCACGCACCCTACCTAATATCCTACGCCGCCTATTCCGCCGCCCTGATAATCCTGCAAACGCAAACCCTGCAGCAACACCCCGAATGCGTGCCATTCTTCTGGACCGCGCTGTTGGAGCTACAAAATGGGTGTAACTCCGGCCTTAAGAAACCGCTTACGATTTTGAAGAGTCTTGTGAAACAGATGGAGCCTTCTACTTCAAGAGAAGCTGTCAACGCACAAGTAACAACAAGAGGGGCAAGAGGAGATCAAGTATACTCAACAGACTACATTCCTAACGATAACTTGGATTTGCTGGGGGAGATAGAGATGTGGGATCAGAGCCAGTGGTTGGATTTGGATACTATTGTGAGTGAGGAGGGACTGTTGAGTGATAGTATGTATGGGCTCTTTACTCCTGCTGTTTGATGGATGGGTTGTGGGAAGAGAGTAAGAGGCAGGTTGAATGATCTGAGCTTGATAGCTAGTGAGTTGGGATATGGGATGGAAGACATGAAACTTCAGTTGACGTATCAACATTGAATGAACATGGTGAACAGATGAAACTTCATCGGTGATATGAGACGAACGACAAATCAAAATAAAACAAAACAACCACGCACCAAACATCAGACGTGTCACAGCGCCAGCTGTTACCAATCGCCTGAGCCAATCGCCTGCGACAGAGGCCAGGCCGGGAATGGTGGCGTTCCCGAGCTTTAAGCCTACTAGGGCTTAGCTCCTCACATGACATCCCCTTACTTCTAACATATATATGTATATAGATCTCTCCTCCTCTCCTTTCTTCTCTCCTTAGCTTTAGATTCTAAATGAATAGCCCGACGTTGCGTCGCCACCTCACACCATCGTCACAGTGCTGTCACAAGACGAACATAATTACGATCAAAGTATCTTTATTACGTCGGATCTACTACTACCTGACCCTCAGTATCACCACGCCATCCCATCGATCTGTCTCCAACAGATAGCTATAAAGTACAGTACACTAGTCTCCGAGCCAGCAAAGACACGGAGCCTATACACAAACACACATGCTGGATCCCCACCATGTCTACCTATCGGGGGTATTCGGGTCGCCCCAGCATCTCATCTCATATCAGATCACACACAAACAAACAGATTTGATGCATTTCATCAAATATCGAGAGAGATGGAAAGGTCGAGAGAGAGACAGAGAGAACGCCAAGCAAATGTTTCTTTCTGAAAGGACAGGACAGTGCGACGGAAGCGTGATCCCGTATCGTAGATCGAAATGTCGAGTTGGGGAATATCAGGACTCTCGATATACGGAGTATGGTCATATCATCTTGCGCCACACCTATACACAGAACACCGATTGGTCTAAATCACATGTCGACCAAAAAACCAGACCAGTCAAAGAACTAAGGGACCGTAAACGCCGAGTTGACAAAATGGATTGCTAAAGTGAAACTCGTTGTCGTCAAATGGGTACTCAAGCGTTGGTGACCTGTTACTCAAAGTCAGTAAAGAATATATCATGTCATACAATATATGACGTACCTTAAGAATCCTCCTTGAATAATCTTGGTTGTCAGCAATGCTACCATCACTCATTCGTCGTTGAGCCATGACCGCAGGGTCAAGGCGCATATCGGTGAATGAAGAGGCACCACCACTGCTGGTAGGAGGCTTGCCACCACCGATGAAGCTGCTCACAGCCGCATTTCTCCTGTACTCATCCTCGACTTCACGTCTGCGCTTGTTTCTGATGAACACATATGCACCTCCTGCAATTGCTCCAAGTACAACAATGCCGATAACGACGCCTGCAGCGATGCCTGCTTTGCTAGGACCTGAAGAGGATGATGAAGATGATGCTGCTGCGGAAGACCCAGTTGATTGGCTGCTTGCGGTTACGACAACAGTTTGACCTCCAACTGTAACCACAGATGGTGAGGCCGATGTAGTAGCAGTTGATTTACCAGTTGCCTTGGATGAACCTGCTGAGGTTGATGAAGCCGTATCGGATGCGGCAGACGAATCCACATTCGTGACGTCGTATGTCAATCCAGTCAGGTAGACGCTGTAGGCATTGCTTCCACCGCCTGTATATGATTAGGACAAGGTCAAAATACAAGAGAGACTGTTACTTACAGAGATCGGAAGGATAACCAGGGCATGTAATAGTACATGTGGAATTGTCTACAGATGTAGAGCTTGGTGGAAGATTGGCACCACAATAGCACGAAGAGTCCTTGGTAGCCATCACCGCCATGCCCATGCCCAGACATTGTGTTGAGCAGTATCCCGCCGAGTTGTATGTATCGGAACCGTTCAAAGTCAGTCCCGTGGTAGATGAATAGCATCCATCAGGGGTAGCACTGAAAGCTGCAACATTGGAAGCACCTAGGAGAGCAGTGACCGCAACCAGCGTGCTGGTGAATGTCGACTTCATGATGTATGTTTGTTTGGCCGAGGCCTCGAGGTCGACGAAAAGGGTCTCTCGAGATCGAAGTTTCGACTCGAAATGTTCTTTGGCGTGTCGTTGGAAACGCGATGAGGTCTTGTACAGGCCGACCAGCAGACCTTTCGCCCTTTGTGAATCGACTCGGAGAAGGTTTGGTTTGGTTCAGGATGTTTCCTTGAAGAAGGGCTGGTTCGATGATGTTAATGCGGTACGGGTGAAGATCGATGGGTCGTTTCGAAGATTCGTTTGGTTGAAACGTCACCCTGGCTGGCTGGCTGTGTTGATCACGAACGTCTTCTCGAAGCAAACGCGCGTGGAATGAACGGTGGTTGGATAGGGGATCGTGGATCGAGAAAGAGGCCGTAACGAATGTGCCTGTGTTCGAAGGTGAATGATTTTGTCAAAATGAGAGAATGGAAATCATCAAGAAAGAAGAAGATTTTGATGAATCACGAAACGAGGGTGATGGTGGAGGAGGGTGAATCGGATGATGGGTGGTGAGTGTGCGGTGGTGGGAGGTGGGTGCAAAGGAGAGTGAGTGACCTTGCGGGCGCGGATTTGTTCGGTCTGTCTGCTGTGTGGGAAGTGGAAGGATGGGCTGGTCGATGATTTGGCTGCGAGGACGAAGCGACCCTGGTCGAGTGGGGCCACAGGAAATTGCGATCAGAAAATGAGAGTGCGCGCTAACCCAGGATAGGCCAGGCACAGCGAGTTCATTGGACGGACGATGGCCGGCAGGGTGACCCAAATACCCGTGGCTTCCTTGTCGGGACTACTCAAGGGGCATTTCAGGCAAGAGCAGAGAAGGAATATTGGACGCGCGAGTGGCCCGGAGTGGGTGGTGTACTGTACTGTATTGGGGTGCTGCTTCAATTTGGGATCTTCATATCTTTCATTCAGCGTTTGCATCTATCTGGCTGCCTATCATTGATACCTCGCTGAGTGCTCTCTCTCCATCGTCTGAATTATTTCGTCCTTTGTTCCCTTGTTCCATCTCTGCTGGCCTCTCCTAAGTACCCATTCGGCACTTCTGAATCTGCGAAAACAAAAAGCACCCCCTCCTGTCCGAGTCTATCCCAACTCCCAAGTACCGGGAGCCTCGGATTCAGCAGTGATGTGTGGTCGATCGCACCTCAGCTGTCGCACGATCAAAGTGACTAGGCTGCCCCAGTCAATTTCTGACCCTTAGCTGCTCCCGCACAAAATTATGTCACTTGTGAAATGTCAAAGTGGTCGAGGAGGCCGAGCTGGGTTAGATCTTAGGTCTTATGCAAGGTACTAACCCAAATGCTCCTTTCGGACCGGGGCCCACCCCTTCAGACAAGGCGCTACTTGGTGCTAACCGCTTCTGCGTGGGTGGAGGGCGATCCAGAATTTGCGCCATGTTTTTCTTCCTTCATTTCACTTCACTTCACTTCACTTCTCTGAGCCGGCCCTTTCGGTCAATAAACACCAAATAAGATTCTGACCAAGAAACTCCAGACCCTCGCGAACTCTCAACGTCAAATCCTCAGGACGCGTCACAAGAAAACTCAACAAGACCGACGCGGGGAAGGATGGGTCGACCCTGCAGGGCGGTGACTTGACCAAATCAATTGTTTTCTGTTGGTTTCTGCACCTCGCTCGTACCCAGAGCCGACCAGCATCACATGTGTCTTTCTCTCCACCTCTCACCAACCAAATCATTGCCGTTGACTTTCCGTCTGAACACCACCACCCCATCAGGATACCGCATTGTCGTGATAGCCAGCACGTCGACGATCCGTTTCTTGCTAGACTTCTGTGCGGTGCTGCACTCATGGCTCGGACTGATGCACTCAATTCGAACACAATGCATTGTTGTTTCTCTGTCATCCGAAGTTACTCGACCGGGTCACCACTCGTCTCATAACGTTGCACAGCCTCACAATAATCAACCTTCGCCAAATTGGAGGCTCCATACCACCCGACCCTTCGTCCCGAAAGTTTCGGTTTGATACGGACAATACTTTCTTTTCCTGACGTACCGCGTGAGACAGGTCTTGCGATACGATGTCTATTTTTACTCGGACTACAGAGTGGTGCGCCAGCGTAAATTTTTACAGCTTTTCAATTTGCTTGGAAATAGCATGTCTCTCTGCATTCGTATTCGATTCCGTCTTGCATATAACCTCGCAACATCATCTCTAGTCTGATGTCAGCATTTCACCCTCATTTGAACGTGTGCATCATCACGTGTGGAGGTTCTAAGTGCGGCACTATTTCGAGTGCCTCAGATCTATCTATGATCTTTCATGCCTTACACGTCTCTCCCAGATCTACGAGAAGCAGGAGATCATTCCGATGTATTTTAGGACAGGTCGAAGCACAAATAGCTCGATACAAAACTCAACAAGCGACGAGGCACGTTCGCATTGCCATCGTTACTCAAAGTGTTTCAATTACGCAAGTTCGGACGAAGGCTGAGCGCTTGGCTTCACAGTTCCCTTACCACCGTCAGCCCAGAATACTCGACTACAAAATGTCGTCCACTTGGTGATGGTATCATGATCTCATTCTTATGCTAGAATAAGACATCGCCACCTCCTGGGGAAACAACGATGATGTTTGGTACTACACGACAAGGTTCACTGTACAAAGTTCACACCAGCGACCTTGACACTGCCTGACCCACCTCCGCATTTTCCAGAAAATATCATCAGCTCCACACAAGTTGTACAAATTCGTCTCCCACATCTTTCCTACTTCATTCGTTTCTCCTTGATGATCAAATACTTGTGGAACAACTCCAAGTTCTCCTCCATCTCTCTCTGCTCCGCTTTCTCCTCTTCTAGCTCCTTCGCTTTTGCCTTCTCCATCTGCTTCTTGGCCTCCTGTTTCTCTCTCTCTAGCCTTACGCAGGGACACTCTAAGCCATGACCAATCTGCCATGGTGTCTGGCAGAGCCATTGGTCCATATCCAATGTTTGTTTGTGAGACGCCATGTTGTTAGAGCTGACTTGTCTTTAGATTTCGGTATCCTGTGTTATCTCTCGGAGCATGGGTTTGCAAAGAGAATAGAAGACGGGGTCTTTATAGACTCGCACAGCAAACACAGTATGATTCAAGATGTCTTAAATATCATCGATGATTCCTTTATCTGCCATTCTGATTCACACCTCCCGCTTCTTCCCAAAATTACGTGTCCAGCACAGCAAAGACTCCAACCCTCCCACTATTCAACAACCACCGCGACCCAATCCCTCCCAAGTAACATCACCCTCGCTAAGTTCAGGCTCCTTCTCTAATAACCTCTCAAGTTCGAGATCCATCACCAAGTCCTTAGATCGCTGTGAACATTCCTCTAGCTCCAATCGTCTCTTCTCTTCTTCCGTCGGACTTTGGGGCTTGTTGTCTGAATCGTTCTTGTTGACGAGGCAGGTGCTTGCTTGTGCTGCACAGTCCTTGTCGTGGTCGAGGTTCTGGCAAATGCGCAGGGGCTGTTGGCTGGCAGACATTGCGCTTTTTTGTAGCAATTATGCTTGACGTTCGGTTCTGCGTAAGTTGAGAGAAGTGGCAAGTGTTTGGATTCGCGAGGATATCGAATCGTGCTTCTGTTTTGTGGAGTTGGGGCGACTGATTTGTCTTTCGTTAACTGTTGACGTTGCACTTTATTCAGAGAACCCTCTAAAGGACGTGAATCCGACCCTTGTAATGGGCTAGTGTCCGATTCATTTGATCCCTACTCATCCATTCGACTAGCGTGCTACCCGTGACTATGCCCTCTAGCATCAAGAACGTGTGAATCGAGTTCCGATTCATTGTCCACAGGTTATTACTTATTTACTTGTTCTCTACATAGAATGTCCGATGCCCAATACCTACCTCAAACCCCGTTTCCTTTCTCATTGTTCCCAGTAGAGTTTCGTACATTCTCAGCAACGGTAGGCCCCATCAACCACTAGCCCGGCACGATCTGATTCATACCTTCACATCGACAATTCTCAGCTTCTCAGTATACCTCTTATCGAGCACCTGCAACATGTTGGGAATTGAGCATTTTTATATAATTAGGTAGGTAGGTAAAGTGGAGTTAAATCAAGCTCGAACTCATGAGTCGTGATACTCCATGACTTAGCGAGTGTAGATATTATGAGTCAAAAGTACAAGTCTGGGAATGAATGGTGCTGAACAGTAGCTGTCAAAGCAGCTACACAATCTCATTGGTACTTCTACCACGCCCTAGCATCCTAACCCAAATCTACATCTCGCCTCACCATCCACCCTTCTTCTTCAGCTCCTCCATGACAACGGCCCTCAAATCCATACAAAGTTCCTCCACTCTAGCTATCTCCTTCTCTATCATCTCCGGCTTCGTGTTCTTATCCGACGCTGCGAAGCTTTTCAAGACCGCAAGCCTCTTCTCTTGCATATCCAATCTATGCCAGAAGAATTGAGGCCGTTGGTTTTTGTTGACAATAAATACGTAGCAGGGGCACGTAGGACCGTGTCTCTTGGGATCGGGGCACGTTCCGTTGTAAACGCTACCGGATGGGATATTTGGATGTCTTCTGCGCATATGCTCCCATAGAGTTTCGTTACTAGGTGGTAATAAGAACCTTGGAAAGTCCGAGCCGCCCAAGCCCAAGTTTGAGGAGCGGCGACTTCCGCTTTTTGCTTTTGAACTGTGATGGCTTGACATGGTTGTTGGATGTCGGTGGTGGTGGTTGGTGGTTGGTGGTGAGCTTGGTTGATGTTGGAGAACTTGATAGGATGAGAGATTGGAAACGCTGTTAGAATCTAGGTGGAGGGCATGTTGGGAGCTAGGCATTTTAGATAACTAGGTAAGTAAGTAAAGTAGAATTGAATCAAACTCGAATTCATGAGTGGTAATAGTCCATCCATGACTTGGCGAGTGTAAACGTTGTGAGTCAAAAGCACAAGTTCGGGAATAAAGAATGGTTCTCTACAGTAGTTATCAAAGCAGCTACACAATCTCAATGATACACTTCTACTACACTCTAGCCTCCTAACCCAAATCAACATACCACCCACCCTCAATCCCTGAACTCGTCGAGAAGCTCCCTCAACTTCCTGTTTTCCTCCTTCATTCTATCTAATTCCTTCTTGATTTCCTCCGGCTTCGTGCTCTTGTGCGTCTTCGCGATGTCTTTCAATCCCCGAAACCTTCTCTCGTCCGACTCCAACTTACGCATGAAGATGTCAAACAATCGCTGTTTGTTGAACGCGTGGGGGCCGCACCTAGGACCGTGTCTTTCAAAAAAAATGTGCGTTTCACTATAGGGTGGCAGATTCGGATATAATCCGCGCAGACGCTCCCATAGAGTCTCACCGCTACCTGATGACGAGGCGCCAGAGTTTGAAGAGTGGCGAGTCCCGCTTTTTGCTTTTGAACTGTGATGGCTTGACATGGTTGTTGATGATGGGTGGTATATTTTCTGTGTTGAAATGAAGGCAAGAACGTGGCTGTCGAGCGGTTTTTATGTTCGCAGGTCAGGGATCTGACGTGAATGAGGCTTCCTTCTTCGTCACTTCGTCATTATCATCATGAACACCCTGAATCAAACTTCTTTGTAGGACGTCACTGAATCTCGTCGAATATTCCGCGGTATTTCGAAGGCCAATCCTTCCAACACTTCTCCATTTGGGCTCATGCGCTGATTCAAGGTCGACCTTCCCACCCTCTCTCTCGACTCTCTCTTCGAGACTTTTCAGCATCTCCTCTATTCTCGTGAGTCGTTTTCCCATCTCGGTGACAGGCAGTATTTTGCCCTCTTCTGCTTCAGCTTTGCAGTCTGAGGTTCGAGGGATGATGTGGTAAGGAGGCTTGATGGCAGCTAGCAATCGCCTGTGCTCATGAAGGTACGCCATACTTCGTAGTCTATCGAATAGGGAGGTGTGTGTACGGGGAAGAAGTAAAGCTAGACGGTCTTCTGAAGTGCAAGGTTGGACGAGAACAAAGAATGCCGCATTTCTCGCTTACGCCCCTTGCGTCGCGAATGGCTCTGTACGCTGCATGCGTTTTTGGACTCTGGTTCTCAGTATCAAAGAAGCCTCGGGATCCGCTCGATACCCTCAATCGTCTGTATTCCTTCCTCCTCTTTGTCGATATGGAGTATACCGTCTTTCTCGAGGCACATAGTGAGATCCTCTTCCACGACCTGCTCCTCCCCATCTAGACCTATTCCTGTTCCCTCCCACTTCTTGATGCTCCCCATCACTATGCGCGGCATCTGTCTTCCTAAGTCTCTCTCCAATGTTATACTGCACGTTTCGATCCCAATCTTCTAAACTTGTGAAAGGACTTCTCAACCAAGCCCTTAACTCATGTAGAAAGAGCCTTGTATTCTCTCTGCCCAAGAAATCTTTCAACATCTCCTCTGCTTGCCCCGAACTGCCTTGGATATCGACCGTTTTCAGGATAGCTATTATATACTCGAGAAGAAATTCGGCATTGTTTGCCCTTCTGTCGCCACTTGACCCTGAGGCTGCCGAGTCGGGAGAGAGAAATGAAAAAACTTGTAGCTCCCGCCGTATCCATTTCCTTGCCCTTGAAACAAGTTCGACATCCCGTGTAAAAATGGACGGCGTGAGATCCTTGAATCGAGACACCCGATTCGAGCCAACATGTAATGAATACAGCTGGTTTCCATAAACCTCTCTTCTCCTCAGGAGAGCTTCATCTTGAGTTGGCAATGTTCTTGGCTGACCCCATTCTCTGACCCTTCTGCTTGCACCATAGCCTCTTCCCGAAGGATGTCCTCTCCCATTCTGGTATTCGTGACTCTGCGGTCTCGATGTGCTCGAGGAATTCAATTCCTGTTTTTTTGTTGTCGAAGTGACTTCGTAAATCTTGTGTGTATTTTCGGCAGCAAAATCATAGTGAACAGTCGTTACTTCAGATTTGCATAGGGGACAAGAAGATCGTTCCTGGAGCCAACTGATCAGGCAGAGGAAGTCGAAGCTCGAATGTTGACATGGTTGCGCAGTTGCGGGTTCGGAGATGCGCTCGAGACAGATCACACAAGGATTCTCCTCTGCATCTTCATCATGTGCGCGAGATGATATCTCGTTCAGTGTCGCTTGCAGAATCTTGGACTCGACGTCCGAATCTTGGGCGTCCATGAGGTAGAAAGAGAGAAAAAAGCCATGCAGACGAGGCTGATGTGATCAGTGGTGGCAAAGAGGGGCGCTAATGACGGAAATAGTGGGTCTCGGGAAAGGCTGAGAAATCGACGCGTCTGGATTTGGTGGAACGCGATTTTGGTATGCTGGCAAATTCATGATCTCATGTCAATTTACGATAGCAAAGCCATTTTTTGAACCATGAACATTTACAACATTCAATAACGATACCCTATTCAAAATACCCTCTACCACTTTCTGGGCCAGCCAATTCGACGCGTCGATTCGAAGAAGCCTTGGCTGAGTTAGACACAGTCAAGTCTTGTCGGACATTGAAGATGGAGAAAGGGCGGCAAGCAGAATTGACGGAGAGGTCAAATACATTAAGAGTCGAATTGAAAGCATGGGAGAAGGACTTTGCAGCAGCAAACAGTGGCAAGAAAGCATCCAGGGATGACATTAAACAAAATCCAGACATTGGTACCCCTCCTGAACATTCTCCACTGCTCGAACATTCATTAACCGACTTATAGCTGCCAAGTACAAAGAATACAACAAAGTACGAGATATATTATCAGGCAAAGTCATCGAGGCAGTTGTAGCACCCAAACGCCAAACTCCACGAAAAAGAAAACATGAAGAGGATGTAGGACATGGCGCCTCCAAACGATTACAGCTCGTCAAGACGCCTTCCAAAATACAAGTCCAACCCTGGGAAGTCGATCCTTACGATTCTCCTTCCGTGGTTCGGAATCTCTTTACTCCTTCGAGGAAGACTGTTCTTGGACCCACGCCACAGAAAGACGGACAAGTGCTAGGACTGTTCGACTTGCTACCCAATGATAGTGTGGTGGAATCGCCGTCTAATCTGGAATGGAAGCGTCCCACGGTCCCTGTTCAGGGTACACCTCGAAAGGTTTCAGCAATAGGGACACCTCACAGGAATAGCAGAACTCCAGGAGGTCGCAAGAAGTTACTTGATGCTTTCGCTACTCCGCTCAAGAGTCGAGATCTTAATGGCCAGGGAGGAAAGACCCCTTCATCAGTTTCAAAACTACATTTCTCTACGCCATCTTTCCTTCGGCGAGATAACCACCGTGTCAGATTACCGGTCTTGAACGAGAACGAGGGTGGAATTGCCCTGTCACCAGAAATGGTTAGGATGCCGAGAAAACCCTTGGTTCGGGGTCTAAGCAGTATGCTTGCTGGACTCCGGAAAATGGAAGACGATGCAGCAGATGATGACTTAGATGCTCTTCGCGAGATGGAGATGGAGGAAACTGGCGAGACTATGCCAAAACCAAAAGCTAAACCGAAGCCCGTACTAGAGGCACCGCCACAGGATATTTTGGTTGAAGACAGCCAGCCAGGCTTCCCGTTAGGAGGATTTGACGACGAAGCACAACTCGACAGCGATGCTGATGAAGCCAAGGAAGGACTGGACTGTGATGGCAAGCCACTGAAGGTGTATAAGAAGAAAGGACAGAAGCGAACCACCCGCCGTGTGAAGATGAAGCCATCTCGGGCCAAACCAGCAGCACAACAAGCAGCTCCAACCGAGGAGGACAGTGACGATGAATTGGCTGAAACAGAGGAAGCGGTACCCGAAACACAAATGGACGATTCCGGCTTCACGGAAGCAAGAAACTTCGATTCAGACACACAATCCGAGTATACGGCATCTGAAGGAGGAACGAGATATAAGAGACCAAACCAGACGAAGAATAGGAAAGCCAACAAGGATGGGAAGATCAAGACTGCAGCGAGGAAAGTGGGTGCTTTGGCTCACCAGAACTTTAAGCGATTGAAGTTACGGAATTCAGGGGCTAAAGGAGGCGCGGCTCACAATAGTCGGTTCAGGAGGAAGAAGTGAATGGATCAATGAGGTTATGAAATGGTATCACGAGATCACGGTCACAGATGCAAGAAAGTAGAATTGCAAATTTTGCTTTTAAGTTTTGAATACGCGTATGATTGGATTGTGCACTGTATGTCGTCCCCCTTCGTTACTCCCTACATACAGGCCAAGTGGTCCCGACCCATCATATCATTAACATCACATCCCAATCATCTCAACCTTCCTCATCACATACCCCTTTCCTCTCATAGCGCGTAAAAATCAAAACCCGAAACCAACCAAAGTCTGGTCAAACTCCGTCCCAAATGCGTCCATTTATACACAAATCAGCCTGGACCGACCGACTCAAAAGGTTCCTCATGTTTTCGGACGAGCCACCCACTTGTCTGTCGTGGTGATCGTTAGGTATAGGTGTTCATCATGCTCGCTCAAAAGGTATCGTTATCAAATTCCTCCTCCACCCCCTATAATGCAGCAGAAAACGGAAGCGAACTTTTCTCTATGCAAACGTCTCGCTTAGAACCCTGATACTCAAAATCATAACCAGCAATCCGATAGTAACGATGATCAGCAATGCGAATCCGAACCAACCTAGGACCATGGCTGTGGTTCCGACACCGCTCTTGACACTACCATTTCCGAAGTCTTGGGCAATAATGGATGCTGCAACTGAGGCTGTATGTTGCCACAGAACTGATACGAGTACGAATATCGAGGCAATGAAGATAATTGCCAAAGCTATTTGAGAGACAGGTCTCGAGGGGAATGGTTTGACTTCTCGTTCGCTGCCGTGGGCATCTTCTTCTTCGTGCCATCCAGGAAAAGTTGCTAGGAGAAGTAGGCATATGAATGCGAAGATGATGGCAATGATACTAGAAAAGTGATCAGCAATGGAGTTTTCAAAGAGTTAGATGGGACTTACATGAGGTAGGGGAATACGATCATATCTTTGAACTGACTTGCGAGCCAAATCAGATTCAGGGGATCTTGTGTTAACGAGATCTCGTTCGCCAATGCGGTGGCATTGTTACTGCAAAGCCAAGATCCTCCATCTGGATTGATACAGATGCCAAAGTATCCTACTCGACATGCCAACACTGCATCTCCCGCCACAACTGCCAATGCATTATAAGCATTGTAGTCTACTTGTGCTGTCGACGGTTGTGGTGTGTATTTTTGATAGTAAATGGAGATGAGGAATATATCGGGTATGAGGGGAGATGACGACGAGCATCCTGCTAATAACAGTGCTAGAAAGATGTCAGTATGGCTCAGAAGAAGTTTTGAATGGAGGCTTACAAAGTAATATAATAGCAACTGCAATCAATATCATGAGCACATGATGGTATCCGAGAAAAGGTATCAGTCCTATGGAGGATTAGCATCTGTATCCGATCGAAGGAAGTATTCCAAACATACTCATCCACCCAACCTGAAACCTTCTGTCGGCCATTGTACTTCCTCCTATGAGACACCTCCGGAATGCTTATCAAATCTGCTACTCCAGTCGTCCTACTCGGAGCGACGTTGGAGTCGCAGCTGTGGAATGCTCAGCAGAGCTGAGAGTTGCTGAAGATGTCTTGATTTCGGTCAGAGAACGTCGGTGGCTGAGGTCGAGGAATGTATTCTCGACCGGTCTCGAATTTGTAGTAGGATGAATGCAGAACTGTTCTTCGTAGTTAGAGATGGTTAGAAATCTCAATGCAGTGCAAGATGAAAGATTGGGGAAGATTGATGCAGTAGCTTGTAGTTTGCAGTTTCCCAGCTCACAAGAAAATCGTCCCTTCAACTAGTATGCGTCTTGCGAAATGGAGAGGTTGGTGGTCTTGAAATTCACGAGGCTGGAACCGAAAATCCAAAGTAAACAGACCTAGTTGCCCAGCGGCAACCTTAGCGAACCAGCGCTGGCGGCACGCTACTGCAGCCACCCCATCCATGCACTAACCCGAAAGCTTGGCTGGTTGATCCTTCACCCAACGTCGCTCGTCATCCAAACCCATGGGAGCGTGTTTGACATCATACCTACGAGGCTAGGTAGTGTGCACATCTCGTTCAAGCGCAATATTTTCATTCTTACTGGAAGGATTTCCGAGGCCGACAAGCACATTGATCCTGAATCGATTCGTCGAACAATGCTTGTATTCACGTCGCAGTGATACCACCGACCGAATCTAGGCTCCTGCTGAGTCAGCGATGTTGAGGCTGATGCTGGTGAAGCTCGAAGGTACACTGAACAAACATTCACGATCGGATCAGGATCTTTTGTTGGCATAATGTCGTCTGAGGTTTCGAGCCAAGCATCATTTCTCTTCTTTAGGCAGCTCCCGCCAGAGGTGCGATGTATGATCTGGACATTATTATCAATGACCGAGCCTCGGGTCGTGCCCATCTTGTACCAATCGGATACGACTTCCTACACGGCTCGGATTCGGCCACCTGCAGTCCTTCAAACAAATCGAGAGTGTCGGCACGAAGCTTTAAAAATATATCATGAGCTGCGTCTGGGTCTAAGGTCCAACATTGGCTGCTACATCAACCCGTTGACAGACTCTGTCTACCTCCGAAGTAATCTCAACCGTGCCAGTAATCGGATAGATGATTTGACAGTCATCGAGCCATGGCAACGAGGTCGACTGATTACGACATCCCCTGCAGGAGATACCTCACTCGGATCGACACAGAGCACACAAACAGAACAGGTATAGTACCCCATTAATCATATGTTGGTTTGTTACAAACATGGAGACATACTCCTTCAATTTCAGAGGGAGTGCACAACATATTTTGTACGAGAATCCAAACCCCTCAGCAATGGGGACATTCAAAGCAGCACAAAATCTATCCCCGTCAAGTTACTTTAAAAATAACCGAGTGGCAAGAATCTAACATGTGGTCAGGGCAACACTGTTGGAGCTTCTAGTTCGTCCGATGTCGAGGGTAACACCAATCCCGGAATGCTTCGTTCACGCCGCCACTCGAAAATTATGCTCGACGACCTTATCCACAGTCCAGATGCAGAGATAATCTTCAAAAGCTTCCATATCAACTTCGTAACCTGGGACCTGATGCGACGCTATTACCGGCACAGAAGGCACAAAATTCCTGTCCACATCAAGGAGTTATGCGTAGTCTTCGAGAAAGGCAGTCTACCTTTGAAGATTGACTTCACGCTGAAAGAGATTCAACACATAGATGCTTTTCCGGAGGAAGCTCCACTGCAACTAGAGACTGTCGAAGAGAAGCGTACTGCTTGGAATTTGATACGCAGCTTGAAGAAAAGCAATATCTTCGTTAATTTGAGGGACAGAAGATCAGGGCGACCTATTGCTCTCAACTTTCCAGTCTATGCAAAAGCTCTGGATTTGGGAGAGTCGAGCGAATGGCAGGAGCTTTTGAGCGAGACAGGGCGGGTAGCTTGCAATGAGCCTTTCTGAGCAACTCTCGTTCGCCAGATGGTAATGTGGGTAGCGGTCAAAATTTATGAAGTCCAAGACTTGGAGAGGAGCTTGGAACACAGACATCCCTGATGCTTCGAGCTAGGGAATTCAGTCATAACATCTTGAGGATGTTGATCACCTTGATGCTGGTAGTGTGGTTTCTCAAGGAGCGTTACAAAGATCACTTCGAGAACATCTAGCCTGGTTTTTTCCGCTGATTTCGATGTTTTGCGAAGATCACAACAAAGACATTTTGCTCTATCATTGAGCATTTCAATGCTATACATAGAAAGCTATCCGAAAATATGAGCAGCACGAGCAAAATATAGTAATTCATTCAGTAGCTACCTTCGTCCCTTGCTAGTACGGTGTCCGCCTCAACCAGGTCCCATAGCAGCAGCCTCCTTATTATGTCCAGCACCACTTCCCTCATTCTTCTTCGTCCAATCCTTGATCTTCTCAACCGCATCCTCCACCCCGCTAACAACCAGCGTCGGTCCACCACTAGCCAAATCCCCCAATCTATCATTCCACCCTCCCTTTCCATGATGGCCTCCCGCTCTATCCACCCACGCTGCCTGCATACCCACAGCTCTCGCCCCAACAACATCAAACGGATTGCCGCTCACCAACCAGATACTGCCCATATCTCCTCTCCCCTTCCCCACTTTTCCAGCTAGGTGATAGTATACCTTTGGGTGCGGCTTGAATAGCTCCACTTCCTGGACAGTTACGAGTCCCTTGAAGATCGAAGCGTGGGGAGACAGTGAGGGGGATTGCTTCACGGAGGAGCTGACCATGGCGTCGGTTCCGTTCGAGAAGACGTATGCGTCGATTGAGGGGTCTGTGGAAATGGCTTTGAGAGCGGGTTCAACGTCCGGGAAGGTCGAGAGGGAGTCGTAGGCTCTCATGAGTTGGGAGATGTCTGAATCGGAGAGTGTCGAGGAGTGTTCGGCTAGGGCGTGCTGGAGGGATGTTTTGGTGATATCGGAGAAGGGTTTGTAGAGTCCTGATGGAATGTTAGTTGGATGGAAAGGAGGGTGGAGGTGACACGTACCCATGCTGTTCATTCTCCATGTGTATCTGTTTTGTTATCAACATGATGTCCCAACGGAAGCTGTGGATTCGGTACAGATGAATGTCCGGTGGCTACAGATGAAGACAAATTGTTCGTCTTGACAAATCAAACAATCTGCGTCATCGTGCTGAGAATCAGGAACAAGATATTTGATTTGCTCAAATGTCTAACTTCAAAACCGAACTTTCAATAGTGAGAATACTCGTATCCAGAACAGACAATGGATTTGAGTTAAGCTGCGAAATATAATCGAATACGACAAATTGATGAGCACACTGACTCAAGCTGGAATCTACAAGATCAGCAACATATCCTTTCCCATACTAGAATACAGGAAACAAACCTCCTCCACAACGCAGCAATAGACCCCGCTTTCTCATCACCAAAATGAGCAGCCAACTCCTTAGCAATACTCTCAGTCGAGAGCAGCGTCCCGTACAAATCGAAGGCGATCACAATATTATTGTTCGAAGCCATCTTAGACAATTAGACGGTGCACCGAAATACAATCAAAACCGACATCCAGGAACGTTGATGTGGATTGCCTCTGCCTGCATACAATAGCGGGTCAATGTATGACGCACGCGGGGTAGAGAACATTCCAGGTACGGCTCGGTCCGACATGCATATATTTCTCGATTCTCAACTTGCAAACAATGTTCCAATTAATCTCCTATTCAATCGAGGCCGAAGATGGATGAAACGGAAAGCGGGAATTATCAGCTCTTCAGAGAATGTCTCTCTACTCCATTGATAGAAAAATCATCCACCAAACCCGAGTCAAAGACCAAGAAATCGCGAGGCAGTGGAAGACGAAAGACCGCAATCAAGCCCGTAGTAGCTCAAGAACCAGATGATGCAGAAGAACTGGCAGACTTCATCGATGTGTGTCCTTTGTCAATCACCCCTGTACCTTAATGTGCTGAAATAAAACAGTACATCGCAACCGAGATATTCACCAACCTCCCCCCAGACCTTCGAACACTCACCTACTCAACCTGGCTCAACACCCCTACCCTGCAATCAACATACACCGACCCACCATCCCCTGCCCTTCTACACAAAATCATCAATCCCCTCCCAGCATCAATAACCGACACCCTAACCACCTATTCCCTCCTCAACCCAACCCTCGACCAAGACACAACTTCCTTCCTTACTCCCATCCTCTCCACCTACATCTCCTCCCTGCTCACACCACCCCTCGCACCACACCTCGCGCGTCCCCTAGCCACGGAATGCGAGATCTGCGACCGTTCGTGGATCCCGTTGACGTACCATCATTTAATCCCCAGAGGCGTGCATGCGAAGGTGTTGAAGCGGGGTTGGCATACGGAGGATCAGTTGGAGAACGTAGCTTGGCTTTGTAGGGCGTGTCATAGTTTCGTGCATCGGGTTGCGAGTTTGGAGGAGTTGGCTAGGGAGTGGTTTACTGTTGAGCGGTTGTTGGAACGGGATGATGTGCGGGCTTTTGCGAAGTGGGTTGGGAAGGTGAGGTGGAAGGGTGGGAAGGTATAATTTTAGTCAGTGAGAAAAGATGGAGTTCATTTGGATAGTACATGAAGTTTGAGAATGTTTCAGACGTTATGGTACGTTGAAGTTGTGACTTTTCATTCACTGTTGAAATAATTGACTACCCACCATCTACGCCATGGTATCTAGATGACTGCGTTGAAGTAGCCCAAGAACCGGTTCCATGCATGCAGATGCTTTTGTTGAATACGCCAAGACGCCGAAAAACACAATGTTCGTAACTTAGTCCATTCTCCATCCCTCAACTGGAAGAGGGAAGGTGGAAGCCCAGCTGGAGATCTCCTTTCTCATAGCATTGATCTTCTCAATCTCACCACCAGCAACCTTGGCTTTGAAGTCCTTAAGCTTGTTGTCTGGCTTGGGAAGGGCGCCTTGGACTTCCTTGCAGATCTTGATACATTGATCAATGTAGCTTGCGACTCTGTTGAAGTCCTCTTCGCCGAAACCACGGCTGGTCATAGCCGGGGTTCCGATACGGAGACCACCGGGGCTCAGAGCAGACTTGTCGCCCGGGATGGCGTTCTTGTTGCAAGCAATGTTGACTTGCTCCAAGACAGCCTCGATACGAGCACCATCGAGTGCTTGGGGTCGGAGATCAAGGAGAACCATGTGAGAGTCAGTACCGTCAGCCACGAGCTTGTAACCGAGCTTCTTGAGCTCGATCTCAAGAGCCTTGGCGTTCTTGACGACTTGCTCTTGATATTGCTTGAACTCAGGAGTAGTTGCTTGCTTCAAGGCGACCGCGAGAGCGGTAATGGTGTGGTTGTGGGGTCCACCTTGGTGGCCGGGGAAGACGGAAAAGTTGATTGGGCCCTCAAGATCATAGAGTGTCTCCTTGCCGGTCTTTGCATCAGTCTTGCGGACACCCTTACGGAAGAAGATCATGGCACCACGAGGACCACGAAGAGATTTGTGGGTTGTAGTGGTAACGATATCAGCATGCTCGAAAGGACTTGGAATAACACCAGCAGCAATGAGACCAGAGATGTGAGCCATGTCGACAACAAGGTATGCTCCAACAAGATCGGCAATTTGACGCATACGAGCATAGTCGATCAATCGACAGTATGCGGATGTTCCTGCAACGAGAACCTTGGGTCTGTACATAAGTGCATTCTCCTCAAGTTTGTCATAATCGATAATACCAGTCTCGAGATTGACTCGGTATGGGAAGGTTTCGAAGTAAGTCGAGACCGCGGAGATCCTAGCAACTAATTAACTTTCTGCATGTGGTAAGCCGTGAGACAACGTACTTTCGCTGAGGAGTTTGGTAGCCGTGGCTCAAATGGCCACCGTGTGGCAAGTCAAGACCCATTAGTCTCTCATGAGGTCTCATGATAGCCTGATAGACTTGCAGATTGGCAGGGCTGCCACTCAAGCACTGAACATTGACGCCCCATTTGTCAGAGTCGAGGTTGAAAGCTTTCAGGGCACGAGCTTGGCAGGTCAACTCAATTGAGTCAATGTGTTGATTTCCACCGTAGTATCTAGCACCTGGGTAGCCCTCGGAGTATTTATTGGACATTGGCGATCCCAATGCATCGAAAACAGCGCGGGAGGTAACATTTTCGGAGGCGATCAGGATAATGGATTCTCGTTGACGTTGAATCTCGAGTTTCTACCATGTTGTTAGCAGATATCCAAAGAGCATCATCTGGAATAAGCTTACCATAATCTCTGCGATCTCTGGGTCAGTCTCCAAAAGGGACTTCTCCAAGAGCTACATTCATGAGTCAGCCCGTGTAGTTAATCAAATAGCGGGGTGAAAAGACTGACATCCTTGTGAGACTCAGAGAGAGCATAGGTCTTGTGGTCACCGTTGACAGCCATTCTTGCAGATAATTATTGGACTTCTCGGAAGTGATTTTAATTGTAAAGGAGGGTGAGAGGCGTGAAGAACAGGGTGTGAGGACGAAGTGAAAGCTCGCAAGACAGCTTAAATTTTTTTAGTGCCCCTCGTCTTTCGCTTCGACAGGGATCCTTTGGGTGCGATTTTCGGTGTGGGTAAATCGCCGATCCGGGGCAAGCCGCGAGTTCCTCTCAACCTCCAGGTTCTGTACACTTGCTTTTATCTGATCCCTTCTCCGTCTGAGCGTGTAGTCTTTGACCGAATCTGGAACTGAAAATGGTCGGATTCGAAAAGTCAATAAAGTACCGAATTATCACAGCACTCTATGATCAGAGGCCGGCATCGGATGAACATGCTCCGAGCCCCTGATATGCACATCGATCTGCATGTCAGATATGTCAGATACCTAT
This sequence comes from Mollisia scopiformis, assembly GCF_001500285.1. NCBI lineage: Eukaryota > Fungi > Ascomycota > Leotiomycetes > Helotiales > Mollisiaceae > Mollisia > Mollisia scopiformis. The sequence continues at coordinate 246,652 of NW_017263596.1, forward strand.
GCTTCTACGCCTGCGAGACGTATAAAACTGCTTTATTTACGTGCACGTCTTTAATATTCGAGTATTCTGGTATTGTGGAAGTTCACCTTATCTCTTCAATTACCCTTCCCAAGTACCGCAGCAGATCGTCGGACCAAGCTTAGTTGCTACAGTCCTCTGCGCCTTCGGGTCTACAGTTTAGCTCTAGTTTCTTTCCTGGCCATCTCTCTCAGATCCTTCCTCAATATCTTTCCAGAAGGACTCTTAGGAATAGCTTCCATGAAAACCACGCCACCACGCAACTGCTTATAATCTGCAATATTCTTCTTCACGAATTCCTTGATCTCTTGTTCTGTTATATCTCCGTTCGTCACAACATACGCCCTTGGTGCTTCTGTACCAGGTATATCAACACCAATTACTGCAGCGTCTAGGATCTTGGGATGCGTGACGAGAAGAGCCTCTAGTTCGGCGGGGGCTACTTGGAAGCCTTTGTACTTGATCAATTCCTGTTGTTCCAGTTAGTGTTGCCAATTTGAGCATGTTCATATGACCATTATTAGAGAGAGATAATCACCTTTTTCCGATCAACAATATAGGGTAACCCATTCTTCCAGATCGCTACATCGCCAGTGCAGAACCAGCCGTCGATGAATGAATCGCGCGTTGCTTGAGGGTTGCCATAATAACCTTTAGTAACAACGGGACCTTTCACGAGAACTTCTCCAGGTTTCCCTTCGGGTACGTCTTTACCGTCGTCATCCATCAAGCTGTTCCAAGAAGTTAGCACCGGAGTTCGCTGTGAGCTTGGGAGCAAAAAAAATCAGAAGAAGTCTGCTAATTTCTTCACCCAACTGAATTGAGACTTTTGGTTCCGGAGAAGTATTACGTGATAACCAATTCTTTTGAAACGTGAGAAAGATAGAACACTCACCGTACACTCATATTCGGCAAGAGCTTGCTGACACTTCCCGTATCGTCCTTTTCTCCCCATGGCATGGCAGTCACACTCCCCGTCGTCTCACTCAAACCCCACGTTTGAGCAATGAATGTCTTGCCCCGACCGAGCTTTGCGCTGGCCGCATGTTGCAACTCCTTGCCCAGCGGTGCAGCGCCACTAATTGCCACTTCCAGATAGTCAAACTGGTCAGTGACTATGGCCGTCTTCGCAATGAGCAAATAAATAGGTGGAACAGTGAAGAAGAACGTGATGCGGAATTTCTTGTTATATTCCAGGAATTTCCCAAAGTCGAATTTAGGCATCCAGTATACAGGACCGCCCATGTAGAATGGGTTAATGAAGTATCCTTGTACACCTGCGATGTGAGAAGCTGGAAGGTGGGCTAAGGTTCTGTATTCGAACGGAGGTTCTCCGTTCTCTATTCTGGCGGCGATTTTCTCTCGGAACATGGTCGCTGGGATGTAAGATTCTGCTACTATGTTTGTATGTGATATCATCACACCTAAGAGTTCTTGTCAAGATTGTCACCTGTGGGAAGCTTGGGCCCAACGAACCTTTAGGAATACCAGTTGTGCCAGAAGAGTAAAGGAGACATATCAAACTATTATCCAACTCTTCTTGATCGGTGATCCTCTCCCAACCCAACTTTCCCTTGGACGGCAAAACAGAAACCTCATCCTCAAGCGACGCCATACTCCAGCTTGGACTTGATCTTACGACTACGACTCTACTCAATGGCACTCCACACCTCTTTGCCGCTTCCACGGCAACATCTTTCGCATCCTCACTGCAAAACACCAAATTGCTATTTCCCTGCTTAATCTGCCTCTCCAATTCGCTTGCAGTAAAACTTGCACTAGCAGCCGAATAAACTCCTCCAGATGCAATCACACCATAGAACAACATCGCAAGCAACGGTTGGCCGGAGGAAATAACCACAACGACATCTTTACCTGGACCATTCTCGCCAATGGAGAAGGAGTTTCGAAGGCTGTAGGCGATTGATTTGGTGAGTTCTCTCCCGACGGATTTGGTGATGGAGTTCGAGGGGTTGGCGGCTTCGAGGTGGATTATGGTGTCTTCTTTGGCGGCGCATGAAGGATTTTCTAGTCTATTAGCTTGATATTGTTTTGGTACACGAGGAAGTACGAACCGAAGAGAAAAGTGAGTAAGTCAACTGCAGGAACATCGTAGGATTTTTGAGACGAGTAAATCATAGCTCACTCGCTTCCCCTTTCCACTTCAGGGGCCGGAGAAAGGACAGAATTTCAGACAGATTTAAAAAAGCAATCGAGTAGTACAACCTGAGTAAATCAAATACAGAAACGATGAGAAAGGATATCTAAGAACTTCATCCCTTTCCTGAAGCAAATATCCAGGCTTTCATTGTGCACGTGAGGTTGCTTCCAGCTACCCCGCATAACGCGAGCCGTACCCCACGCCTCGGGCAACGAATCTCAGACGTCTTGAATCGCAGAACTCGATTCAACCCTTGCGCCTTTGCTTTGATGTTAAACTTGATTGGGTACATGCCCATGCAAGGTCGGTTATCAAGCCGAGGTACGGAAAGTATATCTTGGGCTTTGACGGATACAGCACACTTCGAGTATAAAGATCATACGAATAAAGAAGGCAGTGCTTTGGATAGAGAATTGATTTCAAGGAGTTTTCAAACTTGAAGAACAGCTTCAGTACCACAGACACTTATCCAAGAGCTGGGCGAATGTTTTGAGTCCTGAGATAAACAAGCTTGGTGATTGAGATTCTGCAGATTGGTTCCAAAGTACTTCAAGTGTTAGGAGATGGGCTCGCGCCTTCCTCACCCCACAATATTAGTCAGCGCCCCTGGCTTTTAAGGCCACCTTCCGTAGAATAAATAGAAGATCTTCCACCACGTACATAAATCCTATCACTTAGTAGCACGTGAATAACGAATTTTTAACGAATTTTATTATTTATTATAAATAAAAAATTTAAATATATTATTCGATTTTTTTTAAATTAAATAAATATATAATTCAATATATAAAACTGTGAGGGGTTGGACCCCAGATCTAGTTGCACCACTAAACTGGTGCAGCTGCCCCGTCACGTGACTACGCGCACATGCCGTATGAACGCGCCACGCGACGTAACGCAAGGGCCGCACGTTGGTAGAGCAACTTACCCTTATTAAAAGCTTCGAACGTACGAACGTACTTCTCCTCCTTAGTTAATTCTTCTTGTAATACAATTAGGTTCTTGCTCTGACTCATTGCACCCAACCCGTGACAAAAACTTTTAAAATTTTAATTAATTTGCGTCGCTATTTCGAGTTTAAATATAAACGTTAAATAAATATCTCGATATATTTGAATTGAATAATTGAAGCAAGTTTTGATGCGGATATAAAAAGTACGTGGACAATATTAGAAACTATGTTACTAGCATACATAAAATACTGCGGGCTCTATGAAAGAATAATAGATTCCGGGTTAAAGGAAATAATGGGGTAATAGCCGGCGAATTCTCTGTCGATGATTCCTAGGGCCATGAGGGGCGAAATGGGATCAATGGCTATACGGAGAAGGAGCCGACTCTTATATTAAGTGATGAGAGAAGCAACCCTTAAGAGCTCCTCCGTAAATAGAAAGCAGTTATTTACGTTTGTATCGCGTTTATATTCAGATAACAATAAATTACAATGACATAATTCACTAGAACAACTTTCTGCAATGAAGACGGGCTCCCCACGTAGGAGAATCCACTAAGCAACTCGTCGGCTGAGAGAGATAGGATCATATCAATATCTTCTTGCCCATCTCAAGATCCTCTATCTCTTTCTGGACTTACTTTCGCTGGCGTTTTTGCCGAGCATCCTGTCCCGCAATCTCCTCCAGCTGCTCCAGGATCTGTCGCGGTAAGAATTAAAGGACTTTGGACATTTCACCACCGGTGTAATTTGGCATACAACACCATACATACAGGAGTTCTAGCTGGGGTACTATTTTAGAGGTTTGCATTTCGTTGTCTTTTGGGCTCTAACGGCAGAATCGAGCATGATCTGCTTGCAGATAGACACAAAAAGCGCTGTTTCTATGGTAGTATGCATTCTTGATTCTTTCTTATTGCCACTTGTATATTGCATTTATGTATTTTGTTTTAAACGGCTGCTTATTTCTTGTAATGTTATCTATCTGGATCCTTTGATAAAATAAGCAAAATTGTTGAAAACAAAGATAGGAAACGGGCATGCAAGAGGCCAGGTGGGAAAAGATTGTTGGCACGGTGTGAGGCAGACATGTTAGATTCGCTTTAATGATCTAACACTACAATAAACCGTGGTGTACTAAAACAACACAAACCTTTCATCATTTAAACTATTACTAGCAGGCTTAAACGGATTGATATTGCTTTCATTTTTGTCAGGCCGGTGAGCTCTAAAGCACACAAACCTCGACTCGATTCAACCACCTAAATGACATGCACCAAAATGGATGACCATTGACAGTTCACAATTTGGGGCTTTGTCTCTTGGGAAAGGTAGCCTCCCAGGCGCTCATAAGTTGGACAAGGAGAGCTTCTTCACCCGCTGTAGCGATAGCAATAAGTCCAAAAGGACGACCGTTTCGTTTATAGTAAGACAGTGGGAGGGTCACGCAAGGATATCCTAAGTAAACTTGTAAGCGAAAAGAAACTTGCAAGAGGAATGTTTTGCTTACCAGATCCAGTGACAATTGCATCAAGTCTACTGTCACAGGGACCAATGATCACATTGATATCATTTTCCCGGAGCGTATGATCGACTCCTCTCTCGCGAGCTATGCCATGCATTTTCTGGATCGCTGCTTCAGATTCTTCTTTAGTCCATCCTTTGGCTTCAAGAGCTGACTCAAGATAAGCCTGGCTCGGGTAGTCTGGTACCAATGATTAGATACGCATGCCCGAATAGTACAGATTGGCATACCGGGAGGAAGTTCAACAAGAGAGTAACGTCGATTGAACTCAACAATTTCCTTCATGGTCCGAACAGGGGAGATTTCCAGGTCCGCAAGGTAGTCATCAATGTTCTGCTGAATGTTGTTGACTATGCCGAGATCAGCTTCTCCGTAGAATGAGATTTGGCTCCATTCGGACTCTTACGCATAAGGCCACCCATAGGATTTGGTCCGTCTGCGTCAAACTCTTTGATCCCGATCAGGGAAACTGGATGCTTGATCACAACACCAAGTTCTTTTAGCTTCTCGTATACAGCCCCAATCTCTCCTCGCTTGATTTCAGTATTAACAACTTGGTCTTAGGGAAATTTTTGAGTGCACGTGACTAACCTGTTGTGTCACAAAGGCCTCCTCATAAGCAGCTTGAGAAGTGGACATGGGCCAATCAACGCTATCAACAGCACCAATTCTGATACCATCCCAACGGGCAGTTGCAGCAGCCGCATAGTCCTTCGAGCCTTTGCCTATCATGGCCTGAAGAAGGTAGGCAAAGTCCAACGCAGTCTTTGCCATCGGGCCAGCTGAGTCCAAATAGCTGCATGCAGGCATGATACCCTCTGATGGAATAAGGCCCAGAGTTGACTTCATCGTAAACAAAGCAGCCCTATTTGCAGGCATGGAGAGGCTGCCGGACGTTTCCGTACCCACGGAAATCGGGGCAAACCCTGCCGCGACAGAGATTGCAGATCCAGAGGATGATCCGCCGGGGTTCTGTTGGGCGCCAGTAATCAGTATCTGAGGGGACTACACAGGGTCTTTGAAGAATTTACACTATGACCACCAAAGTTGTCCTTCGGGTCGAGGCCACCTTCAACATATGGACTTTGACCTTGACCACCAATAGCGGACCAGCCACACCAAAGTTTGTCTCCCCTAGGGAGAAATATCAGTCATTATATATTCCATAGAGTTCAGGGTTGCTGGACGAGCTTCCGCATACTTGAAACAGGCTAATTCCTAAGAAGAAACAATCAGTCAAATGATTTACACAATGATATACCAGTAAGCCTTACGGATAGGTTGGCCTTTCCGATGATGATCGCACCAGCTTCCAGAAGCTTGAATTCAATCAGTAAGATTCCGAGCAAATGAAAGATACTCTACGTTTTCGACCACCGCGGCATTTGCGTTTGGTTTCGCATGGAGAAGAGCGAATGAACCGCCAGTAGTGCCCATTCCCAAAGATGGGTGAGTATTTATATTGTCCTTTCATCATCAGCTTAGAGCACGCGTATGATGTGCAATTCAACTCACTTTGACCAACACTGGAATTCCGTGCAACGGACCCCTCGTCTAGCCCTGCTTACGCTCTTGGTCTAGAGCTCGGGCGGCTGCAAACAGAATCTCTGTGGGTGCTGTTTGGATGACGCCACGAAGCCGCTCATTATGTTTGTTGATCTGGTCTAGATGTACCTGTACAACTTGAACACTGTCGTAATCACCATTACTCAGGCCATTCTGAAGTTCGAGCACAGTAATTTCGAGCGGGTTGATAGTCTTCGCCATGGCGGCAGGATGTAGGAAGTGCAGTGCCCTTGTGAGCATCTCAAGATACTGGGTCGAAAGAGCAGAGATAAAAAGGTGTGCCGGAGTCTAACGGAAGCATGCGAAGGTCTCGGTTGTCACCGCTAGCTTAGTACGTAGCCTGTTCCGCTCTCAATTGTTAGGAGGCAGACTGCAAGCTGCAGCCTTTTCGAACTTGACAAGTAACATAGGACACAATCAGGAGTTTACGAACTATCAGTATTCTTGTTCATATGTGATGATCGGACCCAACTTTCTTGTGAGGCTATGACACATTACCCTGAAGCGAATTTGGAGCTCAGCCTTACGCCTTGAAATTAAATGGAGTCATAAAGCCTGTGAGTCTCAACCGGCATCCTTCAGCTTCACTTGCTCGTGAAATACATTTACACCATTCACTTCATAACGCTAGCAGTTGGCGATGTCCAACAGCATACCACTACGCACAGGAGGCTAATCCGTCAATCTTTCAACGTTCCATCTCTAATCTCCTCCTAGTTCCGCAATAAAACGGCGAAGAGATTGCCTCTGTTCCATGCAAATGGTACATCTTCTCATCAATACCAAAACGTTGTGTTGGTAGTTACTCATCTCGACCAAGTAACTTTCTAATCTCCAAAATAACGCTAGTTCCTGTGTTGAGTGCTTCATGTCTCCAGGCTGTTTACGAGACCACTCAGGACCCTTTCTGGGCAGAAAAAGTATGGTTCTCTTGATCTGTTGCATTCTCTTTTGGGTTGGATATGCGATTGGCAAGTCCCGCTCCTGTCATTTTTCAAATTTGTACGCTTGCTTACAAGGAGTTGTCAGAAGCGCCAACTTATCCAGATCTGCTTCACATCAGTGTTGCCGATATTGCAAGCGGTTTAGATACCAAAAGATTCACTTCTGTAGACCTTACAAAGGCGTTTATTGCTCGCATTTATGAAGTGGATTCAGCATTAAATACTGTTGTCGAAATCAACCCAGATGCTTTGTATATTGCAGAGCAACTTGACCTTGAACGCGAGAAGCACGGTAGACGAGGGTAAGCCACAAAGCACTATCCCTAGAATAGAGTTCTAACGTACAAGCCCGAGACCTCTCCATGGCGTACCGATTTTACTCAAGGACAACCTGGCGACTAAAGATAGCATGAAAACAACAGCAGGTTCCTTGTGCTTGATGAATTCAATACCATCTCATGAAAGTACAGTTGTAGAGCGTCTTCGGAAAGCAGGTGCTGTAATTCTTGGCAAGACGAATGTGTCAGAGTGGCTCAACTTTCGCTCCAAGAAAAGCTCTGGAGGCTGGAGCTCGCGAGCTGGACAGACGCATGGACCGTACTACCACAAACAAGATCCTTGTGGAAGTAGCAGTGGCTCAGCCGTGGCTGTGGCTGTTGGGCTTTCTCCTTTAGCGATTGGTACCGAGGTCAGCTTTTTTGATACTTCGAGAGCTTTATAATTACTAATTCTCCGAACAGACCGATGGCAGCATTGTCTGCCCTTCAAACAAGAATAATATTGTGGGTATCAAACCGACGGTTGGCCTGGTGTCTCGAGACTTCGTTTTTCCAGGTACTTTTCGGCAGGATACTGTGGGTCCTATGGCTCGTACGGTTAAGGATGCTGCGATTCTACTTGGAGTAATCGCTGGCAAGAGCTCCTTGGACAATTACACAGATCGGATCCCGTTTCGAACAACGCCAGACTACACGGCATTATGCAATCCTTCCGCACTTAAAGGCGCTCGAATAGGAATACCACGAAATGCCTTCCAAGGGCCTGCTAGTGTTCTGGATGCCTACCAGTCGGCAATCTCGTATTTTAAGGATGCCGGCGCAGTCGTGGTTCATGACACCGATTTTGAGTCCTTTCATGAATTCTTAAAACTAGATCGCAATAAAGTCACATACCGTGATCTTCGAAGAAGCTACGAGTCCTATTTTGCGCAGTTAGTCAAGGATCCCAGGAATCCAAAGAATCTGGAGGATGTGATTAAGTTCATTAAAGAGACTCCTGCTGAGGAGTATCCACAGCGAGACATTGGGGTTTTCGAAGATGCTCTCAATGCCCCCAAAGAGGACATAACAGAGTACCAGACCATCTTAAAAAAAGGCCTTGAGCTTGCCGGCAAATCGGGAATCCTTGGTATGCTCGATCAGTGGAATCTGGACGCTGTTATTCTTCCAGCTTCATCAGTAGTCGCAACTAGTATGGCAGCTATTGGCGGTTATCCGATAGTGAACGTGCCTATGGGCTATCACCCGCCAGATACCCCCGTTGAATACAACGGTCGCGGAGATTTAGTCAATAATGCCCCCGGCATACCGTATGATCCTCTCTCTACGGTCTATAAATTAGTCTTGGTGAACTGACTTGTATCTAGAATTGGACTCCAGATCATGGGGAGACCATTCGATGAGGAAAGGCTTATAAGCTACGCATATGCTTTTGAGCAGATATCGATGATTCGAGAGAAGATGCTGCCCAAAGTCCTGCCCAAAACTCAACTCAGCGATGTGATCAAGGCACGGGTGATGAATGTCACCAAGAGCGAGCTCTGATTCTGTAAGGGAAATCTATGGGTGATATTTGAAACTACCCCACTCGAGTATCACTTAGGAACGACGAGGTTTGTTTGTGAAGACCGCCTGGGAAGTATTGTATACCAAGAACTTGCTCTACTATCGCCACTCTCCTTTAAGATTAGCATAGAAATGTATGGACTTCAGTATTCGTCCCTCAGCTGTTGGAAACTGTATGGTGAAGCTTATACAGCGCTTTGCGAATTTCAAAGTGAAAACCTCCCACAACTACCATTCGAGTGCCTTTATCATATTCATAATAGTATCTGCGACGAAGATGGGATCATCTTTCTGAATAAAATGTCCACAACCGTTCGCAATAATGACTGGCCCAGACAACTTCTCATCAGTGATCTTCGTCAGACCTTGATTGTACTCTGCCCAATATCTATATTTCAGTCAGCCTCTTTGCAATCTCTTATATCAAAGTCGAGATAACAAGACACCACTCACGCATTCGTAATCCTACTCAACGTCCTCGGCGTCCCCATCATCTGGAAACTCATCTCCGCAAACGTCTCCGGATCATGACCAACAATCATCAATCTCAGCCCAACACCCCCCACACCCTTCAACGCCGGCTTATCGGCGTGCGGCAACAACTTTGGAGAAGTCGTCCGATCCAACATCTCCGGATTCTTGACATTGAGATCAAACATCGCAACTAGCTTCGCTCTCGCTTCCCTGTACTGCTCCAAAGTACAATCCTCGCCTAGCATCTTCTTTGGATCGAAATCCGGAGAGCTGGGATCTGGAAGGAAGTCGGAATAATTTACATTCGCTATGTTGGAGTCTAGTAATATCATACCAGCCACGGTTCCAGGGTGATGCTGTACGTAAAGTCTCGCGATAGGAGCTCCGATCGAAGCTCCCACTAGCAGGAGATGGAGCTTTCCTCCATGGGCGACATCTGAGGCGTTGAGTCCGAGTTTCTTAGTTGAGATGGTGAGAATTATTTCGTGGAGGTCGGTCGCTACGTCGAGGAAGTCGTGGCCGAGTTCTTTGCCTGATGTTCCGTCGAGAGGGTCACGGGATGTGGTGAGGCCTTGGCCGAAGCGGTCGTAAGTTATGATTGTGGGACAGGAGGGTTGAGAGCGGAGGAGAGAGATTGATGGTAGCCATGAGGCGGCTGGGAGACCGAGACCGTTAATGAAGACGATGAGATGCTGTACCGAGGAAGTGGATGTTTGCGAGTTGATGGCGGGGAAGAATGTGAAACAGATTGGTGACTGGGGTTTGCTTGGTATCGCAAGGAATTCTGGTTCTATTGAGAGCGGAGTGTGAGGTAAAGCCGACATGTTGAAGGTAGCTGAGATGAATGAAGAAGTAATTCGGAAGATTTGACGATGAGAAGTGTTGAGCCCCTAGAGTTTCCGATCAAGCTGGTTCGTGCCACTAGTTCTACCAGATCATTCCTCAAATTTTTAAAGGAATTTGCTGTTCTTATATACAACGAAGTCCAAGGTGAGTAATTGGCTCTAATAGTATCTCTTCCGAAGAGTGAGATGGTCCTCAATATGATTGGACCGTTATGTACGACGCTTCACAATTGCCTATTCCGTCTAGCTCACAACGCCGCTTGAGCAATCACCTTCTCAGCCATTTCCGGCAAAGTATTGGCGATAACTTCCATATCACCAAACAATTCTTGCAGCGGCTCCTTCTCCCACACTGTACAATAAGCACCCTTGAACCTGTTCCGCATTAATACTCGAAGCTACTTCTTCTGGAAATGACAGATACTTACCCAGTAGTCCTTGCTGCGCTCACATCCCACATATGTGCAGCTGCAAACCAAGGTTCACCACCCTTTTCCTTCAATTTCTTCACCAGTGGCATGTAAGCCTCGGGGCAAGGCTTGCCAACTCCAGTCGTATCGCAAGAAAGCAAATGCTCCTCTGGCATCTCTATCCCTGCATGCTTGAAATAACCACCTACTCTATTCAAATCACCAGCTGTGAAGGCCCACTATCCAACTTTAGCGACTTTTCTCTCAGAAACGACTCTTCTTAAAAAGAAAGAAAGCATACAACAGTAAACCCTGCACCCCTCAATTTTTTAACACACTCCCTAGCACCAGGTCTCATCTCCAACTTCATATACTCATCCATCACAAACTCCAAATCCTCCTTGGTCGCAAACTCCCTCGGTTCCTGAATACCAGCCATCCACAACATCCTCCAAAACAGCATCTCAAACACTTTCTTGAACGGTACATATCTACCAGACAAACTCAGGTAGGTATATTCTCGTTCCGTAGCTTCGAGCCACGTGTAGCCAAGGAGAGAGGGTTTGATGTTTTCAGCGAGCAGTTTGGGGCCTAGGCGAGTTTCGAGGGCTTGGAAGATTTTGTCGTAGGAGATGAGGGTGCCGACTATGTCGAAGACGATGTTCTTGGGCTTCGTGGATGCCATTGTTTCGACTGTGGGATACCATAAAACTTTGGGGAATATCTTGTTCAACAGATAAGAGAAATAGTGGAAGATGTATTGAAGTTCATTAATATACTGTGTAGCTTTGGTCCGAATATCGCTGGTCGATCAAGAGTGGGCAGTAGAGTGGGATATTTGCGCGACTAGGAAAGTATATCGACCTTAAGAATAAACACAAATCCAATCATCCTGGGAACAAGCCTGACGGCAAGATACTAACCATTTAGGAATCGTAGATCGTTTGAAATAGCCCTCTAAACATATGTCCCGAAGTAGAAGGACTCGACTAAGTGAGTTCACTTCTCTTTTGCACGTGATGCGCACTGGACGTCAAGAAGACAGGTATTTTGCGGAAGGTAAACATAGAACAAGAGACTCGATGACACCTTCTGCTATTGAGCTGCCTAGCAGCGAGCATGGAAATGAACATCTTGAAAACCAAACGTGAGTTTTAATTCATGCAAATTCATTGATGGGCTAGCAGACTTTTAATGTAAGTCGATCGAAGAATGCTTGGTATGTAGCCTCAATCTTCCTCCCGACGCTCCGAACTCCAGACGCGCCAGCCATAGACTGTAGTCTTACAAATAAAATACAAAGGCGCAGAATCTTGCAGTTGCCTAGAGATTCTTGCCACTGATCTTCATCTCTTTCTCGGCAATTCGCTCATTCTGGTATTTCCGGTTCTCCTTCTCCGTTGTAGTTGCCTGTTGTTGTAGAACAGCTAAACGTGCCTGATCAAGGTCTCGGACTTCCTTCCAATCTTCGCCATTCATTTGCTTGTACAGCTCGTCGGTCCCAGCATCCATAGTTTGAGACCAGGTCTTGACTGCATTCAAATTCTTCTTGATCATTGACTGGCGCTCACTTTCCATCTCGACCTTCACACGCTTGGAAGTCTCGATCGCTTCACTTTCCATTTCAAGTTCTCTAGCCTTGCGCTTCTTCGCGTCAGCTTCCTTATTTCGTGCCTTGTCGGCCAGATATCGCAAGCTGTGTCCGAGAGTTTGTGTCTCAACGGGAACAGGATTGACATCAAGAGGAGGAGCTGTGTAGAAGATAATTTTTCCATATTCATCGGTATGAAATTGAGCTCGGATCTCTGGGGCAATGGCGTTGTTTGCGTTTTCAGGTAAAGTCCAAACTTCGGCAGGTCGCGGTGGATTGTAGGCATTCGTGTGACTAGAGTGAGAGCCTGTTGTCACAGCTACTGGGCGTGGAGCAGTATGACTTTGATACTGTGCATGCGCGAAACTTTGCAAGGCAGCAGAGTGTGTTTGCGCTACAGGAGTAGTGGCAGAAGTATATTGGCTGTACGGATCTCGTGATTGATATAGAGCTGTTTGAGGGGTTGCAGCGTGCGATCCGGACGAATGAGATCCATATGAAGTTTGATGATTCAGAGGAGCAGGCGATGGCGAGGGACGGGGTGCTGCAAATTGCTGGCCGTATGCACTCTGACCGACAGTGCTTGGCATAGGTGAAGGCGAAGGGGTGACATGACCTGTAGTACCAGACATCGAAACGTCGTTTTGACTATCATAACGACGCTGTTCGCTCATGATTGGACGACGGACTGGCTCGGGCGATGGAGGAGGAGGTGAAGGAGTTGGTTCTGGAGGAGGAGATTCCTATCGTTGCTTAGCCTCATAAAAACAAAGACGATTCAAAAAGTGAATACTTACATTAGCTTCCCGCGGCCGCTTGTGAACAGCTCCGACGATCGGTGGTGCATTTGCAACTCCCCAGGTTGGTCTTGGAAGTGGATCATCCTCTTTCGCATCTTCACGGAGCAGGTGTTTGATGGGGCTCGGAACTTTTCTCATCTTTCGAGGAGCATCAAAGAGATCCATTTCGTAGTCCTTCTCTCTCACCTCATCCGGAACACAGCTTGCCCAAGTCTTGATCTTGTTCAGCTTGAACTTTTCCTCGTTGTAGCGGGCTTCGCAGACGTAGACCTCCTTATCGGCTGGAAAGCCTCGGGGACGACCTTTGTTATATCGTGTGAAGAACATGACAAAACATCGATCGACAACCTCTTCAATTTTATGATCTCGATATTGGCCAGTCTTTACAACCTCGTTTTCGAAGAAGTGCTTTTCGTATCTGTGCACTGTCTGTTCCGGACGATAATACCAGCAAGCATTAATCCACTTTTGTCCTTCAGGGTCCTGCCATGTCCGATAGATCTGGGCCACGATGGGTTTCGTCATATCGTTGTGATTCGTCAGGTGGATCCAATCTCCAACCTTCCAGATTTCTCCTTTGTAGAGAATTTCGGGTAGGGGAAGTCTGCCATCCTCATCCACGAAATCACTATCTGGCTTCTTCTTCTCCTGTTCAGCAAGAATTCTCGCCTCCTTCTGAAGTTCTACGGCATCCTTATAGACCTGGCTTGTTTCCAGATTGTACACTTTAGCGTTCTCGAACATAAGCTCTAGGTCTTTAAGTGCTTGATCAACGGAGTGGTACTTCTTCCTCTTGGCCTTTCGCTTGATCAAGTCCATCGCAATAGGATTCTTGATCTCTTGATAATATTCTGGCATGACGGATTTGTCAGGGAGCTTCTCAAATGGGAGAATCTTAAGGTCGCCTTTAGGGTGCTTAAACTTCCTCAAGCCCTTCAAAAGCGTGTTGATGCGAGCCTCCATTGGTGTATGAACCTTAGGTGGTCGGCCACGCTTCTTTTGAGACTCCGGATCATCCTTGCCTCCATCATCAGTCTTTCCTTCTCGCTTGGCGGTTGTAGATGATCGACGACCCTTCTTCCGACGTCTTGGGCGATCGTCGTCCGTATCATCATCTTCCTCATCCTCGTCCTCTTCTTCGTCGTCCTCTTCTAACTCTTCATCTTCTGGGTTAGGAGGTGGGGAATCTTCTTGCTCAGGAATTGGACCAAGGTCTGGTTCTTGAGCTTCCTCCGCACTTATCACTTGGTCATCGACAAGCTTCTTCAATTCGGCTCTGAACAGGTCCGCGAGTATTATAGAATCACCATAGACAGGGGCAGATCGACGATTGTAGGTTTGGGCATTGAAGGGAATGAGGAAGAGATCTCGAATCCAGTCCTTGTAGCTAGAGTACTGCTTCTTGCCGATTTTTTGCTGTTCCCAGGCTTAGCTGCGCATAGTATTATCGGACAAGGACAAAACTCACTCTAAGTGTACTCAAAGCAATAGGCTCCTTGATAACATCAAAGTAATCGGGTAGAGCTCTTCTACTCACGATGCGCTGAAAGTCTTTCGCAATATCATGGCCACTGTTACGAAGATCAGTCCTCGCGATGTACAGTAGACAAAGCGCTGAATGGGAATGTCACATACTCCTTATCTCTGTAATTCGATATGCGAGCTAAGATATTGGTCATAAGCTCAAAGTCCTTCTTGCTGAGCCCTTCACCAGCACTGGTTGTCGCAGGAGGAGATGAACCAGTTGTCGCATTGTTCTCAGTGGCCGCAGCATCCTCTTGTTTGACCTCTTGTTTCATCTCACTATCGGCCGCACTCGGTTCCGGCGATCGCGATGCCATTTTGTACAATTGGAATTGTCGCAGGGTAGCTGTGATGGACGGTCGTGAATCTTGAGGTTGGAGAACGCGCTCTTTCGCGATGGGGTCAAATGGCGCTTACCATTTTAAGACTAGCGCATAGCCTCGTGCTAAGTAGAAATTTCAGCCTTGCCGGGCGCCACAACTCATCATCACCAACATTTTTGCCCATTCACTCAACCGTCTCCATGATTTAGACTATAAGATTCCAAATATCTCTTAACTACTTAACACAGTACAACATCTTGACCTCAAAATCTTTCGTCATTCCGAAATTCGCTGCATTGCAACCCCCTTGATCACATTCCACACCAGGCTATCAAACCTCGCCGCTCAAGGCTACCAAACTTTACAATGCGAGCACGTCTACGTGCCCCAGGAGGAGCTTCAACAATCACACTCCCAAACGACGCAACAGTAGGCGACCTAATAACCCAAATAATTGAAAAGACATCCATCACCAAATTCGACATCAAGTACGGCTATCCACCCCAACCCCTGCGTTTAGAGCAGCAAGAAAAGTCCCTACCGTTGAGCCAGCTCGACATAAAGCTAGATGGTGAACAACTCACGATTAGTCCTCGAGATGACGGGGTCGAGAAGGAGACCAATAGCAAGCAAGAGAGCGTTACACCCGCAAACAAGGTAGCATCGAAGGCTGGCGGGCCGTCTACCTCAACGTCATCTAGATTTTCCTTTACCGGAGCTTCTTCTGAAAGTATTGAAAAGTCGGAACAGAAGAAGGAGAGGAAACAAGTATCATTACAACGAAAAGCCATGGAAGGAGACGTTCCAGAACTACCATTACCGGAGCGTGGCGCTACACTAGGTACGAGGATATCCCAAGCCTTACAAACATCATATCACTGACACTTCACAATAGTCCTCAGAGTAATGCCAGACGACAATAGCTGTCTATTTCGCGCCTTCGGAGCAGCAGTTCTCCCAGGAGACGATCTCACCATGACCGAACTCCGTTCCCTAGTAGCAGCCGCAATCCAAGCCGATCCAGAAACCTACTCGCAAGTAGTCCTAGAGCAGAAGCCAGACGACTACTGTCGCTGGATCCAAACCCCCGACGCCTGGGGCGGCTTCATAGAACTCGGTATCCTAGCCAAACACTTCGACATCGAAATCTGCAGCATCGACGTCCAGGTACCCTTCCACCCCTCCCTCCCTCCCATCATTCACCTCTCTAACCAAGTCCTCCAGACTCTCCGAGTAGATAAATTCAACTCCGACCGCCCCACCCGCTGCATCCTCGTCTACTCCGGCATCCACTACGACACGATCGTGCAATCGCCCTCGGAACCACCGCACCTAACATCCACCAACCCACCCGAATTCGACGTCCGAGTCTTCGACAACGCCGACGACTACATTCTGCAGAAAGCCCTCGAACTATGCAAGAAACTGCAGGCGAAGCATTATTTTACTGATACGGGGGGCATGGCTATAAAGTGCAACATCTGTGGCGTGGTGGTGTATGGGGAGGGGCAGGCGGCCGGGCATGCGGGGCAGACGGGGCATTATGATATGGCGGAGGTGAGAATGTTGGGTGGTAAATAGATTTTCTTGTGGGTTGGGGCTGGGTGGTGGTTGGCTATATGGGTACTGATCATAGCGTGGGTTTTTTCATTTTGTTTCTGGACAAGGATGTGGTTGTACTCATTTTATGGAGCATGCATGGCCTTATGACACCCTTTCTTGTCATGGGAGGGCAAATTGACCCCTATTTTCTAGCGAGATCTCACAGAAATGAAAAGTGTCAAATCACTAGGACTGCTTAGCAATACAAAGAGCTTCGTCATTCAAAATCACCTCACGTTTCACGGATACGATATGCATTGATTGACTGATCTCCATTGAAGGCGAAAATAACGCTCGGTCACGAATGACCAGAATAAAAGGTATGTACAAAGAAGTGATCATTGATCAGAAGGTCATGCATCCATCTCTCATCCCCAGTGAAAGAAAAGCAGTTTAGACATCAAACAATAAGGGGGCATTTTCCGTAATATGTACCCAAGTCTCCACGCATAAAGTCCCTTATTTTCTGTTCGCCATGTGACCCGATAAACGCCAAATCAGAAAGAACCAGTCCTTAAGTTTAGCCACAGATGTCGTTCCAGGTCGATAGGCTGCCACGGCAAAATATGTACGAAAGAACTGGTGTCAAAAGTAGCTGACCGAAGGAATATGCCATACTCGAGAGAGCTCTCCCACAACGCGTGAAATATTGTAGAAGATAAGGAGTGATGGGCAGGAAATGTAGCACTGTTGGAGATTTATCCCGAAGGAGGGTTGGTTCCACCTAGACCCCAGTATTGCTCAGCTTGGAATTGAGCAGCTGTGTTGGTCTTCCACATGTCATTGAAGGCAGTGAAGAGAATGACAGCGTCAGGGGAGGAGGCGAAAGCACTCTTGATGGAGCTGATAGCGCTAGCTTGGTTGGCGAGCGAAGGCACAGCTACACCGTTAGTCTCTCCTAGCCATGGCCATCCGGTCTCGGTGATGACGATCTCTTGGTTCTTGTTGGACAAGACATCTTGAAGAGTAGGGATCATGGTTGTAAGGAAGGTACCGGATTCGGATGCAGTGTAAGTTCCGTCGAAGAAAGGATGGCAGTTGACGGCACAGTAGTCTGAGGCATCGCAAAGGGATGGGTTGGCACGTGCAGCAACAAGAGTGTCAACGGTGACGACCTTTCCAGTGTATCCAGCAGCTGTGAGAAGGGAGCGAGCAGTGCCAATGGCAGCAACAACGGCCGAGGCAGAAGCGGTACCAGAGTTAACAAGCTCATTGCCGATGGAGATAGTATCAAAACTGCTCCAGTCACCATTGGCAGCAGAGACAATAGTCGCGATCTCGGAGCTGAGAGTGCCCAAATCGAAGACACCAGCAAACAACTTCATGCCCTTAGCCTTGGCAGCAGAGAGAACAGTTGCTACTTGGTTGCAATCAGTTCCATAGGTTCTGACAAGCGAGTAACTTGAAAGGGATTCGAAGTCAGTGTTGACTTGAGATTGAGTCTTGCAGGAGCCGTCGGAATTGTATGGCGAGTATGAGATACCAAAGCCACTGCTCTCGCTGGAGGTTGAGGTAGACGAGGAAGAGGTACTGGCAGCCGAGCTGGTTTGAGCAGGAGCAGCTGGTGTAGTGGCAACTGGGCTTGGGGTGGACTCGACTGGAGAAGCCACGGCAACAGGGGTGGATGAGCTTGAAGCTACCTCAACATTGTTGTTGACAGCCGGGGCAACAGTTGCAGGTGCAGCAGTCGAGCTGGACGACGAGCTGGAGCTTGAGCTTGAAGACGAGCTGGAGCTAGTGCTTGAGGAAGCGGCAGCTGAAGGGGAAGGGGCAGCACCATATGCTGTGCTCCAGATCGAAGCTAGAGGGACATCGACCATTTGGGTTGTAGTAGAAACCGGATTGCCAGCTTGGTCGACGTAGACAATGACTTCAGGAATCTCAGTCGCCTCTGCATAGACCGTATCAACAACCGTGACAACCACATCTCCATCTCTCTTAGCATGTTGATGTTGATGAACATTGCGGCGACCTATAGCTTCATTAGAGAAAGGCCATGCCAGAATGCTGCTCCGAACTCACGGTGAGGTTGCGCGGATGCAAGCTGGAGCATGCCAATGGCAGCGGTGACGAGTGTGAGGGTCTTCATTTTGAGATTGAAGAGATCGGAAAGTCTGGATGTACAATTGTAATGTTCGTGGACGCGTTTCGAAGGAACTATTACCGACCAGCGGTTGTCAGCGAATGAAGAAAATTGAAGGTGCGGCGGTGCTTGTTGAAGCGTGGAAAAGAGAGTGACGATGGGGAGTAAGGACAGCAGAGGCGGAATATCGGTGGGCAGGCGTTGTCCAGATCGATGGTCGCGACTGCCGTCCAAGATATCTCGCGCACAACAACAAAGGAAGTCGGTGGCCAGCGTACCTTCCTACTTCCACAAGAATCCAAGAATGTAGAATAATCTTATTCGCAACACCAATTGGACACTCAACACTTAAGGAATGTGAGGCGATTGCAGGTCCTGACACGGGGTTGGGATCCGGATTGAAGAATGAGTGCTTCCAATCGCGAATGAAGAGAGTGACTGGTCAAGACGTTGATGTCGACACGGAATTCGAAAGAAGGAGTGGTGAACAGCTGGTATTCAAGGATTGAAAAGAGTGTTGAGTGAGTGCCCTGATGCAGAATCCGCCGGGGAGAAAGTTAGTCGTCGAGACTGGTCGTTGTGCTGTGGAGCAGAGGGAGATGGGACGAAGAGGCGAGAGCGAGGGAGGGAACGAGAGATTGGAGTGGACCTGGATTTTCTACCAACGCGACCAAAGCCGAACGGACCGCACAACAGACCACCACCCAAACAAGATAATGATTTTCGTATTTACACGCAGCAGCAGCAGCAGCAGCAGCGCACTGTCTGTACTGTCTATCCGTCTGCCGTAAGACTGCCGACTTTCTTGGAGCGACGGCTGTAGGATTCAAGATTTGATAGCTGCCGTGAGTATCGATTGCTAGGAAACTGCTTTGTTTCCTTGCTTGGCGAAGATGAGCTGTTTGTTTGCTGAACCTGCGCAGTCTGTTTGATTCGGGAACTGAGTATATTGAATTTATTATTCTATCAATGTTTGTTTGGTTTTTTACGCCCTTGCGCTGTTATATTTGACAGCCTTTCCTCCCTCCCTCTGTCTGCCCTCTCCCAGTCTCATAGAAAACTTCCTTTTGCAAGTCGGTGAACAGCAGCATTGGCATCGTACAGCTTTATGGAAGACTGAAGCCATACGCATGTCAGTCTGACAATGATTCTTCTGGGTGACCATCGCTGACGCTGGATATATGCAGGTTCCCGCAGGTCAAGTTTCTGTTGGTGTGATTCAGACCCCGCCAAGCAGGCTGAAAGAAGATATGTTACATTTCCGATGCATGCTTTCACCCGCCACAGTATTTCAGTTGGGAATCCGTCTGGACCTTTGTGTCTTGGAAGAGCGTTGCTTATTCGACCAACACATCCAGCATGGTGGTGTTGTTTGTCGCTGTTTGAAGGTTGCTTCTGTTGCTTCCCTCTTTTCCTCTCTGCATCGTGGCGGCGGGCGATAAGAGACAGACAGACAGCATAGCATCAATCTCGATCCCAGCCCGGTGTCGCAATGCTTGGCAGTCCATCCGAAGTTTGCCACGCGCAATCAATCATCTTATTCTGGTCTGGGTTGGTGCCTGAAGAGCACGCGAGAACGAGGGCAGGGCCGAACCAGGCATTGCACCGTGGAAGGCTGCACGACAACCAAATTCCCCTGACTAAATCCAGGCACAGCGCAGGCAGCCGGGATGTTCTTTTCCTGTTCCTGACAAAACCTTTGTTTGCTTAGGTACATAGCCTAAATCGGGTCAGCCCGACCGTGGCACAAAAATCATACCGAGTCGACTCGAAGCGCCGATCGTAAGAACCGTTGCCAACTGATGGTCTTGCATCACCAACACTGCAACATCCTTTCCGCCGCTTCCTCAAACCTTACTTAATAAATAAATGTTCCGCTCATTTCGCCGTCTCACCCACCCACCACCACGGACACCATCCTGGCATCCAGAAAAGCCTGATTGCAGTTCGGGGACCCTTGAGAGATTCATGCCATTTCATCTAAATTGTGGACTTTCACAAGGATCGACCGTGGCTTAGCCAATGTGCCGCTCCGAATGCTCGTCTATCATCATCAGATGAAATTTCCTAGGATGCCATGCCGTATCGACTCTTGATCATGTTTAGGTCAGCGCCATGCACTGTCAGAACTCTTCAATTTGTCGACTCAACACCTTTGTTCATGCGATTGGTCCAGTAACAATCGATGAAGAATCTCAACCTGTCAAGTTTGAAGCTAGTTCCACAAGAAGTTTCTGACAACGTTCGAAATCTTCCTAAATGAGATCCTTCAAACATGTCCTACGGTGCCACCGCCCGAGCCGCCCAAGAATAGCAGGTCTCACCCGCGCTTCCGCCAAGATCTGCCCCTCCTACACCGTCGGCGATACGTGGTTCCTGCCAAGAGAGATTACGATGAGATTGCCGCTGACGAAACGTGCCTTTTCTGCGTCATTTGTCTCGGATCGGATCTCGGAGGAGAATAGGCTTGACCGAATCCAACACTGATTTACAGTAGCAGAGAGCATGATCTACAACGTAATCAAGACTGATGACTTCGAGAATGGACATCACCATTTGTCTACAGGTCCGGTCTGATATATCAGGTCATCATTTTGGCCTCTACTGCGTCTAGTAGCACATTCAAAACTTCCTCGAGGCTAGCATATGTAGGCGCAAATGTGTGCATACCGTCTTTATGCAGACTTATGTCGTTGTCGAGATCTTAGAATTTCTTCAAGCATGTGCAGGTCCCAGCAGTTTTCGAATCGGCAAATATATCTGCAGCTTTCTGCAGGTCTTCATCCACTCAGGAGCCAGATGTAAGGAGAGGCTATAGGTTGCTGCTTTTTGCAACGTGTGATTATCAGGTGAGGATAGAATGTCTTTGCTGTTGGCAATTCGGGACATTCGTGGCATTGAATTACCAATGCACGTTCTCCTCAATGGTTTTTGATGTCCGAAAAGGAATGGGCCATTTGCGGGTTCATCCACTGTAGTAGTGTTGTTTTGAATAGTACTGTGTTGGTACATGCAAGACTTTCGTTTGCTGCGTGCGAGAATCTGCTAGTCACTTTTATGACCTCGGAGTTCCGAGTTCGTGGAGATCTCCTGTATTCTAGCAAGCCAAGGCGAATGTCTGTCTATACAACAGAGAACTCTGTTCCTTCAGTCAGCCGCCAGCACTGGTATTTGTAGTCTCAAAATTCGGATCTCGAGTGGCCAACAATCTTTGCAATTTTACTACAAAGAGCTTCAGACATCTCCATTTCCTTCACTTTGTGTAAAGTGTCGAATCTTCTGCTCCTGCTCCTGCTCGAAGCCAAGCGCTCCTCAATGTCCTTCTCAACCTTGGCCATTCTTTCTTCACTAGCTCAAATATATGCCTACTTATTCTTCTCTCTTGTCATTGCCTGAACACCAACACTCTCGCACCCCGGTTGTACTTTATAATCACACACATTTGCAGACGAACATTCGTGTTGCTATGCTAGACTTTTTGACAAGGAAATTGTCTATACTCAACTTGATTAATGATCAATGTTCATTGTTCATTGTTTGTGCTAGCTCCCACGTCTGGATCACTCAACCTCAATCACTCATTGTCCTTGACAAATTAATACATCTTCTACTCACAAATCTACGAGATTACAATAACAACTTCCCTTCTCCACAAGTGGTTGATCGAGACATTGGTGTACGATCTGTCGAAGAAGTACGGCTACGTTGGTCAGCTATCCACAGAGCTTCGAATTCTGTTCTTCTCTGAATCTCTGAGTCGATCGAAATGATATAGCGATTCAGAACCACGATCCTGGGTCATACTTCCACACAAGAGATCAAAATATCTACTGTATCAGGGCTCTTACAATTTCGAGGCGTCAGACTTTGTACATCCTCTGGTCAGAGATCCGCCTTGCTAGGGTGAGCAGCATTGATTTTCGGAGGTATGGACCTGGTGTTGCCCAGATGTAACCTCTTGCCTCTGGCCTTGTCCCTCACGACCTTGGTCTTTGTCGAGAGAAGATTTTGTAAGTCTGTGGAGGAGATCACCACAGCTTCGTCGTCGATAATAAGGGAATCAAGTATGGATAGGGACTGAACTTGGTGAATAATCAACGCTCGCTCCGCACGTCGATGCCAAAGTTCGAATCTCCCAGGCTACTTTGATCATTTCTCATTGTCTGCAACAAAGTAGTACATCTTTAGTTTACTTATTATTCTTTCTATCTCGACATCAGCTTCCCGATAGACATGGCCACAAACTAGAACAATGTCTAAGACTCAAGACTCATTCTCCATCACAGACAATCAAGCTCAGAATCTCAAGCAAGAAAACTACAATGAATGTCTTCTCGCTCATTCTCTATCATCAGAACAGATACTTCACCACGTTTAGCTATTCATCTTTACAAAACATCTCTCGCTCGATACCCACCTCAATATCAAGATCTGAAAATTCTTAAAAGTGAGTCTGAGTTCAGAACATCTATACTTTCTCAAGTACTTCACATCCCCAGACATCCCCTCTTTCCTAATCTTTGTCTCGATTCCCCACCCTCGGAGCATGCCTCTCCTTCTCTTATGCTCTATCATATCCATCCAACAACCCACCACGCCCAGAAATTCCTCCCATACCTCAACAGGAACACCACTCCCTACTCTCCCTCTCTCCTACTCTCCACTACCTCTTAAAATCGAACCAGGAAGTAGCTAAAATCTAGCCAGACGTTCCACGCGCCATCAATGTTCGTGTGTAGAAAGCGAGAACTATTGTCTATATCATTTCTTTTATTTGTAGATTTGACTTGGTTGTTGTGTCTATGCAAAAGGAAGAAGTAAATGGCTAGCAGATAGCAATAAGTGTCAATGAATGCAAATCTGACTGACCACGTAAAGCACTTGATCGCACTGGGCTGATATCCCGTCGCTTTTCTCACCAGCACAGCAGCATTCAAGATTCATCTTTTCATCTTCTTTTCATTTTTGTACACTTTGTACACGAATTACACATTACCACCTCCCCTGCATCCAATTTCCCAAACGCCCAGCCCAGTGCAATCTACGAAACCACCGGCAACGCCAACTTCTGGCTCGTCTTCCTGGTCAAAACCTTCGTAATGGCATGTCTAATAATAACACCCGCCTTCTCAATCTCCTTCTTCGAGAGCCCTGTCGTGATGCATACTTTCAGCGCCGGCTGCAGTTTCCACTCATTGTCGTCTTTGCCGTTGCTGCCGGATGCTACGGGCATGGATTTTAGGCGTGTGATGAGGACGCCGTTTGCTAGTGTCTGTTTTCCTTGGTGTTAGAAAATGAGGAATCTAAAGGGATGGAGGGCAGAGGGGAGTGGGGTTTACCTCGTCTACGCATTCTTGCAATACAACTTCCTGCTCTGCTAGACTAAGACGTCTCGAGTTCACAACATCTTTCTTGAGAACGAGAAGCATGATTGGGTTCTCTAGCGAGCTGGTGCAATGCACCCAATCACTCCTAGGATCAAGCTGAGCTCGCATCGCCTTGATGTTCTCTCTGCACTGAACCAAAATCTCAGGCGTAGTCTGAAGCATGTTAAGCGTCTCGCTAGCAGTCGTAGCAAGCATAGCAGGTAAAGCGGCAGAGAAGGTATACGAAGCAGCAGAGATACGTTGATGCTCGACTACATCTGTAGAACCGGCACAGAAACCACCACCAGCGCACAGAGGGCCAGCGAGAGAACCGACGAGCATATCGACTTGAGAGGCGTCTACGTTCTGGGCTTCTGTGAGACCGCGACCTGTCCTGCCGAGGACGCCGAAGGACCATGTTTCGTCGAGCATGAGGCGGAATTTGTAGCGGAGCTTGAGTTCGACCTATATCTCATCAGCATACCAGCATAGGCATACAATCGGGCTTGCTGCTTACCAGCTTGGGCAGATCAACACAGTCCCCAACCGTTTCAAACAATCCCTCCGTAACAATGAATCTCCTTGTCAATGGCTTCTTGGCTTGGTCCTTAACAACCTTCTGCAAAACCCTCTCCAAATCCTCCATATTGTTATGCTCATAGTAACGAATCGTACTTCTGCAGATCTGTAACCCCTTCCTTATAGCATAATTGACCGCACGATCAGCGACAATGATATCACCTCTCTTGCAAAAAGCCGGAATAACGCTAGAAATCGTCGAAAACGCTTGGGCATAGACAATACACCCTTCCGTGCCCAGACAAGACGCAATATCCGCCTCAGTCTTCATGTGAACATCCTGGGTACCATAAAATTGAGGAGGACCACACGGTCCCACGCCATAAGTCCGCAGAGTCTGGATCGCCTTTTCCTTGACCTGGTCGTTGCCGACGAAGTTATAGAAATTGTAGGACGCGAGGTTGGTAACGGTTCTGCCGTTCGAGAGCTTGACTCGCGGTCCAGTCGGTCTGATCGTACATATATCAGCAATTGTTCCACGAAAGAGAAGACCAAGAACATACCCAACAATGACAGGCAACTTCTCATGCTGAGCCTCCTCGAACGCCGTCTCGGGCGCAACCAAAGGCTCCGGCTGCCACTCATCCACCAAATCATCAATCTCCTATCCCAGCATCAGTCAATCTTCGCCCCCTTTCCTCTCTTCCTCACAATCACTCACCTCCTCGGTCAACTTAACAAAATTTCCATTCTTCGTCGAATAACTCGGACTTAACAGATACCGGATAAAGAAAATAACCAGCACGAGCTCGATGGCGCTGCGCACCGGATCGTCCTGGTAGCTCGAGCGAATGTAGCGGATGAGCATGGCCGAGCCGGGAACCTTTTGGAACGTGCTCGTGATCTCGTTGACGGATCGCACGACGAACTTTTGCGCTTCTTGGAACTCCATGTTCTCGATTGAGGTGTTGAAGAACGACATAATAGGGGTGCGCGGAAAGGAGGGAGTTTGAAGTTCGTCTGGATGATGCGGGTTTGTATGTTTTAACTTTCTGGTCGGCGTTCGCGGGTCAGAAATGACCGATGTTGAAATTACAATCATGTGATGTTTGGAGTTGCTTCAATTAATTGTTTGATTCTTTGGAAGCAGTTATTTCCGAGGATCCGAGATGGCATCTTAGATATCTTCAGAGGGTCTTCTTTTTCAATAAAGTGCTGGGTTAGGAGGGAGTGAATTTTGGGTGGTTGATAAAGGGTGAAATATGAGGTTTGATGTAAGATCTTACCTCGCTACTAAGCAAGAAACCTATGAATTCACTTATGGATCACTTCATTGGAATTATGTTCATCCATGTGTGTATTGTTCTGTATTATCATGCTGCATCACACTCTGCAACACTTCTTTCGACCATGACCACCACGGCCTCAAAGCCTCGCAAACCAGAGCAGATATGTCGTCGTTACAAGAACGTGAGAGAAAAGGAAACAGATGTCTAGCCGTGTACCATGCAACACCGAAAAGCAATTACTCGAAACACCACGATACCACCCATCGAACCTGAAGTCATTGAAATGTACTACCCCGTATTCATCTAATATACAGTCCGGGAGCCATTTTTACATCCACCGTCTAGAACAGTCTAATCTTGGCGGTCGCACTGGCCGTTGAGGCGGCACCAGTGCTGAGAGCGCCAGTACCAGTCTGGTTCCTCCCAAGAGTGTCGTTGTTGTTCAAACCAGTAGGTTGGAACAGGTAGAACGTTCCGGAAGGCTTGTCAGTGAGACTGCTGGCTCCAGAGAGAATCTGAGAACCTGCGACAATAGGACCGACCAGAAGAGCAAGAGCAACAACAAACATGAGGAAGTAGAGCGCGGCATATCGGAAGACACGTCTCTTTCGGAGCTTGGATTGCTTCATGGAATAAATTGGGGGACGAATTTGTCGACTGTTATCTTGTTAGTTGGGAATCAAATATCATAAGGGTTAATTTAACATACCTGGGACGAAGCCAGAACAGCATGACGGAATGTGCTTTATCGACATGAGGGATGGCAATGACAGGAAGCATGATGAAGAGAAGGACATGGCCAAGAACAAAGTCGCCAGCGAACATGCCAAGCTCTGTAATCTTGCAAAGGAATTCTCTTGCTGGTTGAGACATTGTGTGCCATCCCATTGAGTACCATTTACCAGTCCAGAAGGCAATGTTGGAAGTATCGCTCTTGAATTCTCTGGTCAATGCGAGAGCAATGATGAGTTTGTAGATGAATCGTTGAATGGCAGTGGCAGCGATCATTCCCAAAAGAGCTTTAGCGAACACGAAGCCCTCCAAGAAGAACATGACTTCGAACAGGACCAGGAGCATGACAACAGCAATACCGTGGGCAATAGCTGCAAGAACAGAGCCGAATTTCTTGCAGCACATACTCAGAAGCGGGCCCATACAACAAGCCATTCCGAACATAGCTGCAAGAACGCCTGCGTTGATACCAATGGGGGCAAATGCCACGATAGCAACACGGATAAGGGCGTTGGTCGCATAGAGCTCCTTGTCTCCGTTGTTGTCCTGGACGACACCGACCTGGGAGTTGATGAAGAGGTAGGGAATCAAGGTGACAGCGACTACCAGAAGGGGACCGATGATCTCTCCAAAGAACAAGTTGGTGAAAGCTGCTCGAGGAACATCTCCAGACATCTTGGAAGACGGATCTCCGAGAGCCTTGCGCTTGTAACCAGTAATTCTAGTTCGAGACAAGCGACAGAAAGCGATCCAAGACGAGGAATGCGAGCGTGAGTTACCTCTGGACAACCACCTAAGGAAGTCACGGTAGTCGATGAAGAAGTCGTTCCATGCAAATTGATGTGGGTTGTAGATGAATGGAGAAGCGCACATAGCAAGAAGAGTGACCCAGAAGTAGATCAAAGCTGGTTGCCAGACAGTGAGCGTAGCGAAGAGAAGCATCATCAATGAGCGGGCACCAAGATAGATGGATGGACCGGCGAATCGAGAGTAGAGAACACCGAATGGAATGCGGGCAGTGGCAAAACCACGTCCAGTACCGATATATCTTGCACCACCGAACGACAAATCCTGTTGAACAGCGTTTGCGTAGATCTGGCAGACGAAGACCTCGAAGAAGGGAGACAACGAGCAGAATTGCTTGCCGAGACGAGTAGCAGCACGCCAGAACCCACGCTCTGTCAATTCCTGAATGACCAAAGGCACGAAGGAAATAAAGAACACGATGAAAATGGAGATGATGCAACGGTAGACCCAGCTCAGAACAGGTGTGATGTTTGCGCAGCCAGTGGGGAAGAGAGGATCGGTGATAGGAACGTTGACATTGTAGTCGCACAAGATCGTTTGGTTTCGAAGGGCTCCCAAGTTGATGAGACAGATCATGAACATCTGCACAGACACCATGATGAACATGTTGTTCAAATGGAAACCTGGATGAGCGTAGTAGAAGGATAAGAAACGATCCAACGGCAATTGAGTTCCTAGGTAGTAGTATTCACGAGAGAGCATTTGCTCACCCATACCAGTTCCAATCTTGGTGGTGAAATTGAGAATAGAGCCAAAACCCAAATCACGACCCTTGCCGCACTGATAGTACTCGCAATGCTTGATGCGACCACCACGGAGGAGTGCAGTCATACCGGCGTAGATATCTTCGTTAAGATGCAGACCCTTCTGAGCCTTCGATACACCTCCACGTGTGGTCATAAAGATACCATTGAGGAAATCAGGATGTCCGTAATGGAGTTTACCACCAATGGATGCAAGAGTACGGGCGAAGAGGGTACCGAATGTCTGTTCCTTTCCAGCGGCAACATCTCCAAGGATACCAATGTTCTCGGAGAAAATGTATTCACGAGCACCGAGAATGGCAACAGGATCGGTTTTGGGGTTGTCGACACCAGGAGTATAAGGCGAAACGTTGTCAGTGGTCATCTCATCGAATTCAGCAAGAACGCTTCGAATCTTGAGACATTCTTCGAGATAATTGTCCTGGTTGGCATCGATAAGTTGGATGTATTCACCACGGTAGAAGATGATGGCATGGTTTTGATTGTCAGACTTTCCGTCACCAAGAATTGGGTTGCCAGAGAGTTGAATACGGAACTTTGGTCGACGCATGCCGTTCTCCATAATTTCCGAGTGGCCATCAATGAGAGCAGAATAGAGACGGGGCTCCTCGCCTTCAACCAATGGTGCTTCCTCGTCAAGGTATGCGATTTGAAGATCGGGATAAGCACGGAGGAGGAACTCGGTGTTTTCCATTTCCTCTTTCTTGAACTTGGCATATCGTTGCATGGAAACAACCAGCTTGAACTTGCGGCGAGCCATGCGTTCCAATTCACGTTCAAGTTTGTCAGAGTTGCCGCCGAACATTTGAACGACTTCTGGGTTTTCTACGCGATAAAGGAGCTTGATGGCACGGCTGTAATTCATGAAGCCAGAGATGGTACGGTAGAGGGTTTGCGAACGCAGAGATGCCCAGATACGAGTTCTGAGAGTGTACTCAGGGGCCGCAGACTTGAAACCAATGCAGTAAAAGGGAAGATCATCAATCTTGCTCTTGGCTGTGTCCTTCTCGCTCTTCTCATAGTCGCCGTTGAATTGAGAGGTCTCATCAGCCAGAATCTTAGTATCCTTGACGAAGCAATCCCATTCATGCGGATGAAGCTGCTTGAGGTACTCCAAGAGAGTAACACGAGAGTATGGTTCGTCCTCTCGAATAATCTCACGCAAGGAAAGAAGAATCTTTTCGCTGTAGTGGGGAATCAGGACAGTGAAAGTCGGCATGTTGTCAACAGGGAGAGGCTCAGGAATTGGCGTAGAAAGAGACTGTGCGAAGAACGAAATACGACGCTCAGCCTCGCTTTGGCTGGGAAAGAATTCGGTCTTAAAAGAGTGATCTTCTTGCGAGACAAAGAACGTTGGGGCTCTCAAGGTTCTCTTTCCTTCTTGTTCAGAGGGTACTTGGTGGTAGAGCAACTTCTGCACATGGTCGATAGCAAGAAGATGCTCACGGTACATGGAGATAACAATGGCGTTCCAGATTTGAGAGATCAAGACCTTTGGCTTGTACTTGATCTCCATGTCAGTAGTCGCAAGCACCTTTGAGTAGATACGCTTGGGAAGGCGAGAGAAAATGTTTCTCCATGGAGTCCAGATCGAAACACCGAGGTAGAAAGAGCGTGCCACGGAGTAGATAGTGTTCATGATAATGTACCACAAGAACGTGTCCAAGAAGAAGAGGCACAGATCGGTGACGAACATCAAACCCAAGAGAATCTTCGGTTGCTGGAAGCAAAGCGTTGTTCCGATAATTTTGTCACCGATGCAGTGCTCAATCTTCATCGACGCTAGATATCTGATGGGATCTCTGAAAGACAGGGTCAAGAAGAAGTATGATTCGACAAGCTTGGCCGCGAATACACACACCCACAGACCGTATGACATCCACATGTCATTCCCGGTAAGTCTTGGGTAGCTGGCCGTGAAAGTTTGACTGGCAACATATTGTCTCGAGTTCTTTGTCAAGTAGCTTCCAAACAGTCCACCCAGAGGCATGACAGCGAAGAAGAAGAACGAGAACAAGGCAATGAAGAATTGTACGATGCCGAGGATCAACGCAAGTTTGGTTTCTTGTGTGTCTTTAACGAAGAAAATATAGACACTGGGGCCTGCGTTGAGAACCAGCATACCGATGAGGAAGAAAAGTCGTCTTGTCAGATGTTGAGCTCCGGCCCATCGTCGAGGAACGTAAGTCCACTCTGCGATGGTGGCACCAATCATAATAAGACAGGCAACAGCACCACCAAGTGCAACAGCTGACCATTGTGCAGATGCAGGAGGTTGGTTATTAACTTGTTGCTCGTAATTCTTGACCAAAAGAGTTGGGGAGTTCTTCGCGGTATAGAACCAGAAGGCGGTGATGTGGATGACCCAAATGCGGTTGAAGTTGACCAGCATGTGGAACCAAGATCTAGTCTCCTTGTATGTCTTGAAGAAAACCTTATTCCAGTTAACATCCTTGAGCTTGAGGAAACGCTCGGGCGGTGGGAAATCAACAAGTCGAGTCTTGTCGTCCATGACGATCAACTCGATACCTTCAGGGTACCAGAACAGCTGGTTGCAATCATCGTAACCAATGATCTTGTTGTGGTCACGCTCACGACGAACGTACTTGCCGTCCTGAATCTCGTAACCTTGGTCTCTGCAGTATTGATACAGAGGAGTGATGACGTTGTTGAGGTAGGTGAACTCATCAACTGGCTCTACCAGGTTTTGGCAAGCTGGGGAGTTGAGGTAATCGTCTGCACACTTGAAAATGAAGCAGAGACACTCGGGCATGAAACGAACTTGATTGGCTTCACCCCAGCAGAGAAGGTAGAGAGCGATTTGACGGACACGGTCATGTTGAGACATGCGGTTCATCCGAGTCTTCCATCTGTATTCGGCAGCCTCAAGACTGTTGTCGCCCTCCAATTGCTCCAGAGTTTGTTGCTCATTTTGAGGATCCATCTGAGCCTTCTTCTTGGCAGCTCTGCGAGCCTTGCGGGTTCGTCGATTGCCTTTGCCCAATTTCATGTTGGCAAATCCAACAGCATCATCCAGATCCAAGTGAGCAGCAAAATACCACTTTCGGTAATTGGCGTTGTCACCTCCAATGTAATCTGCGTGCAAAGACAGAAGTGCTTGGTTTGGTGTCATACGAGAAGCTCGAGAGTCAAGGAGAGTCATCATATGGTCGTACATGTTTCGCATGCTGTCACGCTGGAAACCAAACTTGGCTGTCAGATCCAAGAAAATGTCCTCAACTTCCTCCTTGGAAAGAGGGATCTGAGCATCAGATGTCCAGGCTGGGTATGGCTCACGGGAGCGTTGTCCGGCAGGCAGAACGTTGTTGTAGTCCATTCCATAGTTTGGCGTGGAGGCTCCAGACGATCGATTTCCGCCGTATGAGATTTGAGACGACGGAGGACGGTATCCTCGTCCACCCATCTGGCTCTCGTTGTAGCTGTTGTATCGCTCATCGCCTCGACCGTAGTAATCCATGTCGGCAGCTCTGGCCATGTCTGATCTCATGGTAAAATCGCTAAACGTCTCTGAATCCTCCTCAGAATCGCCGCGGCGCTGCTTGGGGTAGTTTTGGCCTTGCGGTTGCTGACCAGCAGCGGGCGCTCCCTGCTCGTAGTACTGATCATTGTAGTACTCGTCTTGGTATTGACCGCCGTGCTCCTGGCCCTCGTAGTAGCCTCCTTCATGTTGGTATGGATTGTTGGCGTCCGCATTATAGTATCCGCTGGTTTTCAATCAGTTTTGTTGCTCAATTTGTGCCAAACATTTTGCAGAACTCACGATTCGTCGTAATATCCATCCGCTCCTTGGTGGTGGCCCGGCTCAGCGTAGCCTGCTCCGTGTTGATCATAGTAGCCTTGGCCTTGCTCATCTTGGTAATAGGAATCCGTATTTCCTTGTTGATGTTGGCCGTAGCCTTCATCGTAATGACCCTGCTGTGGGTGTCCCGACATGATTGCGTTCTGAAAGGATCACCTGTGAGAAAGGAGGACAGTTAGCTTTTGTGGTGGTTTCGAGGCCGGGTCCCAAGATAAAGCCCGTCCCTAGTGGGGATGTTGAGGAATTGGTGTTTTAAGGGCAATGTGCAGAACACGATCCGGAAGAAGCAAAATATGACAAACCTTTAAATGCACATTGGGAGAACGATTGAATTTCCTGTGTGGTTGTTGCAGTGTCGCAGACAGCTTTCGCGGAGCTGTAGAATGATCGTGATGAAACCGAAGTTGTTAGGTGACAAAAACGTCAAGTGCGACCGAGAATTAATTCGTAGCGTAACGGGAGAAGGTTCACAATTAACGAGCTGTGGTGTTCCTTCCCAAAACGACGGTAAAGGTTCGAATTGTATGTAGTGATCGAAAAGAGAGAATCTCGAAAGGGGGGCGAAGTGTAGCAAGAGGAGGATGGTGTTTTCCCTGATTGCGTGTTGCTTGGGCGATACGGTACCCCTTCTTCCACTCAGAAACGAGAAAACTTAGGGCGTTTTCGCGTCGTCGATCTTAAATGTACAGGCGAACCGCAGAACGAGCGTGGAGGAGAGAATTAGGGCGGGTACACAACAAGCAGAACAAGAAGCAACTGGCAGACGGCGGAGTCCCAACAGCTGCAATTGTTCGTGATGTTGAAAAGAAGATGGAGAGGAGGAGAACGAAGGGGGGTTGGAAATTCAGTTCGACAAGAAGCAGAGCAGCGATGGCAATGAAATCTAGTTTCGGGGGGTCAAGTTAGGATCCGGCTGGAATGAAGGAGGGCGCCAGGCTCAATTGGGAATGGCGGGTCTAGGATATTCCAGGATAACGAGGATAGTGAGGTGGACCAGGGTATTTAGGTACTCTACGTCGAGCGACTGAAACTTTGGTGAGCAGCGCAGCAGAAAAACCAAGTTGTGAACGCAAAACCAGGGGGAGCAGAGCAGGGCACGGAGGAGACTGGTGGGCCAGGACGAGTACCGCTTAACACAATTAGCAGCAATTGCGTACGGCACCTGGGTCTGGCTACAGCGACTCCAGGGCAATAACGATGGGAATTAGAATTGGGAGGCCAGGGAAATAATGAATCGGGAGGGATCTTTCTTGCAACAAAGTCCTGCCAGGGCACGCTTCCTGTTTCCTTGCCTTCCTCTGCCTGCATCCCAACCAATTTCCGGCCTTCCCAGAGTGCTGTACCTGAGAAATGGGGGCATCATCATCATCATTACTATGCAGCGTCTGTCTACCAGACAGGTCATTCCAAGACATACAGAGCGGTTAAGATTTTTTTCTCGCGTCCTCCTCGTCGTCGTCCTGCCAGCGTATGCGCACAGTGGTATGCTTCTGTGACAAGCGCGCTGGCAAATAGTGCTGCTGCTGAACAGCCCTAACGTTCCTAACACTCCCTAGAACATGAACCATACGGCTTCCGCGCCTCTAGTTTTTCACTCAACACGTCAAGTTCTTCCGGCTCACCGTTATCGATCGTTATGCTTCAGGCAAGTTGGCAACAGGCAGGCGAGCACGGAAAAGGGGTTTCGAGCATGGGCATCGGACACGCGGTAATTGATTTGCTGAAGGATGCTCCTCAAACCTCCTTCAACCGCCTTCTGACTGGCGCATCGTTCCAGCGCATGAGATTTCACGCCTGCATCCCCACCTTATTTGTTCCTTTCAAATGCTGTGACGGTTAGATCGTTCGGGTCCCGCAGCCTATTATTGGCTTGTTTGATATTTGCAGCTTTGTCTTATTGCTCAGCACAATCCGCCCTGACTTTTCAGTTCTATCCAACATCCGACCCGGCGGTGCTCTCGATGGCACGAACTCGAGATAGAATAGAGAGTCAGTCCGTATTCTGGCTGAATCTGCAGATATTGGAAGACCATGCACGGCTAGTCACCGAAACCTGCATATCAATACATCAATACCGTACGCTCCTCTTCGCCGTGGCGGGCCGTATACGAGTCGCTATATAGACTATGTCAGCGTGCATACGCTTCCCTGCCCCTCTTCTGTTGTTGTTCCTGTCGTCTGCCCGCCACCTCCAATGCTGAAGCTTGCATGCGCCTCATCTCCAGTGGCGCCAGCTTGGCAACCGAGTTAGCTGATAGCTGATGCCTGTCCAAGAACGCTGAGAAGGCAAAATGATAGACAGATAGACAGGCGGAGCAAAAGATATACAGACAGACATCATCAGAATACCATACTGTGCGGAGGTCTGCATCGATGAATTCGATGCACCACCAAGATTTGCCTAGCTTCTCTCGCAGAATAAATCTCGTACCTGTCTAAGAGCTCCGAAAATAGATTTAGCCGTATCAACGAGCGGACACAGTCGAGTGGCGAAAACGGTTGATCGGGGTTATCGAAAAATCTGGGTCATCGAAGTGGTCTCTGCCCCAATCCTTCGCAGCCAACCATTTCCCATGCCCCTTTATTTGCCGGAGAACGATTGACGACCGAGAGCCAGAGATTTCAAGGAGACTAATCCACTTTCATCCAAAGATTGTGAAAAAGGGGGTCAGAGCTTCCCCTTTCTTTTCTGAGGCGATTGCTAATCCTCATCAATCGAACTTCTCCTTAATGCTCAGTAATTCTAAATATTAGTATTGAAATATCAACTACGTTCCCTCTTAGATGATACTTCCAACTTACACTCGTAAGTAGAGAGCGGTCCTTTTTTTTTTTCGTTCGGAGAAATCCCATTTCTACAGCCCATATGAGGCCGCATATGCTCGAGCTGGTTCTGCTCAAACGGCTGAGCCTCATGATCCACCTTCTGATACGCGTCTGATACCGGATATCCCTCACTACTGGACGTTTCTTTCTACTTTCAGCATCGTGATTTGAGCAGTGACGTCTCCATTCTATTCATGTCGGTGGAAGGATGTGGAGATCAAATAAACTATTTCTAGAACCGCGACAGAGTTTGTTTCCTATGGCAGCTGTTATCAGATGTTGTTCAACTCGAGGATCGACTTGAAGATTTGCCTTCGAAAGAGAGCACTTTCAAATCTCCGCCGGCAAGGAGACTCCTGCCTCGGCCTTGTGCTCTAGATAGAACTTCGCCTGCACATCTGCGTACAGAAATTCAGCTCATTGGTCTCGGGTCTGTCACCAATTCATCATCTATCGATGCTGCGCCTCGTTCAATGTCTTGGAACTCGGACGGCAACCACAGGATATTCATTCACGTGTAGGAGCCTTAGATCGTTAGAGATGAAGGCTCCAGGACAGGACCCAGAAGCAAAATTAAATGGCCGGCTTCCTGCAGGACGACGGCGGCCCGCAAGTGTCATCAATCGCATGTGGAAAAAAGTGAACACAAGAGGGGAGTTTCACTCAAAGATGCAGCCATTGATTGTGCACATCTGCAAGTAACAACATAAATTGCATGTAGAAATATGATGAAGATTATTGCAAATGACTTCACTAACTGGGAATGAAGGAAGTGACCCATTCTAATCGTAAATCCTCATCTTCCAGAAGCCCACTACCGGTCAGAGCTCCCCATTTGTTGCGCGTTCACTGCGCGCCAAGGAAAGCCACCCCTTAGAATGAGCTGCGGGCCCCTTGCCAATGCCCACCTCGCAAAACCATTTCTATACCATATTTCTTGGACTTCACTCATGTTTGCTTGGTATTTGTAGAGTCTTTCTTTTGGTCTCTCGCTCCTGTGCGCATATTTCTCGACATTCATTTGCAGAAACATACAAACATACATTGTCCTTCCTTGATATAGGCCCCTTGGATCAACTTTCCTACCACCTGCGTCCAGTGTTTGGGCAGGTGCGAACTTGAGACAAGCACTGTCTAGCCAGCCAACTTTTCCCACTCTCGATTTATATATACAATATCGTCATAGACTCAACATTTGGATAGCTCTTCGTCCGCAATCATGAAGACTTTCGGCGTTGCGTCCATCGCTACAGCTGTGCTGAGCGGTGTTTCTCTTTTTGCATCTTCAGTCACAGCAGCAGATCTTCCCTCCATTGTCATTAAGGTGCGCGGTTTCTTTGCTATTCTCAGCATGCAGAGTGCTAACAGCTCTAGGGATCTCATTTCTTCTACGAGAACGGGACCGAGTTCTTCATTCGTGGTATCGCATATCAACAAGATGTCAACTCAAACACAACCGCTGGGTCGACATTCACAGATCCTTTGGCGGATGAGGCGGGATGTACACGAGATGTTCCTATTCTCCAGTCCCTAGGAACCAATGTCATCCGAGTCTACGCCATCAACGCGTCCCTAGACCACTCTGCGTGTATGTCTATGCTACAAGACGCGGGTATCTACGTTATTCAAGATCTTTCCAACCCATCATCCTCAATCAACCGAAACGAACCAGAATGGAACACCGAACTCTTCGCGGACTATGCTGCCGTTGTCGACGCCATGGCCAACTACACCAACGTCTTGGGTTTCTTTGCTGGTAACGAGGTCTCTAACGATGTCAACAACACCGAAGCCAGTGCTTTCGTCAAGGCTGCAGTTCGAGATATGAAGTCGTACATCAAGACAAAGGGTTACCGAACCATTGGTGTTGGATATGCCACCAACGATGACGCCAACATCCGTATCAATCTTGCACACTACTTCAACTGTGGTAGCAGTGATGAGTCCATCGACTTCTGGGGATACAACATCTACTCATGGTGTGGTGACTCTTCGTACACTGAGTCTGGTTATGATCAGAGAACTGCAGAGTTTGCCAACTATTCCGTCCCTGCTTTCTTCGCTGAATACGGATGCAACACCGTTGAGCCCCGCCCATTCACTGAAGTCCAAGCAATCTATGGCGAGAATATGACTGGTGTATGGTCTGGTGGTATTGTCTACATGTACTTCCAGGAAGCCAACAACTATGGTAAGCCAAATCTTGTCAAGGACGTAACTTTTTACTAACAGGTATCTAGGTCTTGTCTCTGTCGACGGAACTTCTGTTACTAAATTGGCTGGCTACACTTCTCTTTCAGCTCAACTCGCCAAGGCCACCGCAAGCTCGACAGCATCGTCTGCTTACACTGTCACAAACACCGTTGCCCAAGCATGCCCTGCTACTGGTGCTTCTTGGGCCGCCGCAAGCGCTCTGCCTCCAATTGCCAATGCCGACCTTTGCGAGTGCATGATGTCCTCGCTCTCTTGCCAAGCCAACACTGGTCTTTCTGGAAACGAGACTGCCACCCTTTTCAGCACTGTATGCGGTCTTGACAACAGCGCTTGTGCAGGTATCACTGCAAATGGAACCACTGGTGTATATGGTGCATATTCTATGTGTACATCATACCAACAGTTGTCCTTCGCATTCGACCAGTACTACAAGACCCAAAACAAGGCCTCAACTGCCTGCGACTTCAACGGAAATGCCAAGGTCAAGTCAAGCTCGACTAGTAGCACCTGCTCCAGCCTTCTCAGCGAAGCCGGAACTGCTGGTACCGGAACCGTCACCAACGCAGCCACCGCAACCGCGACTGGCGGATCAAGCGGTGCATCCGGTTCATCATCAACCACCAGCAAGAGCGCTTCAGGCGCCGTCATCGTCCCTCGATTTGATATGGGCCTGTTGCATCTCGGAGCCTACCTCTTGGCTGCCGGTCTCGCTGGTGTGGGCATGATTGTGTTGTAGATATACCATTCTGGACTGGTCTCGCATTGTATTATCTGTATTTGGCATCGCTTGGATGGAGGCAGTTATGACATGATTAAAAACTCATTATCTTTTTTGACAGCCCGGCTGTCCGTTCCTTATGGTTTCCTTTCCATGCATTCGAGACGTTTGTTAGAGGACTCGGCCTTAATTGTAGCATGACGAAATTAGAATGTTGTGATCAAAATTATGATACTTGGCTTTCTTTCCTCGCCAATGTAGTGACCTGAGTTGGATGAAAACATCATAATTTCCAGATTCATACACAGTAAATGCTACCTCTAAAATGCTCCAACTCCAAACCTGTCAAACTTCTCCTCAAATCTCGACCTCGCAAAATCGTGATCCACCTTCGTCACTCCGTTGCCTAGCCAACACCGCAATCGACGATCCCGCAAGACCGACATCTCAACGCGATCAAACCCCCTCAGCAACCCAGGACAACGCCCACATGGCTCGAATAGTAGAGGATAGCGACGATGAGCTCCCTGAGCTCGGGGATCTGGTCAAGAGTTTGAAGGGTGGCGCGCGGGAGGTGTTGACAAAGAAAGATGTGGTCACGGGACGAGATGGAGACGGTGAGAGGAGGATTAGTGAGGAAAAAGAGAAAAAGATGGAGGTGATAAAGAAGAAAAGGGTGTTGAAGAAGGTGGCTGATAATCCTTTGTTGAGGCCTCTGGATGCACAGCCAAAGTCAAAACCGAAGGCTAAGGATGTTTCTGGAGGTGCGAAGAGCAGATTGGGATCTGTTGCGGATTTGGATGGGCCTGAGATTTGTTCGGGCGAGGGGGAGAAAGCGGTGAAGGCGGGACTTAAGGGAGAGGGAGGGAAGAGAACGGCGTCTGGAGATGCTAAGGGAAAATCACGATCGTGTACGCGTTTGGATGAGCTGCTGCCGGACGAGGAAAAGAAAAGTACGAGGCCAAAGTCCAAGGTGCAAACTTCAGAGGGGGATGTTGGGAAGAGAACGGTGTCTGGGAGTTCTGGACTTGGGATGAAAGCTCGGAATACTGCTCCAGTCTCATCTAAAGCAAAAACGACAAAGACGACGAAAGTGGTTGAGGAATCGGATCCAGAAGAACACTACGACTCAGAAGGGCTATCGGATTTCGTTGTTGATGATAGCACGTTCCTGGAGGAAGAGGACTCTGGCATAGAAATGCCACCTCCACCTCCGAGGTCAACGAGGAAATTGGTTCAAGGACGAAGGGTGAAGAAGGATGAGAGTTTCAACGATGATGATTTGGATTTGGAGCTGAAGAAGCTCACTATCAAGGATGATCTTCTACAAGAGAAAGAGCTCAAGGTATTTGTTGCGGAATTCTCGGGAGAGGAAGATGTTCCAAGAAAGAGTGTGCCTAGGAAACTGTTTGAGGATGTTCGAATAGAACCTCCTAGACGGTTGAAAGATGCTTCGCCTCAGAAGAAGTACGATCCTCCAAGTTCGGACATCGAAGACCCTTTTACATTGAGATAGTAAGTTCTCCAATACTTGAAGCTGTACTTAAGCTGACCTCTCCTCGAGTTCTCCCTCAGAAAATAAGCCAAAGAAAATCTCCAAGGAGACCAGATTCAGAACGCCACCTCGAAGTCCTGAACCAAAACCTCGAGGCTTGCAATCACCAAAGAAGACATTTCAGCGTATTCCCTCAACACCTCATCGTCAAAGTATGGACACCTTTTGGCAGCAAGATGTCATCAACGACTGGAACGACGAATACTCCCCACGCAAGACACCCAAACCTCAACCAAAACCCAAGTCCGAGGACGACACCTCGTCAACCATCCTCACCTCACCCAAGAAAAGTCCAACAAAACAAGACCGCGCTGCCAAAGAAGCTAAGAAAGCCTTTTCGCGAAGCAAGCACGAAATAGCATCCAGCTTCCTCACCGAACTCGACTCAAAGATAACTAACAACCAAATCTCCACCCTCTCCACCTCCACCGGCGGCGTCAAGATAATCTGGTCCAAGAAACTAAACACCACCGCCGGCCGCGCAAACTGGAAACGGGAAACCATCAAATCCCTCTCCTCGGCCCCAACTTACCGACACCACGCCTCTATCGAGCTCGCAGAGAAAGTAATCGATTGTGAAGACCGGCTTCTGAACGTCATTGCTCACGAGTTCTGCCACTTGGCGAACTTCATGGTGAGCGGGATCAAGAATAATCCGCATGGAAAGGAATTCAAAGAATGGGCCGCGAAGGTTAGTACCCAGTTTGGGGACAGGGGCATCGAGGTTACGACGAAGCATAGTTATGTGATCGACTACAATTATGTGTGGGAATGCGAGAGTTGTGGAGTGGAGTTTAAGAGGCATAGTAAGAGTGTTGATCCCGCCAGGCACACGTGCGGGAGTTGTAAGGGGAGGTTGAGGCAGACGAAACCGCCGCCGAAGAAGACGGGAGAGGGGGAGAAGAAGGTGGGCGAGTATCAGATGTTTGTTAAGGAGAATATGAAGAGGGTGAGGGAGGAGAATCCGGGGAGTCCGCAGAAGGAGATTATGGGGTTGGTGGGGAAGAGGTATCAGGAGTACAAGGCGTCGAAACTTGGGGGTGGGACGGTGAGTGTTGATGAGGTGGAGGTGGAGGTTGAGGAGGAGGTTGGAGATGTGGTGAGGAAATTGGATTTCTTGGACTTGACTAGTCCGTGAGTAGATGTTTTGTGTAGAATATTGGGAATGAGAATTTCAAATCCTTATTTCATCGTATGGTTCGTGAAGTTGTAGAGAAAGGAGGAGAGACAGAGAGGACATTTAAACTCCTAGACTTTGCTGGTCCTTGACTTTAGTATGATGTGCAACAAAAGGAAAAGACTTGGTGAAATTTCCCTCCTCTCCCAACATCCAGCAGGCACCCCTCAAGCTTAACCGCAAAGAAGTCAGCTAATACAATACCAAAACATGTATACTGAAGACATGGATGGGTGCTTCTTATCCCTGCGGACAATCAAAGTCCAAGGGCCTGGCTAGTAATTGTGTGGGAAAATGTTGTTCTTGATGAAGAGTGCTGAGAGGAGGATTTTGGGAAAGATGTACAGCGAAGTTTGTTGAACTTGGGCTTTTGTGGGAAAGGGGTGTTGTGGAAACAAAATCTAGTCATTAATCGTTTCATCTCGTATTTGATGAGAGCTTGGTGGTAGCCGAAATTCGTAATGTTCCCTTTCCTGCACGGCATATCTGAAAATGGATATAAGATCAGTATTTCATCTGATATTGAGACTAAAGCTACGCTATCTGAGATGGTCGTGACCATGCATTTGATGTCGTTGTGTGATGCGCTATGAAAGTTCCCAATCCCATGCAACAGATCATTCAGTCATGATGTTCATTCCGAGTCCAGATATCCTCCCATTCTTCACTTCTTCCCATGAGAACTGATCCATACCCATTTCCACAAAGAGTCCAGTCGGACTCTAATCCCATCACGTAACCCTCCTTCCCATCACCTATTACCTACTCCGCAACCCCAACCAAACCCACCTAAACCTCATTAAACAGCCCCCAATCCTTAATCTTAAACGTCTCCCAAATCTTCGCCGCAAACTCCACCGCCATCTCAATCAACTTGCCCTGCTTCCCCATCTGCATATCGATCTCCTCCTCCGTATACTCGCCCTTGATATGCGGCACATTAATCGTAACCAGGATATCCGTACTCTCCTTCTCCAACCGAATCAACGTCAGGACAATAGCCGTGAAATCTGGGTTCTTGCTATTTGGCGCCGCGGCCGGAGTTTGTGTCGCAATCAGCGTATAGGCTGGAATGCCTTCACTATTTGAAGGGGAGGTTAGAGAGGGGAACACGTGATGGGGGAATAAGGGGGACGTACGGAAGCTTGGAGAATTGGGTGTTGGACGTGTTCCAGACTTTCACGGTGTCGGTGTCGGAGTCGACGATGTCTTCGAGGTGGGTGGTGAGGGCGGCGCCGTCGACTGCTGGGCCGGAGCCTGGGAGGCCGACGCGTTCTGTGATGTCGAAGATGATGCTTGTGAAGCCGTCTTTGTCGAGGTAGACTTCTTGGTGGTCGGGGACTTGACGGATTGTGCTGGAAGTTTTGTTAGTTTAGTGATGCGGTGATGGGAGGGGAGATATACCTGACGTCGGCAAAGGTCGAGGGGAGGTCGACGATAAGGGCTCCGCCAAAAAGTGGCGTGGAAGTGTAGGATGCCATCTTGAAGGAAATTCTAGAGGCAATATCTGTTCTGGCTAAAGTCAAGTTTTCAGCGGTTGCTGATTGTTGTTGATGCTGCGTGACCGAGTAGCTGGAAGTGGTATGTGTGTATGAGCTCCAACTTCCAAGGCAGGGGACAGTGGATCTTCTTGTAGAACTTGATGCCTGATCTCGCTTGTCGAGTTCAAAGGATCAGTATGAGACTATGCAGAGAGAAAATTCAGGCGACTACAAATGGTGAAGCAAAAAGAAGAGTCATGAAAGAACAATTGAATCGAAAGATGCATGAACGTTTACTGGGCGCAAGGCTGGCAATCAACCCCACTAAGCAAATCTCAAGCGGTGACAGCCTGATCAACATGCCAAAGCTGCCTTAATGTCGCCTCTCATGTCGTTAGCTTCGAAAGTCATCGCCTATTCTCGCTAAGAGTCTCACAGAGCCAAAAAAAAATCAAATTTGAAGATGTTAGAAAAAGATTAAAAAAGTAAAAAAAGATTCTGGATTAACCAGAAGTTGGTTACAAAGATTGGTGGAATGGAGTATTATGGGCATGAACCACGGTCATCTCTGGTAAAAGGCCTGGGGGGTTATTGTTAGTACTGGTGCAAGACCTGTTAGAGTGGTAAAACTTACAAGAAATGAATTCTGAGATAGTTTGTCCCACTCCAAAGCAAAAAATGCTTAATGGGATTCATAGAGCCATCTCCCCAACAGCGTCCCTGACGAACGAAATGCTCGTGGCCCACCACACTTTGACCTCACTTCTCGGATATTTTGACGCAGCATTTCGAATTTTTTTTACAAAACAATATGCTGGATGCTTAATTTTCACACGGTCGCACAATGCTCTGCTAGGCCTATTGTTCATCTTGGTCGGGCACTTTCTCGTGAGAAAAGGGTCGCATCCATTGACTTTCTAGTATTGACAACCAATGTTCTTATTCATTCGAAGATTTCCAAAGAATCGAATTGTCTATTCAATTGAAAACTATTCATAGGTCCACAAATATTTCAATAGCTACTGTAAAATTTACTCAAAACTCCCCGAATCACAATGTTCAAAGCTCTGCATCTCCATCACTCCATAGCTATGCACCCCTAAACGCCACCTGCCAGAGCTCCCTCCTGGCGGCAGGAGCTCCCCCGCCTCAATCCCGAGCTTCGCGCGACTCCATCTCATCAACCCCGCGATTTCACTCTTCCTTCCTCAATTCCAATTCTAATATCACTCTCAAACAATCTCCAAAATGTCTGCAGCCTGCATCTTCTGCAAGATCGTCAAAGGTACTTATTTCCCCTTCCCTCCCCTTCAATGCTCCCAGCTAATCCCCCACCAGGCGACATCCCCTCCTTCAAGCTCTTCGAATCCGACAAAGTGCTCGCCTTCCTGGACATCAACCCCTTAAGCAAAGGCCACGCTGTACCTTCCCTCCCTCCTCCCACCCTCAACCTCTAGCTGAATCAAGATTCCTAGCTCGTAATCCCGAAATTCCACGGCGAGAAACTCACCGATATCCCAGACGATTCGCTGG
This sequence comes from Mollisia scopiformis, assembly GCF_001500285.1. Taxonomy (NCBI): domain Eukaryota; kingdom Fungi; phylum Ascomycota; class Leotiomycetes; order Helotiales; family Mollisiaceae; genus Mollisia; species Mollisia scopiformis. Next base: position 290,115 of record NW_017263596.1, read on the forward strand.
CTGAGATATTGGTACGTTCGTTCGCAGATCCAGGAAGAAAAAGAGGGAATGAATGCTAATGAGGGAATAGCCTGTGGTGAAGAAACTAGTGAAGGCGACTGGGGCGGAGAATTATAATGTGTTGCAGAATAATGGGCGGATTGCGCATCAGGAGGTTGATCATGTTCATTTCCATATGGTGAGTGTGATCTATTTCTGTGTTACGACACAATGGGGGAATTTTGGCTAATGAGGTTTGGTGGATAGATCCCGAAGCCAAATAGTGAGGAGGGGATGGGTATTAGTTGGCCGCAGCAGAAGACTGATATGGATGGACTGAAAGCCCTGCTTGCGGATATCAAGTCGAAGATGTGACGGAATATGTGTATCATACGGAGCGAGGAGTAAGGCGAGAGGATGAATAAAAGAAATGGCTTTCTCGAGAGCGTTGATAGAATATGATTGATTTGCTGTTGAGGGCTTGAGTATATATGCTCGAGAACCTCCGTCTCTCTCGAACTCGATGCAGCATCTATCCTCCTCCTATTGTACCAACCAGAAAAACGCCCAGTTTACCGTGTCACCATATATACAATCCATTATCGTACACGTCCGCATTATGCACTAGCATTACTCAGTCCACATCATCCGCATGAGTCTCGACTGGTTTCGCAACTCCATTGGTGGTGGGAGTAACAGTTTCTTTGCTTGGGTAGAATTGGATCTTGCCTCCAGGATTAATCATACCGGTTCGGTCGTAGAATGACTTAGCACGAATATACGGGTCCAAACGCCAATAGTCCTCTTTCAAGGTATTAGCCAACTCATTCCGTCTCAACTTGACAGCTGAGACGTCTCCATTGCCGTGAATCCAGTCAAGAGTCGATTTCTCGTATTCGTCGACAAAGCCTTCCCGTTCGGCGAGGAGCTTGTCTCTGGTTGCTGTATCTTTCATGGTATCATTCTCGCCTGGTACAGGTTCGATGTATTTATAAGTCCAGTCTTCGTCTCCACCAAGGTCTTTGATGATTTGAGAGCGGGGGACGAATTCTTCCATTTCGTCGTTGTTGTTGGTGAAATGGACTTTGCTTGCTACTACGGGGTCTAACCACCCTTTGATGATTTTCCAGATACCTATTCGACTTAGAGATATTCAGGAGTTAGTTTTCCATCTACTGACCTTGGAATACCCATGGGGCTTTATGTACTAAGACCACTCCTAATGATTCTGGGTAGTTCGCTTCGAAGCACTTGATCATGAACTTGACAGGAGCGTAATCCTACAAGTCCATCAGCTTGTATATCACTGTATAACTAGGTTCGACTTACCATATTCGCCATAGAAAATCCCGTCATATCGAAAACAACGCACTTTCAATCGTATTAGTAGTGACTCTCCTGATGGATAACGATAACGACCACTTACAGCAGTATCCACAGGAGGTGATAATATCATCCTCGCGGATTCAATTATAAAGACTGTGTATCTCTCAAGACTCTCCTCACTCTGTTCTCCTTGCCTGTGTAACCGTACTCGTACAAAGCACATTGGTCTCCCAGACTTATCCAACCCGTGGAGGAAACTCTTCCCTAACCGCATTTGTGCTAAAAAGTCATGTCCTAGCTTCTTCTTTGCCGGATCACTGCTGTTTGCATCATTCAATGCACTAAGCTCTCCATTTGCCATAATATCATCGTCAACATTCACTTCATTCGATCTCCACCTCATTGTAGAAACCATCATAACCAGAGCCTTCTCCACATCCCATTTCCGAGCTCGCAAAAATCGTAATAGGAGGGCGTCTGGATGATCATGTTTGACCATACTCCAAAATGTAGCTCGAAGTGTAGCGGGTGACATATTGGCCAAAGCTTCATGAAACTCTTTCGTCTGCCCGTACTTGTCGTCTCCATCCGAGGCTGGGTGACTCTCTGTCGAAGTCACCGAGTCGGTATCGTCCTCCTTGTTCTTCGATCGAAATAACGATAATCTCTTCTTCTTGGGTTTCTTTGACGAATTCGCCGTGTCAGATCTGATTCTGCCATTTGAGACTTCCGTATGCCCATTCCCATTCAAATCCTTTGCATCAAGTACCCCAAAGACTTGCAGAGTAGCAATCCAAAACTCTCTCAATTTCTCTTCTTGATCTGGAGTCAAGGTCCCGGGTCTTCCGATAAGAGCTTCGCCCGTCATCTTGCTGATTTCGGCTTGGATTTCGTCAATGAGTTCGTGAGGAATATGCGGATTGTGTTTCTCGCTGTTGAAACGTCCAACGTCACCGGGAGCGGCGGAATAAAAGAATACCACAATACACACTAAGGCTGCTGCGGTCCAGGAACCAAGACTACTCTGTAAAACCTTTACGAACGACTCTGGGTTTTTATAGGACTCTTGCTTGCGTTGCCGGCGTTTTGTGTTTTGCGATTCGGTCTGCTTACTCGGACTTTTGAGTTTACAAAGGCCGAGATTCGAGATGCTCTTGACGCTGCACAATGACAGAGGTAAAGAGGAAAGTCGTAAGTGATGATGATGAGATACAGGAATTCGAACTCGTCGCGCCGAGTACGTGGTAATGAGGCAGTGTCGAGGCGTGGACAATACCGAGTGAGAATCGCACTGTGATCGGTGGATATCACCGCAGCGGCGTGAAATGGGTGGTACAGACTGACAATGAGAAGAACTCGAACTTCTGGCGCTGACCTTCAAGACTTGGGCAGCTACGGACTTTGTCATCGGCGTTGTCAATGGACAACAGTAAGGCTGGGCGCAAGAAGGTGGGGTGTGTCGCACGACCTGATATGCGCTGCAGAGCGCAAGGCAGTCGACCCTAATACGACTTTTCAAATTTTAAATGTACGAGACAGGACCCCTTTCAGAGTAGATGATGAGTGAGCAAAGATCCCAGTCAATATTATTTGATGCAGAGTTGGGACATTCTCCCCGACTGCCACTCTCAAGCCGAGCTTCCCGTCGCAAAGCACCCTTTTAAGCTTCTCTAATTTCATAATTCGTCATCAATCTTCCCCTTCGCGCGGTCGTCGCGTGCCAGTTTTGTGCAAAAGAAAGACGTGGGGCTGAACTCTAACTTGTGCAAGGGAGGGGTTCGCGTATTCGCGTGCTGAACGATTGCTGAAGATCAACAAACTTTTGTACCAGTAAATTGACAGCGGCACAACATTTGGAACAAGAACATCACAATGTCTTCCTCAACTACCCCTCAGGCTGGTAGCAGCACGAAACGCTCTACATCTGGTACTCGCAGACCCATATCACGACCAACGACTCCTCTGCGACCCTCATCTCGATCATCTCTACGCGAATCTGGCAAAGCAAGTCTTGGAGGCGCATCAGATGCCCCCATCGAAGCATTTGAGCCTGCGTTTGCAGAGCTGTCGGATTCGATGGCAGATCTAGAGGCGAACTTTATGCATTTGCAATTGATGCATGAGAGTTTGGCTAGATTCAGTGAGAACTTTGCGAGTTTCTTGTATGGGTTGAATATGAATGCTTTTTGTGTGGATTTCCCAGAGGTGCGCAGACATTGAGATCCTTTGGTAGGGGAAGGTTCTGATATTTTATAGGCTCCTATACCGGATTCTTTTCGTAGAGCTCGTGAGCAAGAGGAACAACATGGTAGGCCACGTATAGTCAATTCAGACTTCACTTGTTAATGTGTCTAGGGCGGTCGACAAGCTCGGAGAGATTTCACGGAGAAATTGATGGGGAGACAACTTTCTTGTGAGTGTCTGTTGTATTTCATCGTTCCCTCTAATGCTAATGGTTTGTAGAACCACTGATACATCCTTTGTCGATAATCCACCAACATCCTCCAAAGCAACCCCAAAGTTCTCAACTCCAGCCCCAGCGTCGAGAATAGGAGGTGCTAGTCGAGGAGGAGCTGTAGCAGGTAGAGGTGGTACGGCCCGTGGTGGTCTTCGAGGTACACGAGGTAGTGGTTTGGCCAGAGCAGCAAAGCCTCGAGGAGTGAAGTAGCCAATATACCCATGACATGTTTTCGACCAGCATATCTCTAGTCCTTGCATTTGTGACAAGTGATATGGAGCTCTTCAAGTGACAATACTGTCTTCGAGGAAGCCAGAGTTCTCCATCTCTACCTCCATATCCTTCGTGTTCTCTTTAGCTGCTTGCTTTGGTCCATTATCGGTCCTTAGTCCAATAGCTGCTTCAGCTTCCTTCTGGGTGTAGGGCTCATCCTTCAAGGCTTTGACTCTGTAATGAATTGAGTCAGTTGTATGTTTCTAGACATACTCGAGTTCTAACCTTCTCTTATGTGTGCTTCCCTTGCGGTGTGTAATCAGAGCATGTTCACTCTCCATAAACTTTGCACACTCGATACAATAATATTGACCAAGACCCGGTAAACCTTCCGGAGCCTTCAGAGTCTTGAATTGTTCAAGATGCTTGGGGGATCGGAGGTCTTCCGAGATCTGATCGAGGTCTCTGTAAAATTTGTATCAGTATCGGATGCATCCCATGGCCCGGATGCTAGCCGCAGTGTAATAAGCGCATGAAACATACCTCAGGCGCCTCCTGGTCTTAGTCCTGGTAGATTTCTGAGGGATACCCATTGCGACGAATAGTATTGAAAGAAATTGCCGGTTTTCCTGTCCATCAAATTTCGGATATGTGGCTTAGTTGTGCGAGGCACTGGTCTGGAGATCAAGAAAAAGTTTTTGGCGGCGGAAGAACAATCCTGGTTGGTCACCTAGGTCGAAACGTCCCGAGGCTGTAGATTCAGAGCAACTCTCGACTTTTTTCACCTTACTTTTTTTGCGGTATTTACGGCTAGCCGGTTATGTCTTGCTTGATCTACTAGCCCCCATTGTTCCATGCTCTTCCCGGTCTTGACCGATTGAAATTGAATGCACAATCACAAGCAAGAGGGTCACGAGAAAATCCCTTGAGGTCTGCAGGCTGCAGTCACAGACTGTTATTGGCTGCAAGTCCCTGCCTTTCCAACACCTTGTCACACACACTTTCGCCCGTTTCCGTTTGACATCACTTCCTGTGGTGTTCTCCTGCGGTTTGTCCCAGAAACACCAATTGCAAACCGCATTACGAGTAGCCCCGCTCTCATTGGCTGGCAACTTTCCGCCCTTCAGCCCGCAAGCGAGTTCTTATCGTCGGTAGCTCTCGGTCAAGCTCTGTCGTCTTCAGTTCTTCCTCGTTTCTTCTTTCTCCTCTCCTCGAACATCTCGACAACTCCACTCACAATGTTGGCAACACGCCAATTCTTGGGTGTCGCTCAGCGACGAGCTGCCTTTGCTCAGAATGGCCTTCGAAGAATGGCTACCGTCAGCGATGCACCCCTCGACCGCAAGGTCCGTCAAAATAACCAAGAATCGAACAACTTCATCAATTACAAGAAGATGTCCGAAAACCTCGCAATTGTTCGATCGAGATTGAACCGACCCCTTACCTATGCCGAAAAGATCCTCTACTCCCATCTTGACGACCCTCACGGACAAGAAATCGAGCGTGGCGTTTCATACTTGAAGCTGCGTCCTGATCGTGTAGCTTGCCAGGATGCTACGGCACAGATGGCCATCCTGCAATTCATGTCTGCAGGTATGCCATCTGTTGCTAACCCAACTACTGTGCATTGCGACCATCTTATCGAAGCACAAGTTGGTGGTCCTAAGGATCTTGCCCGCGCTCAAGACATCAACAAGGAAGTTTATGATTTCCTTTCCACATCTTGCGCCAAGTACAACATTGGTTTTTGGAGACCTGGATCTGGTATCATTCATCAAATTCTTCTCGAAAACTATGCTTTCCCTGGTGGTCTTCTTATTGGTACCGACTCTCACACTCCTAATGCTGGTGGTCTTGGAATGGCAGCTATTGGGTGAGCCTCATCTGCCCTACAACTTGTTGCTGTTGCAGCGTCTGACATATTACACAGAGTCGGAGGAGCTGATGCTGTCGATGTCATGGCTGGCCTTCCTTGGGAGTTGAAGGCTCCAAAATATATTGGTGTCAAGCTCACTGGTGAACTTTCTGGCTGGACCTCACCAAAAGGTACGTCTACTCAATGTCCAGCACTTTTTAGGACATTTTACCTCCTATATTCTCAGTATTTCCATATTCCTGGAACAATAAGACCATCTTCTTTCAATTTGGTCTCTTGATGTACCCAGCATCATGGAACATTAAGAGAGTCAAATATCAACTGGTCTCTCATTGTACCTAGCTTTTTGGGACATTAAGAGATCATCTTTCTACTTGGTTTCTTATTGTACCTGGGGTTTTGGAACAATGAGAAGTCGATCACTTTATTTCACCGCTCAATGTCCTGAGCTTTTCGGGACATTCAAATGCTAATAATTTACCAGATATTATTCTTAAGGTTGCCGGTATCTTAACTGTTAAGGGAGGTACTGGAGCTATTGTTGAGTACTTCGGTGGGTTTCCCTATCTTAGTCATCTTGGGGCGAGTCCAATTTAGAGCTAGACAGCAGACTTATGTCAGGCTTGGAGCAGTATGAACAGCAGAGTTCGACGATGTATTAGCTAACATGTACACTTCCACAGGTCCTGGCTGCGACTCAGTGTCTGCAACAGGAATGGGTACCATCTGGTAGGTCTTGATTTCGCTCATGATTTGTATTTGCGCTGACTTGATGATAGCAACATGGGAGCTGAAATAGGCGCAACCACCTCATGTTAGTTAAACCTATTTTGTCCTTCCAAACTCCTTGTCGGGAAGCTCGCATTCCCAACAAGCTGGTTTCTTTTTGGAAATCCGTTACTAATTTCTCGAAGTGTTTCCCTTTAATGACCGCATGTACGATTATCTCGCAGCTACCAAACGCTCTGAGATTGGTGACTTCGCCAGAGCTTACGCCAAGGAGTTGACAACCGATCCCAATGCTGAATATGACCAAGTCATCGAGATCAACTTGTCTGAGCTTGAACCTCATATCAATGGACCTTTCACCCCTGATCTTGCTACCCCAATTTCCAAGTTCAGCGAGGCCGTCAAAGCCAACAATTGGCCCGAGGAGCTTAAAGTCGGCCTGATTGGTTCTTGCACCAACTCCTCTTACGAAGACATGAGTCGCGGTGCCTCTATTGCCCGTGATGCTCTCGACCATGGGCTCAAGGCCAAATCACTCTTCACAGTCACTCCAGGATCGTGAGTTACCCAACTTCCCTCATATGCAAAACTAATCATCTGGATAGGGAGCAAATTCGTGCCACCATTGAACGTGATGGCCAGCTCGAAACCTTTGAGGAATTTGGGGGCATGGTTCTTGTGCGCGTCTCCGTGATTTCCCCATGAAGATCTGCTAACATATCTACTAGGCCAATGCTTGCGGACCTTGCATTGGTCAATGGGACCGTAAGGATGTGAAGAAGGGTGAAGCCAACTCCAGTAAGGAATTCTGACCTGCATGCCAAGACATCACTGACATGATCTCAGTTTTGTCTTCCTACAATCGCAATTTCACTGGACGGTATGTTGAATTTTACCCTTTTCTGTCTTCGTGTACTGACCTGTCCATAGAAATGATGCCAACGTTTGTGTTCTTCCATAGAACCCTGATTTTCTGTACTGACAAACTCCGTAGCCAGCTACCCACTCATTTGTCACCTCACCCGATCTCGTTGTCGCCATGACAATTGCTGGGTATGTTACTCAAGACCTCCAGTCGAACGTTACTAACCCGGGACAGCTCTCTCCACTTCAACCCTCTCACCGACAAGTTGAAGGACAAGGATGGCAACGAATTCCTCCTCGCCCCACCGACTGGTGCAGGCCTCCCATCAAGAGGATATGACCCAGGACAGGACACCTACCAAGCTCCTCCCGCCACTCGTGATGCTGTCTCAGTGGCGGTTTCGCCAACATCGGACAGACTGCAACTTCTTGAGCCCTTCTCTGCTTGGGATGGTAAGGATGCTCTCGATATCCCCATTCTCATCAAGGCCCAAGGAAAGACTACCACCGATCACATCTCTATGGCCGGACCATGGCTCAAGTACAGAGGTCACTTGGACAACATCTCCAATAACATGTTGATTGGTGCCATCAACTCGATGAACGGTGAGGCAAACAAGGTCAAGAACTTCACCACTGGTGAATTCGATGCTGTCCCAGCTACTGCCAGAGACTACAAGGCGAAGGGAATTCCATGGGTTGTTATTGGTGACTGGAACTATGGAGAGGGAAGTTCAAGAGAACATGCTGCTCTTGAGCCCAGACATTTGGGAGGTCTTGCCATCATCACTCGAAGTTTCGCCCGTATCCACGAGACCAACTTGAAGAAGCAGGGTATGCTCCCATTGACCTTTGACGACCCAGCGGATTACGACAAGATTCAACCAGAGGACAAAGTTGATTTGATGTGCACGGAATTGGCGGTAGGAAAGCCAATGACTTTGAAGGTACACCCCAAGAACGGAGATGCTCCATTTGATATCAAGCTCAACCACACATTCAACGAGCCACAAATAGAGTGGTTCAAGAATGGTTCAGCACTCAACACAATGGCCAAGGCTCACGCGTAAGGCGGTGGTGGACGGTGTATGGTTTCCCTAGGTAGTTTGTACTCTTATGAACAATAGCTCGTCGTTTTCTTGATATGTCTCTTTTGCAGCGTGAACGCAACATTTGTCTCATAAGCATGCATTGTCTTTGCCGGTGGAGCATCATAAATCAAGATTGACTATGATGAATTGTCTGTGAATCAAAGAGATGATGCTCGTGATTATGTGCTGGCCACACACTGCTGTGACATATTATGTTGTGCTAACATCAATGATTCAAAGAGTGAACAGTCCTCTCAATTGGACGAACATTGATGTAGATTGTTGCTCAGGGCCATGCTCAATTTTGACAGCCTCGTCGTCATCCACAGCCTCGAGCTGCATGGGTCTAAGCGATGGCTTGTCGCGTGTCTAGGAGCTTTTGTCTGGCTCTGGATTGCTCAGTCCCAAGTTCAAATCTGCGACCGAAATGTTGGCGATCAACTCTTTGACAGATTGAAACATCGACAGACATTCGGACATCTTCACCTACCGGTTGACACGAAACCTTCCAAGACAAGACTCTGGCTTCGACGATCGAGGCCTCACCCAACATGGCTCCCAGCTTACCACAATTCTCTGCTGCTCGCATGCGCTCATATATATTCCGTCTGCCGTTGTTCACAAGGGGAATAATATTTGCTATAGTTGCTTTGTGGCTTGCGAGTCTGCTTCCTGTGTTGGATGTACAGCAATGGGGCTCCTTAATACCGAAAGAGATTGGCATCAGTACCAGTATGTTCCCAAGCTTTTTACTCGGCAATATATACCGATGGTAGAATGTGGCTAACATGTTTCTTTCATCTAGTGTATAGGACGAATACATTTCCGCTGGTCCATGCCGGCTTCTTCCACGCTTTCATGAATTTGTTGGCTCTAACCCCTTTGTTGGAACGATTCGAAGCCGAATATGGCACTCTTACTACACTGGCATTGTTTCTCGGACGTAAGTCTACCTATGCTGCTGGCTTGCTTGCATGCATGCATGGCAGATTGTTGATGGATTTATAGCTTTGTCGACTATTCCTGCGCTCCTCTATACCTTCATCGAGAGAGGGATCTTGGGCATGAATACTGCAGTGCTTGGGGCTAGGTACGAGGAACGCCGCATAAACTAGAGAAATGTGTGCTAATGATGGATAATAGCATTTGGGTGTTCACTCTGATCGCTGTGGAAGCCGTCAAAACATACAAGTCGAATCCGTACTTCATGCTCGGCTCAGCACAAATACCGACTTGGATTACTCCTTTTGTCTTGGTATTATTCGTGTCCTTCCTGATCCCGAATACCAGCTTTCTGGGCCATGTTTGTGGCCTCGCATTTGGCTATGGCTGTGAGTTTCATCTCCTTATACATCTCGACCTTGCTGACTGTATTAGGGGGACTTGGATATCTCAAATTCCTTGCACCACCCGACTGGGCTCTACGATGGATCGAAGGAAAATTGAACCTGCTTGGGAGACTACCACATTATGTCTCTGTGGATCAGAAGACATACGGACGATACGGTGTTCTGCCAACCACAAACCCAACGTTAGCACCATCAGGAGATAGCAATATTGCTCTGAGCTATATTGGAAGCACGCAAAGATTAGGGCCCTGAAGGGCGAAATGGAAAACGTGTATATTCACTTGTACAAAGAGCAGGCATAATTCGGCGTTGCGGGAGCACTGTAAGGTGTTATTATCAGGGACTCTTGTGATTATAGGTTGATGTGATCATGAATCTTCTGTGTGATTATCATTATACTGCTATATACTATAATAAATATTCCAACCACTAAGCTTTCGTCCTAATCATGCCCCTGGAAGTGAAAGTAAATTTAGTCGCGTCGGCTGTGAAGCGTCGCGACTTCCAAATATTTTGAACTTGCAAATAAGACTCAGAGCTACAACCTCAATGCGCTGGCAGCAAGTTTGCAAATATGGTCTCTCTTTTATGCAAGTACTCTTGCGTATATTCCCCTACATCTGCTAACAAATTAACAGCTTCCGGAGTGCTGCTTCGGCGCAATTCATTAATCCTTAAGGTGGTGATCGCAACACCTAAGCTCAAAGCGCCCACAGCTAATTCACTCCCCAGCTCCCACCATACCTCTCCTTCCTTTGTATAGCGATCGGAGTCGCCTGGCTTCTTGTTCTACCTCTAGATGACTACTCTCGAAAGACGTACATATCTGAGAATGCGCTGCTTCCGGGACAAGTACATACCTATTTCGCGGGGAGCGACCAGAATGTGTTCCGAGGATATAAGCATGAAGTCGATGCGTTAGAAGAAAAGAGCAATATCGAGTATGTGTATTAGTGAGGGAGAAGTACAAGGTCTGGCTAATCCTGAGACTTTAGGGTGAATGATAAGTTGGAGGAGTTCTTCAAGGCTTCTGGATTGAAGATTGCGAGGCAGAGCTACGAATACAAATCTGCTGGAGAGACGTATAAAGGAGAGAACATCTACGCTATATTGCATGCCCCGAGAGGAGATGCCACGGAAGCCATTGTACTCGTTGGAGCTTGGAGGAATATTGAGGGCAAGCTCAATCGAAGCGGAGTAGCTCTTGTCTTGACTCTGGCTCGATACTTCAAAAGATGGTCCCTCTGGTCGAAGGATATCATATTCTTGATCACCGCAGACAGTAAGGCAGGACCTCAAGCTTGGGTTGATGCTTACCATGATACACATCAGTCTCCAGCTATTGCTTCACTTCCATTGAAGAGTGGAGCTTTGCAAGGAGCTGTGGTCATCGACTATCCATTCGATCATCGCTTCGAGTCCATACATATAGTATACGACGGCATCAATGGCCAGCTTCCCAACCTGGATCTATTGAACACAGTGGTCTCCATTGCAAGCGGCCAGATGGGGATTGGAGTCTCACTACAGCAAATGTGGCATCACACAGACAACTACAAAGACAGACTGAAGACCATGCTCCGAGGAATGATGAACCAAGGTTTAGGACACGCATCAGGACCTCACAGCAGTTTTATCCCTTACCACGTGGATGCTATCACTCTACAGCCTTTCGGCGAAGGTTGGCAAGATGAGATGGCTATGGGAAGAGTTATTGAAAGCACATTCCGGAGTCTGAATAATTTGCTGGAACACCTGCATCAGAGTTTCTTCTTTTATTTGCTCATGCAAGCCAATCGGTTTGTGAGTATTGGTACTTACTTACCCAGTGCTATGTTGGTGGCTATCAACTTCACTATTATGGCCATCTTTCTCTGGGTGAAGAGTGGAGCTGTCGAGGAGCCGAAAACTAAGACTGCTTCGACAATTGAGAGTGGAGAAGAAAAAAGTCAACTTGTCGTTGTCCAAAAAGGAGACGCTAAAGCTCTTGTTCCTGAGGAGATATTGACCGTTCGAGAAAGAGAGTTGTTCGTGCCTCTCGCGGTAGTCGCTGGATCCCAGTTTCTAGGAGTTTTACCCCTATACATATTCAACCACACACCACAGAACGTATGTTACATAACAACCATCCATGACGTCAACTGACCTCCTCAGATGCTCCGATCAATGTTCATTATCTTCGCTATAATCAACAACATCTTCCCCATCGTCCTATCTAAAACTATCATCCAATACTTCTCCCCAACGATTCAACAATACCAACTAATCAAAGCCTTCTCCCTCCTCCTGCTAGGAATGTTCCTCTCCTCCCTGGCAACCCTCAACTTCTCCCTCGCTTTTCTAGTCGGTCTCTTCTCTGCCCCACTCACCTACATTCAACCCCTCCCGAACAAACCCATCATCTCCGGCATCCTCGCCATTCCACTAAGTTTGTTGGCACCAACGACCATCATGGTAGCTGGGACGTGGTATTGGGGCCTAGATATTGGAGAGGTGTTAAAGGAGGCAGCGTTCGGATGGGATGTTTGGGGAATGAACACCCAGGTTGTGGTTTGGTGTGTTTGGTGGCCAGCTTGGGTTGTGGGGATGATCTTGTTGTTTGGGAGTCCGAGGGAAGAGACCAGGGGGAAGAAGGTTGAGAAGTAGATGTTGATAGAATAGAATCCAGTCGACGAGATTCATTTTGCTGTATTGCTGAGGAGATATGATCTTCAAGTGAATCGTTGTTTATGTGTCTATTCTCTGCCAGTTGACCTACTTGCAAGGGGCGTGCCTTTTCTTAATCTGTCACAGCAAAAAGTATCTTGTTCTAAGACGCTCTACTACCAACAGCCTTAAGCTAGGAAGAAGCAAAACACCAGCTACCGACGTAGCTACTCACCTTCAACATCCCTCGCCCAAACCACGCTAAGCCTCTCCACCAATCACAGCCTGTAACCTCTTACGCATTGTACAAAGTTAAATAAGCAGAATTTTCGTTAACGTCCTCTGAGATAGCGGCCTCCAGGATATAGATGCTTGCGACAGTGATCGTGCCTCTCTATATTCTTGTGAGTGCTTGAAATACGAATAACTCAAGATGTGCCCCCTTTAAACCCTACACTAGTTGTGGTGTTGGATACCCTCCTTCGGGAGAGTAGAGTTTTTGTTTTTGAGATCTACGAATTTTAGTCTTTTGACATTTTTTTTCCCTTTGTAAGCGAGGAGGTGTTGCACAAGCGAGGAATACGCAGGTTTCAAAAGGTGGACGAAGCCAAGTATCAAAGCCCAAGAAAGTTCCCTCTTTGAACGTGAAATTCGATCGGATGGTATCACCATATTAATAAACTAACAATTCATTGAGAGGTTAAGTTCTAGGTTTGCTTGTGAAGTGTATATTCTCATTGAGGATCTTGATCAAAAACAGATCAAGCCTCTGCTGCATCAGTTTTTCTTAGTGGCTAATGCCAATATCTTGTCTCATGCTCAGAGATCTATAATACATCCCATGCCCAGTCTTCATTAATCCAGACGCCATGCCATGTGAAATCATGCCGCCCAAACATCCTGTCCCTTTGCCTCGATCCAGTGACCCAGTTGGTTGACATTTGAGTCCCACTCCTGTAATCTCGCACGCATGTTGTCGATTTGCTTCATGTCCAACACCTTAGGCTGTACCCAGTTGATTCTTGCAATCTCATCAACTTGGTCTATGCTTCCTCGTAACAGGCCTAAGCTCAAAGCCTTCATGATCAAGTGCTCGATCTCGTCAGGTCGGACCTTGGTCTCCTCGGCAATGGTGCTGAAGGACATAGCACGATCGTGTGGTGGTCTTCGGAATACGGTCTCGGTCAACGTAGCCAGGTAGATCTTTTGTCTCAGGCCATCTTGGTGTTGTCTGAGGATCTCGTTGGAGGTGATGTGGTTGGCCAGGCTATCATAAGCTATCAGATCTCCGGCGTTGAAGGCGAAGAGTAATTTGTACAACCATTCTTCACTGCTCTTTAAAGAATCGAGGATAGGGTGGAGAAGAAGCTCGCCAAAGTTGTATATTGTGTCCGAGACCAAAGCTGCAATAGCAAGATCGTATGCCCGCTGCTTGCGCTCGTTTGGTGTGAGGTCGTTCAAGTCGATACACTGGGAGCCAGAGAAATCAGTATTTGCCTAATTTGAAAGTCAACAGAGATAGTAATTTTGCTTACAGCCAAGAACAATAAGGCGTTGCGGTAGTACGAGGCATATTCTCCTTTGGAATGAAAGTACTCTGCATTGACTCTGTAAAAAGCGGCATGGACGATAGTCTCGACGGAATCAAAGCCATCCAAGATCTTCTCTGACTTGTCCAAGTCTTTCCGCGAACCATCCTTGTCATCCAACTCGAGCTTGATGGTAGCAACAGCGACTGTAGCGTAGACATAGGCATCTTGAGAGTTCGGGCCGTTGACCTTATTCGCCAGGGCTGTGAGGAAGGAGAGGCGTTCTTCGCTGGCTGGGGGATGTTAGCAGACTCCTTTAGATAGTCTCTCTGTCATTCCTTACTTTTGCACTGTGTAGCAGCACTGAGAGCCAAGGTTACGAGCTTCAGTTGGTTGATCTTGTCGGCGAACGAGAGAATGAACTTCTTGTAGATATCCAGGCGTTGGGAAGCACTCTCTTTGTGGTTGAAAAACTCTATCAGCGCATCCGTCAACTGATGCCATAATTTTTTCTCCCACAAATCCTCAAAGTCAAGGAACAGTGGTTGCAGATCACTGTGAGCCTTCTCGGTCTGCTCTGCCAGGAACTCTGGGATCGTATCGATGTTCATGATGGGTGACGATTCTGGGGTTTCGATCGAGGTTATTTTGCTTTGAGGATCGCAGGCCTCGGTTGCACAGCTTATATGGTACAACGAGGTGATTCCGGAAGTCGTAGGTTGTGAGGAGGGAGGTGTTGACTTTTGGTGTTGATGATTCTTGAGATTCGCGGCTGGCGGTACCTGGAGCTCAGTGGCCGCTAGCGCGAAATCAGCTTCCGCCCCGGTGGTTCAAGACGACCTCAACCCTCGAAGCATTTCTCTCAATTGACCCCTCAACGAGCTACGTCGTACACCTGTGAGAGTCCCAGCACTCTTTGGACTCTCAGCTCAAAGTGATCTTGAGCACAACCGCTACGATGCAAAAGTCCTGCAGTATGAATGGTCTTCGCCGAACGACGAAGAGCATCGTCAATAACGCTCCTCTGAGGCAGCATATCAGTGATATTTCTATCACCAGAACAGGGAAGCCCATAATTAGGACACAAGGTGGCAGGTCAGTATTTACGGAGATGCTGCAATTGAGCCATGGCTGATTTGACAATTTACAGGTCTTCTCTTGGAGGTACGATTGGAACATTTAGCAGCGGAGGATGGAACGCTGATTGAGATTTAGGACATACTGTTACGGTCTTCGGTGCTACTGGATTTCTCGGACGATATATTGTCAACAGACTTGGTGCGGTTCTCCGACTTTATCTTGTAGGATGTCTGGGACTGACGGGTGGGAACAGCTCGACAAGGATGTACAGTGATTGTGCCTTTCCGTGAGGAAATGGCGAAGCGCCATTTGAAGGTCGCAGGAGATTTGGGTCGTGTCATATTCATGGTATTGAACAAAAGAAACTGCTCGTTAAGCTCTTCTAAGGCTGGTCTAGGAATATGATCTCAGAAATACACCATCCTTGGAAGAGAGTATCCGACATTCAGACGTTGTCTACAACCTCGTTGGACGAATGTACCCCACCAAGTATGTTGGCTCGTTTCCGAGAAGGATACTGAATAATAGCTTACAGCCGGCAGGAACTTTGATCTAGAAGACGTTCATGTGGAAGGTGCTGAACGTATCGCTGAGGCCGTTGCAAAGTATGATGTTGACCGTTTCATCCATGTTTCTTCATACAATGCCGACGTCAACTCGCCCTCGGAATTCTTTAGTACGAAGGTAAGTAGCTGTACCTGGCTACGTCCCCAAGGTACTGACACATGGTAGGGACGTGGTGAACAAGTGGTCCGAAGCATTTTCCCTGAAACCACTATTGTCAGACCTGCTCCATTGTTCGGCTTCGAAGACCGCTTATTGCACAAGCTCGCTGGTGTAACTAACGTCCTTACCTCTAACCACATGCAAGAACGGTATTGGCCTGTCCATGTACGTGATTCCCTTTGTACGATGAGATTATCTTGACTGACTTAACTAGGCCATCGATGTTGGTGAAGCTCTAGAAAAGATGTGCCATGATGATAGCACTGCTGAGCAAACTTATGAGCTCTATGGTCCCAAGAACTACTCGACAGCTGAGATTGCCGCGCTAGTCGACAAAGAAATTGTCAAGCACCGACGCCATATTAATTTGCCAAAGTCCATTCTCAAGCCAGCTGCTGGTCTCTTGAACAAGGCTCTCTGGTGGCCGGTCATTACAGCTGATGAGGTTGAGCGAGAGTTCATTGACCAGAAGATCGACCCAACTGCCAAGACTTTCAAGGATCTTGGAATTGAACCAGCCGAGCTCAGCAGTCTTACTTTCCACTACTTGGTGTGTGAAATCTCTCATGTAATATGATCCAAGATACTGACTTCTTTACAGCAAGGATACCGAAGTGCTGCTTTCTATGATTTGCCACCGGCCACTGAACGGGAAAAGAGAGAAGAGAAGAAGTACTTGCACGTCATTGATGACCAGTAAAGACTTAGATTGGTCCAACGTGTATTTAGAATGGAGTATTGTACATATGTCGAAGCAAAATGCATCTGAATTCATTGAAAATGATCCATTTCTCGCCACCACGTGACTGATCTATCCATACGTGTTTCTTTCTTGTAAAATTAAAGTAAATGCCTCGAAAACGAAAGTAATGGCGGCGAATAACAGACGTTTCACTCTTCAGAATCGCAGACTTGGACCCCTAACTAAAGCGCAATCTCCACCTCAAAATCTCGGCAAATTCTTCAAACAAGCTCCACATCACCAAGTCTGACAATGAACAACGCAATAGAAGAAGAGAATGATGTCCCGTAAGCCTCCCTCCCAAATATCGAAATATCGAAATATCCAAATTAACAAAAATCGCAGCGTCCTCTCATCTTCTGCGCTCGATGCCCTGAAAGAATTCTACGCTGATCGCGATGCACGTGCAAAGGCGTTCGAGGACCTAAAAGCTGGCGCTGAAGATGAGGCTCAGAGTAGGGCGAAATGGAGCATGGAATCATTCCAGGAGGATTGGAATGAGAGTCAGTTCTGGGTTAGTGGTTTTGTACAATCATTCTCTCTTTCGTGTCCTGATGGTGGACGTAAAGATACAGAGAGAGTGCTTGGGTAACCCGAGATAGTATTCTGATGAGACAGCTACGGCTTTAGCTGAAGAGTTGTTAGACGGCGCGGAAAAGGATACGAGTATCGCAGTGGTGTCTGCACCGAGTGTATTTGTTCAACTGAAGAATATCTTGGTTTGTTCCTCCCCTCTTCCTTTCCTGACTCTCTACCTTCGCCGCGACAAGTCAGCTAACACAAACTTAGGCGGAAAAGCCAGAAGACGAACGACCAAAGATTTGGCTTTTAGAATACGACAAGAGATTTGAGGTATTCGGAGATGAATTTCTGTTCTATGATTTCAAGGACCCATTGAAACTCCCCCGTAAGTCCTCCTCACGCCCTCCTTTCCCAGACTATCTAACAAATCCAATAGCTAGTATAAAATCAACCATCGACCGCATCATAGTCGACCCACCCTTCCTAAGTGAAGACTGCCAAACGAAAGGTCCTACATCCTTTCCCCTCCCCTTTTCCTTTTTCAAAACTAACAAAACCCAGCCGCTCTAACAGTCCGCACTCTCTTAAAATCCCAAGACCCGACGGGCAGCAGACTAATAGCCTGTACCGGCGAGCGCATGTCAACTCTGATCAACAAGCTGTATCGAGCCCAAGGGATCCGAACTACGACGTTCGAACCTGTGCATGAGAAAGGGTTGAGTAACGAGTTCTTCTGCTATGCGAACTTTGAGTGTAAGAGATGGACATTCAGAGTCAGCAAAGAGGGAGCGGAGACTTAAGTGTGCATACATGGACAAATTGGGTAGGGAGATGAAAACGACCGCAATACCAGAGCAGTGAGATGGAAGTAGCAACCGTTGGACTGTGACGATGCAGAGACACCAAGTCTATGTGCTGTCTGACATAGATTTCTATGAAATTCTGGGTGTCGAATCGACAACCCCAGGCTAATACATGCTCAGGCCTTCCTGCCTACAATCACTCTCTGTGCAAAATTTGGTACAGCTCCGCTCTGATATTCCTTTCCCAGGACCTGAAGCTTTTCATTTATCATCCTCTCAGCAGTCTCTTCGTCCTTTGCCTTCCCAGACCACAGTACAGCCTTTGGTATAAATCCCCCGAAAGATTGCCAACACCAATTTTTGGTGTCAGAATCCAAGGATTTATCCCAGTACGAATTACGTTGCTCTCGTATAGCATCTGCAAGTCCTGCCTGTTTCATGGTCTCTTCGACTCGGATCGAGCAATTTAGACTCATGCCCAAACCCGTGAAGAAGCTACAGGTCAAACTGATCAGCTCTGCGTGCGTAGGTGAGGCTGCTCCAGTCGTGACTATCCGTTCGAAGTCGAAGTCTTCCCATTGGAGATAGCCTCCAGATTCTAGGCATGTTGTTGGCAAATCTCGACGGATCAGGGACATGGGTCCTTATTGAGTATTTGAAGCAGATTCTTAATCGCAACAAGATATTGTTCCCCTTTGATAGCACCGACCATGTTCCTGATATGCACCAGATCATATAACCCATGGTATTCTGGAGCAAAAGGCTCAAGTATATTATGAACCTGATAAGTGCACTTGCTCGCAGAGGGGAATTGGGCAGCTGAGATATCGAAGCCGTCTAGACGAGTCTGAGAGTGGACTTGTTGCTGAAGATCCTCCAACCAAATTCTAGAGTGATATCAGTATGACACAGAAGAATGAAGCTAACTTAAGCTACCCAGTGCCAGTCCCAATATCGGCTACGGCCTTCAGGCTCGATATATCTATTGAGGGATGAATGAGGTGGCCTTGGCTGACTTTGAGTGCGATTGTATGCTGAAAGTTCAATCTGAGGGTGTTAGTATAGAAGAGAATAGGATGATGAATTGCAAACCTTGATGATTCGGTCTCATCTCGTTGTCTAAAGACGTATGACTCTTGTTCAGAAGCGTCTGAGGGCATCTCGACCGGCTTCGGTGCTTTATTAATTAATGAACATGGCGCCTTCGCTATCTATATACTTCTCTGGCAATAACCAGGAAACAAAATTAACATCAACCATACGTAAAATGTCCCTCGAGGTAATCCGCATTCTAGTCCGTGATCTCCGGTACTAGCCACACCGACGATGTTTTCAGACGCGCTAAGATTATAGTTTAGACAAGTGTACTTTGCTAGTTTGAGGGGCACGGCACTTCGCTCTTTTAAGTGTCTGACATATGGTGAATAGAACATCTTTTCAGAGCATAAATCAAAGGGACAATGCAGAAACGGCATTTGATCAGCTCAAAATATCGGAGTGGGAAACAAGATTCCCGGGTAATGGTGCAACGACTAAAGAAACGAAGCAACCCCTTTCCCACTTGAAAACGGACGTACTTTGTACCATCTTTACATATCAACCTTTAAGCTCCCTCCTAGAAAATATGTTGCTGAAGTTTTGATGCAGTGGTTCGCAAAAATGAGCAATCTATTTCCCGCTCTGAAAGGGAACCAAAAATGTGGAATGAGAGGCCAGTAAATCTGAATTAGGTGACTCAACCAGGATTTTCTCCATAAGTGGTCAACCGGGCCACGACGCATCGTACCAGCGCAGTACCTATTCGTATGCGGCTGCTCTGCTTCAGACTCGTCAGATAGTACCCCGCAATACAATTTCCCTTTGCTCAATTTGCTCAGAGTCTTTCGTGTTCTCGTGTCAAGGCTCCTCTCGAAGGTGGTAACAGAATCCCCACAATCCTCTCACTCACCCTTCTTCCCCATTCCAGCCTCAACAATCCTCCTCTTTTCCCCCATCCCAAACATGCTCGTCCCCTGCTGCAAAGCCCCAATAAGAATCTCCAGCGCATCATCTTTGAAATCATCCGCTTTCCGCAATTTATCGAGATCATCCTCGAATTCAGTAGTTAGACGCTGCATGTAGAACTTCGTGAATGCTTTGTCTACTTCTGCATCGCTCAGAGTTGTCTGGGACTTGGTTAGAGAAATGAAAGGAATGAGGGAGAGGAGGTGAGGTACTGGTTCTGGAGGTGATTTGAATTTCTTGGATGGCTGCTCGGTAGCTGGTGAGGTTTCCGAATCGCTGTCGGAAGAGACTGCGCTGTGGTCAGCATTTGGATTATTCTGAGAACGAGAGCAAAGAAACCTTCAGTTCTAGACTTTCTCTTCTTACGCCTCTTCGGTTTGTCATTGTTTTGCGGCGCCATTCTGAGTTGTTGTGCGGAAAGAGAAAAAGACTGGAGCAGAAGATTTCACTCTGATATCACGTGTAGTCTTGCTAGCGTGTCACTAGCGAGAATAAGCGACCACATTGCCGAACTTTCGTATCTACGTAAATAAGCATTTCTTATCTCATCAACCTTATCAGTCGCGATGCCAGAGTGGTTAATGGGTAAGACTTGAATGCTCCCGCATTTAGTCATCTTATGGTTTCGTAAGTTTAAAGTTCTGTCGCAGCTTTCTGAGCTCCTTCTAACAAAGACAGGGCCTCGTAGGTTCAAATCCTGCTCGCGACGTTGCGTAACTCTTCTTTTGCATATTTCCTTTTTGATAGCTAAACCAGAATTACAGGGATCGATACCCCGTAAATCAGAAATATGCTCTCAGAAGCTTCAAGTAATATTGGTGGCTAAAATAAGAATTACGGGGATTCATTCCCAGTAAATCGAATACTGTTTGAAATAGCAGGATTAATTTGAGAAAGCACCACGAACAAGTATTAGTTCGGCTAGCGCGCTGATGTGATTATGCCGCGGTATGGTTCGATGGTTACGATGTATAAGCTGGACTTAGACTACCATATCAATTACGAGGGTTGAAGCGGTTAGATGTTTGCTAGTATAGGAGGAATATCGCTTTTAAGATTAGCTTTAGGTCGGAGAACATGATAACTTTGTTGGGGATTTATTATTTACAGCTAGCTATTACCTAGTATTAGAGACCAAGGGGAGAACTCAAACTGGCATCACAGTTATCGATTAATACTGTAATTGCATTTCTTTTATCTCCATCTCAAGAAAAAAGTATTCACCAACAGGCACTGGTCTTAGTATTAAGTTGTACATTAAGTTTAGCTCCAGACCTATCTTATTCGGCCTTGCGTATTCACATAAATGAATATCCTGCCGTTAGCCAGACATTGAACTATGAATCCGAACATTTAGATCTAATTTACTTCCAAGTCGGACTAAAATCAATATTTTGAATGTCCTCGGAAATCGGGGACAAGCGAAATCCTTTTCTTCTTTCTTTTTTCCACCTGAAATTGTTAAAGCCCGAGAATTTAGATCCCCAGACCATCAAATTGAAAGTCCTCGAAAGTCCTCGACAATCAGAAACATCCTTTTTGTAGAGTTCGGACTTCAGGAATCAAGTTTCTGAAAGTCCCTGAAAGCTGGGACAATGGAAACTTCACTTCACATCATAATTCAAGCAAGAGACAACAAAAGATCCCCACACAATAAGATTAAATTACCATTAAACCCCGCTCTTCTCTATCTCCCGTTAAAAAATTGTTAATCAAAGTGGTATCATCGCGCCAATGCCATGTTTATCGCAGCTTCGTAAGAAGTTCATCCCCTTTCCCTGTCATTATGCTTCGTAACAAATCACTGTTCTCGTTTCACTCGTGGACCTCGTCTACCCACGAAACGCAAGCGTTCCCCTATTCTCTCTTCTGACAGCCATACCCTTGATGGCGATAACAACAATGATCCACGCCATCAGGAAGGTGATGACGCCCATCGAGACGGTGAAGATGAACATCGCGTCCAGGTTGTGCGTCTCCATTGCTTCGACCGTGTCTCTTGCCTTTTTATCTCGTTAGTCACACTATATGATGAGGAAGGGAGGGGAAGAGGACGTACACTAGCCATGAAAATCATGCCACCAGCCATCAAACAGAATGCTGTGATCAACTCAGTCGGCGGACGGCCGGGGAATATTGACGTCGGCGGCGAAAGGTAGAAAATGATATATGTAGCCGCTCTCGCGAACGCGCATCCCACCAGCAATGTACCCCACTGCGTATGAATCATGGTCGAGACCATGGATTCCTGGTGATGTGAACTCATCATCAAACCTAGCAAGAGGACAATGAGAGCCGGGAGGGGGTTCATCGGCGTGCGGTACGATTTCGGCTCCGCGGTCGTGTCGGGGTCGTAGGTGGTGCCCCCTGTGTACCGGACAGCATTGAGGAGGTCGCGGATTCGTTTTGATTCGATGAGCATTCCGCACTAGACCCGTTAACCTTATATCAACCCATGGGATGAAATATGACTTACCAGACCGCCACCGAAGAACATGACTGTGATGGAAATATGCTCCAAGTCTTGCGCACTCCATTCGCTGCCCCAGGCTGCCAAGTGCTCCAAGAATACGTTCGTCGATCCGTAGAAGAAGATCAGGAAGCTCTCGACGAACTCGGCGGAGACGGCGCGGGAGGTGAGAGGCTTGACGTTCCACGCCCACCCGATATTTGCGAAGCAGCCTGCCCAGCGGCCGAGAGTGAGGATGCCGTACCAGAAGAAGACACCGCCTTTGATCCAGTGTGCTAGCCCGCTGAACACTTTGTTTCCCATCTAGCACTGTCAGATACATTCAAACTTTTGGAAGGTTGACTTACGAAGAAACCTCCATAGGTTATGATACCGGTGGTGAAACCCACGAATCCCAGAATTAATATTACCCGATCAACGGCATTGTATAGAAATCGAAGCCCTTTCAACACCCTACTTGACAGCATCCCAGGTATCTTTGACTTCAAAAATTTATCTACCTTGGACCCATGCATGAGACCTTTCTCCTCCGACTCATCTTCCTCATGCTCTCTTGCATCTGGTAGATCAGAGTGCGTACTCGAAATACTCTGACTTCTCAGACTCTCCGTATTAGGTTCGGTTCCTTGTCCGCTATCATTCGAGAATCTGTAACTTTCCGCGCGGCGAAGTTCGTGCCTACGTGTATGTTCTTCCATGGCAGCTGTAGAAACAGGCATGAATGATCCGCGATCATCACTCCTTCCAGCATAGGCAGAAATCACACCCAGTAGGAATTGTCCACTGGCAACCCATGTCAAGATCCAACCAAGCTTGTGGTGAGCGTTGTTTGGGTAGAAATCGGGCGTGCTGGCATTGTAGATGGTGATTAAGAAAACGCCGATTGCATTTATGGCTAGGAAGAGGAATTGTACTGCCAGGGTATATCTGGAGCGGGCGATCGAAATCATTACACCTGCAAGCATTTAGTAAAATTGAAAATTATAGAAAATGAGAATTACGTACTGATAGGAAGTACAAAAATCCATGCTACAGTCATCAGTGCAATATGCGCTGTAAGCAAACCTTGGTGTTCGCCATAGTTCCAGTAAGTGACTGGGACAGGTACGGAGGTAGGTGGCGCGGTCGTAGAGACAATTGTGGGACGAGCAACACCCATATCCATATTCATATCTTCATCATGGCCATGTGCGACTACAACGGACAAAAGTCCGAGCAGAACAGCAGCTGCCAGAGCGCTGAAAGTCGGTGATCGCATAAGTTGTCGAGGAAAAGAGAGCTTTAGGCGATGGCGGGGTGTTTCAATCAGCTTAAACGAGAGAGCTCTCGAATGTTGGGAGTTATGCAGTTCAGTCACGGTTGAGGCGAAAGCAGATTCTCCAAATCCAGAGCTCCGAGCAAACAACTATATATGGGAGTGAGTCTGGTGGAGTCGCAAAGAGAGAGAGAAAAAAAGGTCCTGTCAGCAAGGCGCGAATGACGTTTATAAGACGACTCACGCCCCGAATCCGCAGTTACCGTTCCCATGGCGGAACACACAGCCAGACCTCGCAGCATGGAACCATTCTGGTTGGCGACCATGCGGAAAGGGGAAAAGTTCAACTCAAATCATCGAGCTGGCCGGCATAGAGCTCCGCACGCCTTGACGCATCTCACCCCCGGTCCGAGTACCTTAGATCTCTCTTGAGAAGAGGCATGTCAGCATTCTCCGAGCACGGCGACCGCTGTCACTGGAGCATCTCGTACCGTGAGTCGTACGTCGGGGAAGGTTGGCGTAAAGTCCGACGTGTTCTGGTAAGGTTACGCAAGAGCCAGTCTGGGTGCCTGCTTCAGTGCTCACCGCATTATTACAGTAATTGAGGGCAGTTTTTCTCACCGATTTTGACTCTTACAGGACAAGGCTGAAGCTTTCGAGAGATTTTCGCAACAAACGGCACCAGTAGCCTCTTGGCGCTATATGGCGGCGTGATGTGAGTGGCGAGCGTTAAGAAGGTCCATGCTCATCATCGCAGGTGGGGCGCATCGGGGGGTTTCATAGGCGGATCCGATTACACATCTGCACATGGTGGTCAGAGGGATGCGGGACAGCAGGGATTGCGCAGCTCGTCACGCTGCTGCTGTGGTGGAGACGCCTCCGGAATTTTCGGATGAGAAATCATCAATACCTTCACTTTTGTGCCTGCCGCTGGCGCTGCTCGTTTCCTGATGAATCCGTGATCCCCACAGTAAAAGTGGCACGAGGCTAGGTATATCGTTGGTCGGGAAATGCAGGATCAATTGACGCTTGTCATGCCATTCTACTTTTTTATCCTTCTCTTTCCCCCTCGTGGTGGGTGAGTAGGTAAAGTCTGTTCCTAACGCGGGTACATTGCTCGGCTCTCGGTCTTGCAGCGTGCTTCGTCCTTATTGCCCGAAAAGCGTAGACGACGAAGGACAAGGAATAATGAGTTGCGATTCAGTCACCCATCCCAGCTCGCTGCGGTGTGCAACATCTGCACTGCGTTGTTCTCTTCCTTCTCTTGTCATCCTTGCTTGCCACTGGGCCACGGAGCATCCCTCTCTTCCCTGGGATGACGCCAATTGCTACCACCACATCTCGACCTCCACGATCTTGTGACGCATGCCGGTCACCGAGATGCCTTACTCAACCTCTGATGGTGTCAACTTAAAGATTTTCTTAGCTCCAAAGCTGCGATTCGACTGCCGTCGGCGGTCGGGACTTCCGATGCCACTTAATTGCGTGGCTGGGAGACTTGGGATGCTGATAAATTGCATGTGGTGCGGAAAGATTTCTCCGCTGTTTATCCAAAGATGTTCATTGGGCACCGTTCCCAATCCTGTGCCCCATGCTAGCTCCACTACCACACCACCTTTTGCCAACGAGGCTGTTGGGGAGAGCTCATTATCTGATCGCAGCTTTATGTATCGTCTATTGTATCAGGGATGTTTCGAAGTTCTGCACATCTTGTGCGATACCGCAGACCTCTGGGAGTAAGTCACTTGGACTTTTGTCTCTGACCCCGCTTTCTTGCCAAGAGGCAATCAGACGATCTGTACAGCTTTACTCTGCAACAACCGGCAATTTGGAACACTGATGGGAATAAGTCCAAGCATGACAAGAGCAAGAGGTTAACCGATGTATGACTTCTTTCAATGTTTGGATGTGGGGTAAAGTGTTGGCTGCATGCAAGTCTCAAGCCACTCTTATCTCCAACTCGCAGCCTACTCCGCACGACCTTCCGCACGCCTATAACACCTGACAAACTGCTGTCAAGCTGACATTGGAGCCATTATGCAATTTTAAAAGTCCACTCCAAAGTATCGCTCGGTTCCGATCGCCATTCTTAGCATTCAGGATATACGGATATACGCCACAGCTTCACAGAGCCGCGCGGTCCTTGATTCTCCATTTCTCACTCTTAGGATGCTGCACAACCTTCTCTTCGGTCTCTAACTTCCTCAGTACTTGCATAACACCACCATGAGCAGGTACATGTAGGTTTTCCGGAACATCTTTGTAGATTATCTTGACAATGTCCATAGAGGCCCACTCATCCGGTTCACTATTCTGGGACTCGGCTGTATTCGATGATTTGGATTTCAGGATCTGAACTACTTGCTCTTCTCGCTGTTTCCTGTGCAGGATATATTCTAGTATCTTGGCAGGTCCTTCTTCGATCACAGGTCCGTGGCCAGGATATGCTCGGCCCTGGAACTTTCCCCGCATGATCTCTAGACTGTTGAGATATGTTGCAAGGTCCTCGAACACAGCAGTTCCGGCGCCGAGAACATTATCTCCTGTGAACATCGCATCCTCTTCCTCGAGCACGAAAGACATATGGTCCTGGGTGTGTCCTGGAGAGAACACAGCTCGCAATGAGGCGCCATCCACTTGGAAAATCTGGCCATCCTGTATATCTTGCTGGCCCGCATCAGGCTGGTTCTTGAAGATATCGGTCCCTGGATAACATTCGAGCAAATGCTTTATGCCTCCTTGATGGTCATGATGCCAATGCGTAATGATGGCCTTGGAGATGATAATATTTTCCTTCGTCAAGACATCCTTGAGATTTGCAATCCAGGATGGCTTTCCTTCGCCTGTATCGATGAGCAAGCGTTTTTGTCCAGTCCCGACTATGTACGTGTTTGTTCCTGTAACATATCAGACACGATGCACGGTAGGTTTAACGCGAGGCTGTCACCTTGTAGCGTGAACTAGCACACAACTCCGTCAGTGATGACCTCTAGCCTACATAATCAGAGACGCAAGAAATGCAAAGAATCAAAAGCAAGCAATATTTGACACCAGCTGCTAGATATCAGGCCCACTGGAAGCTCGTTTCTATTGATGACAAAACACGAATCGCGATTACAGATGTGGACGTACTTTTCCAGGATTGCCGCCAAGAATGCGAATAATCCTCGCACTCAACCGGTCTACCTCTGGCAAATGAATGATTTGTGTTGCCATTCTGGTAACAATTGCTGGCATTGGTATTGTTAGTATTGTTCTCATGTAAATGCTCGGCTGTGGTGCTGGAGAAACCATTGTCTCGTAGCCTCGGCTTACTATTGTGCGCTAATTCGCTTCTTCCTATTGTGCTTCAGGGGTCCACCTCCACTGTAAGCGAACGTCACTGCCCCATGAAAGTTCAGAGACAAAAAATCGGCAACCTTGGATCTTCTTACACAGAACAACTTCAGAATTCAACAACAACTTCCAAGAAACACAGCAAGTCATGGCGTCGTCCGTACCTCCCAGTCCCACGACTGAAAAGCCTGCCAAGTCCGACATTCCTGCCTACAAGCCTGGCGTCCTCTCTTACGGTTGTGGTAAGTCTTCTCTCATTGCAGCGCATCTCAGCCTCGCCAGCCTGCTCACCTATGCCACAGATCATATTCGCAGGTCTATTGTAGGCCCCAATTCAGCGTTCGTCAAGAACTATAAGCATGCGCTTTCCACCATCTGCAACTCCTCGCCTATCCGTTCGCAACATTACAAGGACGAGAAGGGACGAGTTGTTAGTCGAATCGGTCCATTGTACCTCTGTCTGCAATGCGAGAGCACACTTCCAGAAGAACAAATCGACAAGCATAGTTTGGAAACGAAGCATCGTTTGTGTATGTCCACGTGTAAATCCATGTGTATGTGTCCTCGCCGGCACCATCAGTACAATTGCTTATCACCGTTTAGTCGTCGAGAGTCGCAGCGGCAATCTCTTTTGCAACATGTGCAAGGACTTTGTGTTTGATCCGGTATTGGAGTCGCTCAGAACTAGGAAGGTCGAGACAGGTTCTTATTGTATGTTCGATTTCTGCCCCTCTATTGACCTGGAGATGATTTCTGACCTTGATGTTTAGCACTAAAGAGAAAGCATGATGAATATGCCGAACTCTTCCAAGAGAACACCATCAAAGTGGCAAGCAAGGACGCAAGCAAGCAGAGTTGCAGCGTAGCCACTGTCAGAGGCATATGGAACATGGGTTCTACTTGCTATATGACCGTCATCCTCGAATCTCTGGTACACAATCCATTGATGCGAAACTTCTATCTCAGCGAGGGCCACAAGTCTTCGACCTGTACAAAGTCTCTTAACAACGAACCTTGCTTGAGCTGCTTCATGGACGACATGTTCCAACAATTCAACAACACCGAGACAACCAGCGCATGGACAGCACAAAACATCCTGGGCAGCTTCGTCTTCTCCGCCAAGCCAGCCTATGAAAGTATCAAGCCCGATGAACAACAAGATGCTCACGAATTCTTGAACTTTCTTCTTGAGGAACTTCATGAGATCAACTCTGTCGACCCCCGCTCATTAATCGCTAATAGCTCTCCAAACAAGCGTCTCAAGTATGATGGCGAGGACTGCAAGTGCGTTATCCATCAAACTTTCTACGGCAAGACTCTTAGCATCATTAGATGCAAGGGTGTAAACAATGGCAAGAAGTGCGGCTCAGTTCGACGAACCGGCCTCCAGCAGTTCTCCGATATCAGTCTCGGTTTAGACTTCCTTTCTACCCAAGCTTCTACAAAGAAGCATTCTCTCGAGTATTGCCTTAAGAAAGAGTACTTCACCGAAGAACAATGTGACTACAGCTGTGATGCTTGTGGCAGCAAAAAGGCTACCAAGCAAGTAAGCATCAAGATGTTGCCTAATGTGTTGTGCTTTCAGTTGAAGGTTAGTTTCCCCAACTATCCTGCATAAGATTTACTAACTCTCAACAGCGTTTCAGCCAAAAGGGTGGTAATGCCATCAAGATCAAGAATAAGGTCTCATTCCCTTTCAAGCTTGAGATGCTCCCTTACACCGACAAGATTGATGAGGCGAAGGGTCATGGTCCTGCCCAGTATGCACTCAAGGCTAGGAGCACGTATCACTTGCAGAGTGTGGTAACCCATATCGGCGATGCCATCGAACAGGGTCACTACATTTCGTACTCAAAGCATGATAACCAGGTATGTTCTTTTCTCGCGCGAGGATGCCTTAGCTAATTGAATAAGTGGTTCAAATTCGACGATCACAAGGTTTACACAGCATCCAAGTCCGAGGTTCTAGGAGTCGAGGCATACCTCCTCTTCTACGTTATTCAGTCGATGGCAACTACGGAAGAGAAGAAGAAGGTCTAAATTTCGATGACTGAAAGCATAGGTTGGCGTTCGGAATTGTTTGAGATACCCAGGCAAACTGCCATAGCATAGCATGAGACATGAATGCAATTTTGACAATGATTTCCTTTCCTGATGCTGTGAACGCTTGAGCACTTCCATTGTTACATCTTTCCCAATGCCTCATCATGATTCCCTTCTTGTTCATGGATTGCAGTCAATCTGACTTCTCTGACACTATTGATTGAACTCGCGAGCATAGGCGATTGTACATGATGTTCTTAGGTACCTTATTAATTACTTTCTAAGATATGATTCCTCAATAAGGGAGTGAGCTCTATAAGAGAAGGTCCCCCTAAGCGCTTGCTAAAAGCAAACATCGAATAAAGTATGCAGATCTGGGTCTTTTATACCCTGCTAAGATCTTACATGAAATGGAGTGCCCATTCCTATCCCCGTTACTTCCTCTCATACATCACAGCAGTCAACGATCTAACAGGAAATGAGGGATTACTTTTGGAACCAGACATGGTCCGCCCCAGAGTTCCTAAGTTAATTTGCCTATACGATGATATCTTAGAAAGCAATTAATACAGTATTCTCAACGTAGGTTACAACTGCCCCCGGAAGATTGCTGGAGCGAGCAAGATTTGCCCATGCAAGACTTGCTCATGAGGTTTGCCATGTCATACAGGGACATCCCACATGTCAGATGAACAATCGCCCAAGCCTTGACCAGTATTCGGTGAATCGACTGGAGTATAGCAATGACTTTCCTAAGGTCACTATTCACGAAGATGGCACAAAGATCTGGACAGTTGAATGTTCTCAATAACAACGATTATTGCATTGAGTGAGGCATCTCCCTTCAAATCGTGGAAGTGTTCCCTGCCCAGCGACAGCTACCCTCCCCTCACCAGAAAAGCGCATCCGAAGCTACACTTAAGCAGCAATCGTAACCTCGACCTCGACACCGGCCTCAATATTGATAATGATCTGCTTAACCACCTCGGTCGGCGCATTGAGACTGCAATTCCCCTCTCATTAGCACATTCCCGAAAACCCCAAAAGAATAAAGGAAGGAAGGAAGCAACATACTCAATCAAACGCTTATGAATCCGCATCTCAAACGTATCCCAGGTCTTGGAGCCCTCACCACAGGGAGTCTTGCGGGTCGTGACCTTGAGGTTCTTGATCGGCAGGCGGACGGGGCCCTTGACGCGCAGGTCCTTGGTCTTGGCGCGCTCGATGAGCTCCTGGCAGACCTTCTCGAGGGATTGCACTTTGCGGCTCGTGAGGGTGATGCGGATCTTGTGGGTTTTCTAATCATTTGCAATCAGCGGGGTGATGGGGGGATGAGGGGGAAAAGGAAGGAAAGAGGGGATACGTACGGGGCCCTCGCCGAATTCCTTGTCGGGGTTCTTTTGGTAGGACATTTTGATGCTGGCTTCACGACTCGACTTACTTGATGTAAAGTACGGCAAAGTGATGAAGTTGAACGTGGTTGGAGTTGTCGTTGAGGAAGAAAAGGAAATCTTTTGGGGAATTCTCGATTTGTGGGTTGGAAGTCTTGGCGTCGGTTAGGTGGGCTAGACTGTTTTGGGTGTAGGACTACCTCAGCCTTGCTGCAGGTGTACTGTCATCATTATTCATGGCTGCGTTTGAGGCTGATTGAAGCTTCGTGAGTCAAACGGCGTGGATTTCTTGAAGTTTTTGTGTTCTATGTCGATATTAAGTTGACCCTTCTGTCCCTCTTGGGACTTCACTTTTTTGGATCTTCAGATTTCCGCCGACTTGTGCGAAAATGGCTGCTCAAACGAGTTTCCCACCTATGGTACCGTTCCCTGAAGCAGCTTGGAGAAATCATATTGTCCCTGAGGAGTGGGAGGCTTGTTTGGATGCCTGGATTACTCTCGCTGGTGCCCATCTGTCGCTCTCCTCGCCAGACTTTGTACGGATATCTTGCAAGGATGAATCGATACCCATCTTTCTCACTTCGTACGCCGAGGAAAGTGCATTATCACATGATGTACCACATTCAAGTCCGTCTAAAAGCAAGCAACTAAGAAGACAATGTTACTTGTTGTCTCGGAGACTTTTGGAAAGCGATGATTCTCTAGAATCACTACTTCGTTGGCAATTTCTTGCGGATTTCAGCAAGTTATACGGAAAAGAGCATGGAGGTCAAGTCGTGGCCATTGTCTGGAAACGACATCTTGCTTCCCTGGAAACATCCATTGCGGCTCTCAAGACAGTTTTGATCAAGGATCTGGATGCTGGACTCAAAGGCGATTTAAAGACCGCCGAGGCCTCTCTTAAACGATTGAATCATCTCCTTCACGCTTCTCCTCAAACGGCAGCTTTTTTCATGGCCGGTAGCGATTTCCTGGATTCGTTAATAAGCTGCTATAAGCTTATGAACCCTCCATTACGGAAAGCCATCATCTCAACCACATATTTGTGTCTGATCGGTCTTACGGAAGGGGAGAAGCCCAATTTCTCTTCCTTGGTTGATCAGCTGTATTCTCTGAAAGCTGCTGCAGAAGCACATAAAGCCGGTCCTACGAATGTTAATGACTCGTTGGTCGCCGAACTGGTGACATCCACCCCTGTGTTGAAGCAAATTCAACAAAAAATTGAAAGTTCTGGATCGGGGTCAAGTAGAGCGAAATCTGTGATCACTGCTTTAGAAGGCTTCAAGAAAGCTGGTGGCAGTGGGAGACCGCGACACCTGGTGAAGCAGAAGATTAACAAGGGCAAAGGAATTGCTCTTGACGAATACGGTCATGGCAGTCATGGACAAATTCATATTCATAGGATGAGTTTGATCTCTCAAGTACAAGATCTGTTTCCGGATCTAGGGTCAGCCTTCGTTGTCAAATTGCTTGATGAGTATGGTGATGATGTTGAGCAAGTGATAGCCCATCTATTGGAAGACTCACTGCCAGCTCATCTCGAGAAGGTTGACCGTTCTGAAGCACTGTAAGTACAATATTTATACTTTTCTACATGACTTGGCTAATATTCATCAGGGATGATGGACAAATTCATGATCATAGACTTGATATGGTACCTCATTCAACACCACCACAAATACCATCAAGGCGCAACGTATTCGACGACGACGAGTTCGACCAACTTGCAGTCGACACCTCCAAGCTTCACTTCGGCCGTCGAAACCCAAACAAAACAGCAGACGACGTCCTCCAAGACCGCTCCACCGCACCAAACAAAGCAGCCATCCTCTCAGCCCTCGCAGCATTCGACTCAGATGACGACGAACGAGACGACACTTACGACGTAGCAGACGTCGGAGGAACCGTCGACTCGGCTACACCGGGTAACAATCCCGAAGAAGCAAACGCAGACACCAGAGATGCCGACGACGAAGCTCTGTTCCGAGCTTACAAGATGAGTCCCGATATCTTTGGCCGCGAAGCAGCAACACGGAGAGGAAAGCCCCGAGCATCGTTGAGAGAAGAGACTGGTATGACAGATGAAGCCATCGAAGGCTGGGGACTCATGCTCTCTCGAGACCCGAGACAGATGCAAAGACTGGAAGCTAATTTCTCGAATTTTACTGGAGCGCAGAAAGAGCTTGCTCCGACGGCTTGGAGGGCAAGTCCTGCTGGTTCTGGAACGGAGGATTCTGATATCGATGGGAATGGGCGTGGGAGAGGTGGGCCCAGAGGTCGTGGTGGACGGGGAGGGGCAGGGAGAGGGAGGGGGCGAGGGAATGTTGTAGGGCCGACTGGAGAGAGGGATACTGAGGTTGCGAGGCAGAGGAAGGAGGCGAATAAGGGGTCAAGAGCTAATCATAATAGACGTGATCAGAGAGCGAGGAAAATGGCTAGGGGTGGGTTTCCTGGCTGACAGAAGCCCGCAAATATTACTATGAGGATGTAGATGAGACAATGAGAGATCAAGCCCTGATCATTATTAAACTTTCACACATTTTCGTAGTCTCAATGTCTGGCCTGATCAAGGACCTTCATTGCTCTTAGCTACCTCAGTCAATTTCACCACTCCACACATCCTCCCTAAGACAAACAATCTCCCATCCATATTCTCTCAAACCTGTCAAGAACCCATGACCTTCTCCTTCAAATTCTCCACAACATTCGTCTTCTCCTTGAATGTCAACCCACCACCGAAACTATGCTCACTGTTCGCTCCACCGCTGGTAACCTTGCCTTCCTTGACACCCGTCTCGAATGCACAGCTTCCCATGTCCAGTTTCTTGGCTGGGCCGGTGGGAGAGATGTCGAAGTCAAAGATGTCCATTGGGAGACCTAGAGTTGTGCATGCACTGGGTGTATTAGTAAGTGGAAGAATAGAAGTTGGGAAGAGGAGCAACTTACTTAGGGATATCGACGATGCCTGCAACGTGGCCTTGAACAGGTGCACAGGAGAGCAGAAGGTAGACCTGGTAATCAGAGTATCCGAAACGGCGAAGATACTCAATGCATCCTATCCATCTATTAGCAACTTCCACTTATATCGGTCCAGCTAGGACAACACACTTAGAATAGTCTGTCTATAAGCGACAGTAACATCCATATAATGTTGCTTTCCATGCTCATCAACACTAAAACCCTCAAAAGTCAAATAGCGTCCAGGACCATAGTGCGGTTCCACAGGTCCAGGCAAGTAAATCGGACTCTTCATGCCCAGATCCGCAATCCCATTCTTCATCACCTTAAAATTGATTGTAACGATCCCCGACATCTCAATAGCACCACAAAACGAAATCTCCCCATCACCCTGCGAGAAATGCAAATCCCCCACCGAGAACTTAGCCCCCTTCACATGAACCGGGAGATAAACCTTACTCCCACGCGAGAGGTTCTTGATGTCGCAATTCCCGCCATGTTCAGGACGGCCGGGGATCGTACGCGCGCCTTCGCGTCCAACTTTCGCTTTGATGTCCTCGGATGCGGAGCCGGCGTGGACGTTCTCGGGTTCAGGGGGTTGGGCGACGATGCGGTCGAGTTTGTTGGCTGCGATTAGTTCTCCTTCGCGCTTGTTCCATGTTGCGAGGACTTCTGCTGAGGGGGCACAGCCTAGGATGCCGGGGTGGATGAGGCCGGGGAATTTGACGTGTGGGATGTGGCGGGAGGAGCAGTAGATTCCTTCAAAGTCCCAGATGGCTTTTGCTCTGTGAGAATAGATTGGTTAGCATTTGTGGTGACTTGGGACATCAAATGGCATATTCAAAATATTCAAAGTCCGCAAATCGCAGACCACTGGAACATCTCTCCTAAAGAATGTTTGATTCTTTATCCGGACATCTAAATGCAACAAATCCAATAGTATAGAGAGACAATAAACTAGAACAGATTTCCGGAAGTCTTCTGTAACAATTCCAAGGTCAAGTAAATTATAGAGATAGAGGAAAAGTCACCTACGCGGTTGGGTAGATCTCGTCAAGAAAGCCACCTCCATTGTTCTTATCAAAGATTCCTGTTCACTCATCAACGCATGATTCTCCAAGAGAGCATTCAAACATTACCAGTACTACAAAAGTTAGTATCGGTTCAACATACAGGATAGAAGTACTTACAATCCCCATGGATGCTTGTCACTTTTTCGTTCAAAAGTCAGCAACGAATATCTTTGACATGATTCAAGAGCTAAAAGATCGAATAATTCCCGAGCATATCATGAACATTCGACTTATTAGGAGCTCAGTTGTCCTTACTGTGGCTGTACATCCATGATCTCTACAAGGAGGACATCACCTGGCTCAGCAGTCTCGATCTCGAATGGTCCAGATAGGTAATGGATACGAGTAAGATCAACATTCTTCATGTCATCCGCACTGTTATTATTGCCTTCGAAGTGGTCAACGGCAAGAATATGGTCTGAAAATCATGGATTCGTACCAATCTGCCCGCCTGTCCAATCGACCTATTGTTACCGTTACCCCACGGCCAAGATTCGTTGCCGAGAAACTTACACATTCAATCTTCACGGTCTCTCCATTCTTGATGGTGCCAGCGAAAGGAATATCGGGATGCCATCTATTGTGCAACTTTTCCTGCTTCTCGGCTGGAATGTTCAGAGATACCTCACACACGTTACGAATCTCCGTGAGACCCATGATGATTGAACAGTTACTTGGCGGGGTAGCTGATTACCGAAAATGGACGTGGTGAGGAGGGTCAAGTGCGAGAAGAACAATTGAAAACACAAAGGCGGAGAGGAGAGAAGGGATATAATAAATCGATTGATTTTCTAGACCCCGCAATGTACAATTGGTCATGTACGTGTAACCAAGAGCGAATGGGGATGTAAAGTGGGACGCGATAAGAAGCTCCTTATCGGCCGGACCTCTGCCCCTCTTTAGCATGACGCTGATCGAGATATGCACCCAACTACCAACCACATTTACTGGATGCGGGGTTTGATTCCAGACCCAAGGGGTACCGATATGGAGTATGCTCGGCATTGCTGTTGCAGATTGCAGTGACGGCTAATCATTATGTACATGAACTGCTTTCTAGCTGTCATAACATCGTCGCTGTCGTAGCTGACGTCAGTACTTTTGATTTAGAAGATATAATCTGCACCGAGTACTAGTGCCTTTTATCTAGATCTCATCTCTGTATATGGAGGCGGTGGTTCGGACGGTATGCTGGAGGACGTTCCTTGTGTGTTGGCCGGGTTCGGGGTAGCTTGACTCAACCCATGATTGTGATTTGTGTCCAGATCCCAAAGCTTGACACTCAGAAATTCATGCTTGTTCCGCCATTCTTGTTGGCTTGCAGCAAAGCCTTCACTTTGGTTTGGAGGTGGTGGGGGGTCGGTGATCTTTGTAATGAGATAGGCCGTTGATGCTTCAGCGATTCCATAGATGAGGACGCCGAGCAGAGGAATGCGAAGGAAGATGTAGAACCCAACTCCAAATCCGAAGAGAAGACCTTCCCGATCATGAAACCAATGCTTCTTCTGCTCTTTGTTGAATCGAATTCGAGAAAAGTACGGCTCGAGCTGGTTATTGTTAGTACTTATAGAAGCAAGAGCGACAAGAAATTTGGACAATGGATTCGCATTGAAGCGTCTTGACAAGACGAACAATAGCATGGATCAAGATGTCCCGAGAAAACGAACAATAGCATGGAGACATACCAATTCTCTCATCAAACTTCTCGAGGCAAAGTAGCTCTGCAAGAAGATAATGAGGTATCTTCGAGGCAAGAAAATGCCTGTTCCGAAAATGATGCCTGCTGGACCCAGACCAACCACATTCTGGAAAGTATAGAAACTTGCCGCGGGAAGGACGAGTCGTCCGATATACGGGATATATGAAAGAGTAAAGACTGCTAGCGACAGTCCTGCCTTCTTCCCAAACCGCATCAGGAACATTGTGAGGGCTTCTGCTGTACTCTTTGAGTGGGTGCTGCCATCTCTAGTCGCATATTTTCGCAGGTTTGGGTAGTATGTTTCTCGTAGGGTAGAAGGGTCTTCTCCTTCGTGCTTCTTGTAATAGGTTTCATCCACCCATGCCAATCGAAACGGATGTGAGCGGAATTTCGAAGAGTGTAGTGGAGGACTTACGATTCCATGAACCTGAAAGATTTAATTACAGCCATAAAATCTGAGAGGCAGGTATACTTACATGTTATCAAGAGTTGGTGTAACATGTCTCATCATCGTCATGAGAAACAAAGGAACCTGCAACACATACTCGGAGATGAAGTCAAGGCCGTTGACAATCTTATCGTCCCAAGTAGAATGCTCGAAATTGAAGATAAAGGACAGAAACCATAAGAGAACCTTGATCCCGATTATCTGAGCAAAATGTTAGGACTTCCAACTTTCGTCAGCATCAAGGCGTCTCATACTGGAATACTGATGGCAAGCCGGATAGCAATGCCAGCTGCGACAGCTAGAGCAGCTTGTTTGTAATGCTCGGAAGTAAAGAGTGCAGGATTCTGCAATGCTCTCAGAGCTTGAGGTTGTCAATATATGCATTGAGGGCTGTCCATCTAGTTACTAACCTCCAACGACAGTAAGTTGTGCACCTCGAAGGATGGCATTTGGATCGAAATTGGTGACTTCCAGCTTCTTTTTCAGTTGCTCCTGTGTCAGCATAGGTCTTTGCGAACGAGGTCTGACTTGAGACATATTTGCAAGTGATATTGAGAAAGTTGCAGGCTCAGGGTTGGCATGAGGCCAAGGTTCTCCAGCTTTGGAATTTGTGCAGCGTCAGAGCTGGTGGGGCCGCAAAGGGAAACGAAGCGCGTGAGGAGGCTGGGACTGGGACTTTCAACGCGTCGCATTTTATGATGATGCTTTCATCCCAATGAGCTCTTCCTTTCTCTTCTCTCACCAAATTCAATAATATACAGCTCGCAGATGATTACTCGCACTCCGTTGCACAGAACAATTGTTTGCTACACGGTCATCCCAGCGCGATCGCCTGCCAAGAATACCCCGGACAATTGCGGCGAACTGCATCAGCTTAAACAACCAGACGAAACCTCCTTCAAACGCCCCCCACTACCCTTTCTTCAGCCTCGCATGATCATGATCATCAGGCACAGAGAAGATCAATTCCTGGAGTGAAGCTCATGATGGCTTCAATGGAGCCTACCACTCCGTCAGTAAAGCGCTCATTCAGCCTCCCACCACAAACATCGAAAACAGCATCGAGTCCAGATTCGCAAATCGAAATCCTATACAATCTCCCATCAGTCCGTATCGTACAATTCAACGCAGGAAAGGGCACAGCCTCAGTCACATCCTCCTCGAGGCCTAGTTCAAGTAGTGGAAGTCCGGTGATAGAAGAGCAACCTGGAACATTATCATGGGTTTCACGTTTTGAGAGAACTATTGCTGTTGGTATGTATTGCTGATTTGTCTAGAAGTGGTTCGATTCCGTTGGGAAGAATGATAACTGACATATTGAACTTAGGTGCACTGCGAATATATCGAGCCCCTGGATCCGTCGCCTTCCTTAACTGCCAGTCAGCATTGCGGCCAATCCTACCCAAATCACAAGCATGGTGTGTTGACGGCGATAGCAAATTCGTGCTCCAAATCAGACCACCTCAATATTGGCGAATTGAAGTTCCAAACACAAGTGCAGCAGAGAAACTTGGGGTGGAAGAGCTAAAGAGAGTCCTTGATCAAGTCCTTCGATTTGAGAAAACGCCATGTCCATTTCAAAGGGACTTCACTGTTGAACTTCCGGAAGAGCCGCAAACCCCCATAAAGAAGAGGCCATGGAGGCCTGTAGAGAGACCAAAGAGTGAAGAGCCCCCTGAAAGCGGACGATCAAGAGCAAACTCTGCTGCGCAAACACCCAAACCGACTTCCCCTGTTCTTGAGCCTACACTGTCTTCAGGCGACTCTGATCACCCGCCTACACCTCTCAAGAGGCCCGATGTACCCCGTCTCATTTCGGAGATTGAGGTTTTATCACAAGCACAAGATACCAAGAGTGCTACATTGGACGAAAGCATAGCCGATGAGGAAACACAAGTCCTACCCGAGGTGGAGGCAGACTGCCGGGATGATGATCGAGTTACACTAGACACCACCTCCAATTTCGCTGAAGGATCTCTAAAACCGTCATTACTTGAAAGTCCAGATGCCGAATACAGATTCGAAAGCTACGTTGATTCCGAGGAGGAGAATGACAGCTTTAGCGATGCTACCGATGATACTGGCTTGACACCAAAGGAATCTAATCAACCATTCTTCCAGCCTCTAACCGCTGAGCCAGACCGGGAAAAGCCCCAAGCTCTTCAGAATTGCTCCAGATCAGTTACCGCGCCTCCAGTCTTATCACTAGTCACAAGTCCGCCTTCCAAACACAGAACCAAGTCAACCTCACCTCTCAGGTATTCAACCAATGTCGAATCAAACTCAGACTTCTCGTCCAGTGTCGACTCATTTCATAGCGTGCAGTCATGGCACTCGCCTTTAGCACCACCCTCACCTCCCGCTTCTCAACCATCCTCCCCAGCAACAACTTATCCCTACCCTCACGAAAATATAGTCCTGCCAAAACGTCCTTTGCACACTCGTGATGCCTCAGAGCAGACGGTGTCGCCTGAGACACCTCGTATTTGGGATGTGGCTGCCGATAATCCCTCCGACTCTGCTTCTAGAGGCGTGTCGCCGCCACCCAAGACTCCTCCGCTTGTGAATGATGGAAGCGAAAAGTCAGATGAAGAACCGGCAGAGGTTGTGACACCACCAACAGTTCGATCTACCATTAGGCACAGAGCTACAACTAGCAGTAACTCTCGCCGAAGAGCGCTATCCCCACTACCTCCTGCTGTTAATCTCTTTTCTCCTCCACGTCGACGGCCTCGGAAGCTGCAGACTGCTCGCCATCTCCCCACCGCAATCATCCAAAAGACTTGTGAGATTCTGCTCAGTCCCCCTAGCCATCTTTTCCACCTTATGATCAGTATTGCTACAAAGATTGCTGCTGGTGAATGGAGAGGCATGCTTTCAAGTCACGGAGAAGCGGTTCACTGGGACTTCGAGGATGAGTATGGCGGTGATCCGTGGTTCGAGGATGATTACAATATGGGCCCTCCAAGACTTCAAAACAAAGCGAAGAGTACGAGCAGTAACACCCCAGGTGGCAGCTGGGAAGTCGATTAAGAAGTGGAGAAGATTTTAGTTTATTTTCATCCTGTTGGATACTGTATGATTTTGTATAAGATACCTTGGTCGCATGCATTGACTATGGATGGAAAATGGCGTGGAGCCGTTATATTTTTGAGGGTTATTATGTTTTGCATTATGCCATGGTATCTGGCTGGGCGCATATCAATGGTTCGGATGGCATAGGATTACAGGACTTGGTGCAGGTCGCGAGGCTTTCATCCAATAGTTTATATTTCTAGAACTCCCAATAGTCATCATCCTGTTATATTCGCTCTTGTTCGAACTTAGGTATAGGATATGCTATATGAATCCAAAGATTACTGTCATGAACTTGTCCGGTCTATAAGCGAGTCTGTTGGTATGATAGATCGTGTCTATTGAAATACTTGGGGACAAATTTAACAAGAGTTGATATTCCGCAAGCCTATCTCCTCCATCCAAGTGAATATAAGGGCGTCCCTAGCGTCTCCCACGCGATAATCCTATTTTGGTCCCGAACTTGCACCACTCTATATAGATTTAAATAAGCAATTCTTTACCATATTAAGTCCGGAAAACCCAAGGTTATCTAATATATTGTTAGCTCATTTGACAGATTTCCAGATGGACTTATAGCCTCTCCAAAACTAGCACAGGCTGCTGGTTTCTACGAGTCATCGACTTCGGTCGATGGCTCTGAGTTTTGTTTTTTTTAACTTGACAAAAGTCTTCGCTCGCTAAACTAATTGTAAGGTCGGATGAAGGTGAAGAAAAGGATACCGATGAATGATATGCATTCTACTTTCTTTTCTCACCACATTCAACGATCTGCTGACGCGAAGGAATTTCCTTTCTTGGAAGCGTGGTCTTCATGTCAACTACAACATCACTTGCATCGAGGAGTAGTGCAAAAGCCATGATATGCCTGAGGGTCTCACCCCATCTCCTCTGAATTCCACATCGGAATATCCTTCTAACCCAAGCATATCAACCCGAACCTCAACCAAACCTCGTTTCCTTGTCCTTAATCGGAACATCCGACCCCGTCGCACCCTTATACTGCTTCCTAATAAAGTCCGAAATCTGTTCATCCTTCGCTTGCTCCACCGCAGACTCATTATCCTGCTGTCCTTGTCCCATGAATTTCTCTTGCACGAAATCAATGCCTACTTAAGATCAGCATATACTTAGGATGATGGGATAGGATGTGTGGATACCTTTGTCCAGCATATCTTCGTTCTTCTCGCTCTCTCGTCCTCCGCCTGCTGCTGAGTTCAGCTTATCTCCGAGACCGCTGAACATCCCTCCGCCTTGCTGGGAGGAGCTTTGTTGCTGGTTGGTTTGCTGGTTTTGAGATTGATTCTGTTCTTGGTTGTTGTCGCCGGTGAATTTGTTGATGAAGTCCATGTTGTCTGATAATACTAGGATGATATTGATTGTGATATAGGGTAGAATCTGGACGTCTTTCTCAAACACTGTGAGAGATATGTAGATATGAGAATGAGAAGAGAGCACGCGATCAAAGAAAAGTAACTCCTCTCACTCAAGTTGAGTATGCCAAGCCCTACGTCACGCCAATTGAACGTGAGGAGGATGTCAAGGAATCTGGGAGCTAAAATGCCTGTCAAGCTGAATGATGAGAGCTTGTGTGCATATGCCAAGCAAGCAGAACCTGTCCGCGAGTATCGGGTTGGTATGGTTTTGCAATGAAACTTGACCGAGGTGGGCTAGGAGTCTTGGCGAAGAGGGCTTGGCTGTGATGGATAGTCGATGGTAGAGGCAGAAACAGGGATTTTGCAGAATTGCAGAGGAAGTTTGAACTCATGGAAAGTGACAGATTGCTTTCTAGTTTCTTTGATCACTAGATCAAATAAGAGCTTGGGAAAGTCACAATATAAATGCCAGTTGAGAATATATCACTATTACCGGAAGCATAGGTAAATATTCAGTGATGTTGTCAGTCAGCAACTGCATAGCATTTGATAATCTTTGCTAGATACACCATAAGCTTTCAGGAGCTATCCATCCGTATCCCGCCACCATTGCTTTACTTTCCGGCCTCGTCGAAGATGTAGGTCAAGTGGCAACGTCCGCAGTATTGACGATCGTGCATAGCAGCCATGAAAACACCGGCACCGCACTTAAACAATGTTAGAAATGTTCGCGCCACCAGACATAGGACAACTCACGTCGGGAGTAGGGCACTCTCGTCTCAGACGCTCAATCTTTCCATCACCATCAACCTTGTAGTACTTGAGGACAGCCAACTTGGTCTTCTTGCGCTTGTGCTTGATCTTCTTTGGGGTAGTGTACACCTTCTTCTTGCGCTTCTTGGCTCCACCACGGAGACGCAGGACGAGATGAAGAGTCGACTCCTTCTGGATGTTGTAATCGGAGAGAGTGCGGCCATCCTCGAGTTGCTTGCCAGCGAAGATCAGGCGTTGTTGGTCGGGTGGAATTCCTTCCTTGTCTTGG
This sequence comes from Mollisia scopiformis, assembly GCF_001500285.1. Lineage (NCBI taxonomy): Eukaryota > Fungi > Ascomycota > Leotiomycetes > Helotiales > Mollisiaceae > Mollisia > Mollisia scopiformis. Next base: position 332,218 of record NW_017263596.1, read on the forward strand.
ATTTTGGACTTGACATTGTCGATGGTATCGGAAGACTCCACCTCGAGTGTGATAGTCTTGCCCGTGAGGGTCTTGACGAAGCTATTCAATAATTTGTCAGTATTTGTCGCAAGTGGTGGCGGGGTCGGTGAGGTCCTACATCTGCATGACTGCCTGTAGAAGTGTTAGTAGATGATACAAACAGTATATTTGATGGATAGGATAACGTACCTAGACAATGATTGTCTTCCTGAGCGGTCAAGTGTTTTGTCAAGATGAGAAATTTTGGAAGTTCAGCGAGGATGATATCTTTTGGTTGTGCGGCGACCTAAGCCATAATAGGATAAGCTGAGAATTTGTAAGTTCTCGGCTAGCTCCTCCCACACCCGAATATTGTGATATCTCGAAGGCGAACCTCGAATTTGACATCTCGACAATTACCAACAATTATCGCAAGAAATCAGCAAAAATGGTCAAGAAGCGTGCATCCAAGTAAGAAACTCTCATCCTCGACTTTCCTGGAGTTGAGCGCGTCTGCCGCAGTAATACAACAAAAGAACAAGGACTGATATTGGATTTACAGCGGTCGTAACAAGAAGGGACGCGGTCATGTCAAGCCTATCCGCTGCTCCAACTGCTCTCGATGCACTCCCAAAGACAAGGCGATAAAGAGATTCACAATCAGAAACATGGTCAGTCAAGACGGCGAACATTCCCAGAGTTCCCAAGCTGACTTCGAGATTTCAAACAGGTCGAATCTGCCGCTATTCGTACGTACTTTCCTCGAAGTTTGGGCTTCAGGATAACTCAGAAGCGCTGAAATCGAATACTCCATACACTGTGTGGAACCAGGCTGACATTTCTCTTCACAGGTGATATCTCGGATGCCTCTGTATTCCCAGAATACACCGTTCCCAAGATGTACCTCAAGTTGCAGTACTGTGTCTCTTGCGCCATTCATGGCAAGATTGTTCGGTACGTCACGCACTGAGATGAAACCTTGGTCGAACATCCTTTCCTACAAAGATCAGCAGGGCTGACAATTTTCTCATAGTGTTCGCTCCCGTGAAGGTCGCCGCAACCGTGCTCCCCCACCCAGAGTCCGATACAACAAGGATGGCAAGAAAGTCAACCCCAACCAGGCTGCTGCCAAGACTACTCAAGCATAAACGGTGAAGGTCATTTGGGTTGGTGAATGGGCGTCAAATTGCATGGAAAATGGTTGTGCTTTTTCAAGAATAGTCTCGAATAGAAGAGCTTACTTGCAATGACCCATCAACACGCTTTCGTTGCACATGAATGTGATATTCAAACTCTGGAAGAGTTTTTTGCAGATCTTAAAGCTATGATTTTACATAACGACCCAGAATGATCGCCGAGGAGAGGTGTTTCCCATCCCGAGTAATTTACAACAAATATATCATCATCTTATCTCACGTTCCAGAATACACAGCCGTCACACCTCGTCCACATTCAACCCTTTGCTCCACACTCACTTTCCTGCCACCTACTTTGATAGTCTTTCTTGGGGTAATTTGGAACCTATGCTCTTCTCTTCTTCCTTTCTCCTTGTCTGCTTCGATGTCAAGAGGAGCAATGTAGGTCGGATTGCTAACATTGTTTCTCTTTCCTGTTCCTAGCTGGTAGAACTCGTTTCCACCCCAAAATAACGTACTATAGACTCATCAGCATGCATCCTTGACAGAAATATAGGGGTCGAGGAGGTCATCCATACTCTGCGCCCCAATTCGTGTCGTTTTCTGAACTCTTATCATGAGCTCCAACGTATGTAACATTACTCATGATGGCCGACATATGCGTAGAGCCAACGGATAGGTGGGCCAAACGTATAGGAACCACTTTGTTCGTAGTTTCGTCGTACTCGAAAAGACCCGACAATGCTTTGATCTTGGTAGGTACACCTTGAACATGCGTCCACCGACCGTTACCAAGTCCTCCCCAGATTCCTTGGCCACATGCCCAAGTATCCGCTGTCACACGGCCAAGTCCTCGAGGATCTTCCTCACTTTGTCCAGCTACTCGCGTAGCGTCGATCGAAAAGTAGCTGTTCACACCACCAGCTGCTACATCTATAACTTGTGGTACCATATTCGTACCTTTATAGAGCTTGTCGATGGGCAGAAGAGACGGTGCGTCGATATATGGAGACTCTGGTGTAGCTTCGAATCCTAGCTGACCCACCGAGTTATCTCCAAATGTAAAGACCCTACCAACTTTATCCACAGCTAGTGAATGGAAATCTCCAGCCGCAATCTTGATAATTTCAAACCCTTTCAAGGTACTGATCTCGTGTGGGACATCATATGCGCCTTCAGGTCTCGTGGTCCAAGTCAGGCCGGGTACGCCGAGTTGTCCCTTCGATGGAAAGTCTTCGGTGCCTGAAGCAGCTGAAAATACCCTCCCAGACGAGGTCAGAATGAGGCAATGTTCCAGGCCACTGCGGACATCCACGACCTTCTCACTCCATGACATATTGCTTGGCTGTAGCTTTCGATAACTTATGGCTGATCTGTTTTTCCAAAATGGAAACCAAGTATTTTCCAATGGTTTGGGGCCTGAGATTTGATCCTCCTGTATTGCAGGAATCGAGTAAACGGTTCCGTTTGATGATAAAGCAATGATCCTATCTTTGGAAATGGAAATCTTGATCAAATCTTTGCCCCTGACCGTCGGAGTTGGTCCTTGACTTGTTGGTGAAAATCCCGTTCCCCATTGCAACAGATCTCCATTCTCCGTGATCGCTGCTCCAAAAGTTTTGTCTAACATTGAAATCTTCAAGTCAGTCTTGGACATCAAGGGAGAATGTGGAAGATTGTTCGGCTGTATTGGAGTCTAGAAAGGAACTCAAGCTCTGAAGAAGTACTTACCTAACTTAATGTCTCGAATAATCTTGCCATCAAAATAGGGAATCCTTCTTGGAGTTTTGATGAACTGCTCGTCCGAATCTGGAGCTGCTACTCGACCAGCGTTGGAGCCCCAAGCATATACACCAGGATTCTCCCAGCTCTTCTTCACCTGAAGGTGCTGCGAACTAATCAAGTCTCTGTTGTCCTCTCTCGAAGTTGCTTTCTTTCGCGGCTCCTCAAACTTGATTTCCGCGGGTGCCGGGATTGCTTCTGCTTCCAGACTTCTTGGATATCCGAGAGCATACAGACATCCTCCACTAACCAACAAAGCAGTGATAATCCCAGAATTTCGGCCACTTTTTTTCCTGACACCAGCAATTCGAGCTTGACTTTGGCTGAGACATCTTCTGGTACTGAGAACCTGCCCTCGTGACCTCCAGCATGCTCGAGACAATTGCCTCGCTGCTGCTCCTGAGGAAAACATCTTTCAGAATATCGGGAAATCAAGTGGTGGGTATTCAATCCATTGAAATTTTAGCACCCTCCAGAGCAACAAATCAACACCTAAAACAGAAATCGAATGTCGTATCTCAGCCTTGTATCAATGACGATATGATTCTACGGCTGCTCAAAAGGTCTGACTGTGCAATTTCCTAGCCTCGTGGCCCGTGCCTGCTCCCGAAGTGTGTTCTCAAGAGTTTTGTCAGCCTGGTCTCCTGCCAAACAATCAACTGAAAGATCACGATGTATGAAGACTCCTGGTACAGTTATGTGCCCAACTCGCAATCCAAGAGTGATGCTGCGGCATCTCAATCGGCGAAGCATCACCGAAGAGAGTCTTTGCTCAAACAAACAAATGTCTGTCCTTTTCTATGCAGGACAAACACCACATCGCTAATAACTAAAAGGGGAATGATTCTAGCATCAATGCTGGACCGATGATGGAGATTTTTGATGAATCTACAAGCGTTAAAGGACCGCCCAAAGCAACGCTTGCCAGAAGAGCAAAGTCGTACAGTGACTTCTACGATGTTGCCATGAGTTTCTTGGCCAAAGAAGCAAAGACGGAGGCACCACGTGATGCTCTGGACTCCAACCTAGACAACTCAGCTCCTGTTTCAATGACGGCCAGATACGAGGGTGTGGAAGATGAACTTCTAGACGGGAACCAAGAAGAGTATCAGTATGTTTTGCTGTGGTTCCAACAAGATCCCGTTGACTGATCACTTTACAGGCTTTACAGAGATCAGCTGGCTTTGTCCGAGAGACATCTGAATACCTTGCTCAACGATACCACTGATGCTTTGGACCTACTAGCTTCATTATCAGAGTCTTTTAAAGCGGTTGAATCCGAGACGACGGCATTCCAAAGCCAATGTGAAGATCTGTTGGTCGAACAGCAGCGATTACGCACTCTTGCCGATGAGATAGGAACAGATTTGCAATACTATGCATATCTCGAACCTCTGACTCGACGACTCAATGCTCCGGGTGCCGCCAGGCTTGTCCGAAGCGATGACTTTCTAGACATGTTGATGAATCTTAACACCTGCATTGAGTTCATGGATTTACATGTACGATTTGATCATCCCCTCTGCGATTGTGGACACAAAGAAGCTAATACGAGCAGCCGAACTACCGAGATTCAACGGTCTACAAGACGAGATATATATCGCTTCTAGAACGATCCCTCAACCTTGTCCAGACAGCATTCTCTTCAGCTATGAAAGAAGTCACAGACGAGGTCACCAAAGAACTCCGTTCGAAAGACCACAATGAAACAGCAGAGTATATCCTCCTGCATGGAAGATATGAAACCGTCCATGCGAACTTGGGCCTACAAGTTGAGAAGCTTCTTACCACTAGAGATTTCGCATTTGGACAAGCAGGCTCTAATGATCCACCGGGACCCCACGTCTTTCGATTTCATGAACTATACTACCAAGTTGTAGATTCTTATCTCAGATCTCGGGAGCCAGTGGTCATCGTGGTTGCGAAAACTCTCAAAAAGTACGTGGCTAATGAAAAGCCTGACACTGAGTTCGAGTCCTTCGCCAGACTTTGCATACAGCACATCCTTGACGTGTGTCATAATGAATCGAAATTGGTCACGAAATTCTTTCACGGTGGCCCTCTCTTGGCTGATTATGTGCCACTGGAAGGATGGAACAAAAGCACAGAGTACGCAGGAAGACTCGAAGCCAACATACTGTCACACTTGGAGCCGCTCAACACTACCCTCATACCATTTCTCAGTACTGGAGGCGTTGAGAAGATTTGCAAGATTGTCAATTGGTTAGAGAATATCTACATGTCGTCCTCGGATGGTGATTCCGAGGACTATTCTATCAAGGACAGAAAGCCCATAGCTCAAGCTTTCTTGGTCAGGCATCTGTACAAGCTACTAGATACATTATTTCTCAAGACTGCCGGAGAGATTAACCACTTCAAACCCACACAGGAGGACCTCCGACTTGCTATCAATGCAGCACCCTTGGCCGGAGGCAAGAATAGACCAACAACAAGCAATGGGCAGTCTAATGATGAAAAGCCTCCTACACCTAGCACCCAAGGCCCTCCAGGGTCTTACACGTACCCGACGGTTCAGACTGCTATCAAGTTGCTGGTTATGTATCACGAAGGGACCTATGATAGGCCGGTATGGTGGCCCGTCTGGCAAGATTTTAGTTCATATGCTGATTGAATGATAGAGAGACAGCAACGTTCTTTATGAGATTGTCCATCAAGTTACGGAATCTCTCCAGAAAGCAGCTACAACTATCAAACACACCTCTGGGATGATGGACGCTCAACTATTTCTCATCAAGAATCTGATGCTGATCGAAAATCTATTTATGACAAAAGAAATCCCAGACAGCATTAGACAGTCGACAGAATTTGACTTCACACCAATTTGGAACACCATGAAAGAGCTCCAAGACCAGAAGCAGCTATACAACCCTGTGGCCTATATCTCACCGCTTGTGAAGGGCAAGCTACTTCCAGCCGTAGTCGATCGTATGTTGGATGCAAGGAAGGATTTAGAAAAGGTTTTGGTTCAGCAGATTACCGCATTCACGAAGACCTGGCAAGGTCGACTTGCAGACGCCAAAAATAGAGAGGACATGGAAAAGGAACTCGATGCTTTGTTGAACAAAGTATTTGACGATGAGACGACGAGGGCTGCACTATGGAAAATGATTCGTTCAGATGAGTAAGGCTGGCAAAGCAAAGTTAGACGTGTACTGTGAAAGATACCCAAAAAATAATAGAGGTTTTATCGATTATCACTTTCTTTGAGGCTAGATTAGTTTCCTTGTACTTTAAACTCCAAAAAATGGGACCTTATTCGGCCTCATTCGGGTTTGTCGATTTGCTTCGCTTCAACATCGCGTGGTAACTACATGCCCTCTTAGTCTTCGCTGAGACACGAATCGCTACCCATTATGTTCTGCCACAAAGTATGAAAAATTGAACGTGATAAGAAACCTTGTCATCTCATTTTCAAGCAATTAAAAGTGATTCACCAAAAATAGCACACCTGCCATTCACTCGTTGTTCGAGGCTAAGAAGGCCACCAAAACTCGCGAGGCTACGCGGAAAATCGCGTCCACCTTCGACAATCTTTAAATTCCAACAACTCCTCAATAATTGCACGCGCCACCACAAACTTTCTCCGAATTGTCACAGAATCACACGATCACTTTCGCCGCGTGGTAGGATAGCACGATCAGAGATGCTTGCGGGAAGAAATAGGTAGTACACAATCTACCTTCGACAAGCAAGATGCCGCCTCCTGTGTGCAAATTCTGGCAGCAAGGGAGCTGTCGCTATGGAGGTATGATCATTTCAACACAAATTGTACGATAAGAGCTAATCATTGGTTAAAGATCAATGCAGATTTGACCATCCAGTGAATCGAGGAGGCTATACCAGTGGCAACCGGTATGGAGCTCTCGCAGATTCCAACTCGAACTCGAATTCGAACTCGCGCAATAACAATTATCAAAGCGGATGTAAGGCGCAATTTTCTGAGGGTGAACAGGGCTGACATTTTCCAGCATCGTCTTCGAATCGCGGGCTTCCTTACACGCTGGACAAGAACGCCATCCTCACCGATCTCACGACAGAAAGACCACAATGGATCTTGTCTGCTTATGGTCCTGGTAGGCATGCTCCGGCGCAGTTGTTCGGAGGTCTGCCACGGGAGCAAAGCTTTGAGGAAATGAGACTCTTGCATTATATGGGTCTGGCGTCGGGCAATCCGCAACAAGTTGTATGTTGAGCCATTGGAAAGTAGGACATTGAAACTGACCATTATAGGTACAAGAAGCGGATAGTCTGGTTCAGCAATCGGAGCAGCAGATGCAAACTGCAGTGAACATCATTGACTCAGCCATACAATATCTGATCAATGCTGAGAAGGAGCATCCCAATCGGATTGACATATGCAAAGGTGGTCAGGAAGGTCCAGGATCACAACCAAACCCTCTTGGAGGCAATACACCGTTTGGAGCCCCCTCAAATACTGGCGCGTTCGGAGCACCAAGTCAACCTTCAACAACCCCCGCATTTGGCGCCCCTTCCGTATCTACTGGAGCGTTTGGACAGCCAGCACAGCTTGGACAGAAGCCGAATCCGTTTGGAGCATCAGGGCTTGCTTTTGGAGGACCATCGCAATTGGGAACAACAGGAGCATTTGGTCAACCTGCTCAATTAGGCCAGAAATCAAATCCTTTTGGGGCTCCACCTGCCAATAGTGGATTCAGTGCCTTTGCAGGCGCGTCAAACACTTTCGGCCAACCTCCAACTTCGACAGGCTTTGGAGCTTCTTCACAGCCGGCAATATCTAGTCCTTTCGGTGCACCATCCCAGCCAGCAGCATCTAACCCATTTGGTGCCTCCCCTCAGCCTGCATCGTCGTCTCCTTTTGGGGCACCATCACAACCAGCAGCAGCAAATCCGTTTGCTCAGAGAGCTCCTTCGAACTCGAGTCCATTCGGCGCCCCGAGTCAACCCGCTCAGCAAAATCCATTTGGAAGTTCTTCAGCTGCACCTTTTGGGAACACTCCCACAGCGGCAGTCAACACCTTTGGTGCACCTGCTAAACCATTGCCGTTTGGGCAACCTCCTGCAGCCTCCAATCCTAGTCCATTCGGCAATCCACAACCCAACCCTCCTTCTTCCTTCCCCAGTTTTGGACAACCGGAATCATCAGGATCAACGAACGGAGCACCATTTGGTGCCTCTCGACCTACGAATGGATTCACAAACGGCGCCTCAGCCAGCCAGTCGCAAGACGTCAATACTTATTCTACCCGCGATGCGGGTGGTAGACTACTGACATGGAAGAACAGAAGGGTTGTCTACAAAGACCAAACACCAGGATTCACCAACCAAAATGGGCAGTGGGAGAAGATATGGTTTCCCAATGGACCACCGGCACCTGATCCACAAGCATTTCTTCCAGCAGAGATGTATGACCAGGCAACCAAGGATCAATATGAATACGTGAGGCAGCATGGGAAGTTTAAGGATGGAATCATGCCGCTGCTTCCACCGATGCTGGACATGGTTAAGTGGGATTTCTAGAGTCGTGAGGGGGCTGGCGTTTTGGAGATGTCCAGGAGGACAAGGTGCATTTCGACGGCGTCTGTGATTTTATTGTAAGCCTATTGCTGGCCTGACCATTGAGGTCTGTGATAGGTATAGTCAATGCAGAGCATTTTGCTCGTGTCGAACTAGAATACCGTCTGTATTGCATTATTGTGACACGTTGACTCCGAATGTGCGTCGCGTGAAACCTTAATTGAACACAAGAATATGGTGAAAGTATTTGGGACATTGGCTTTGAGGTGAATACTGTTATTAATAGTCCTAATGTCCCTTCGGGTGATAAATAATTTCGCAGACGAGACACAGAACCAGGGAGGGATTCTGGATAGAAATCTAGGCATTGGACACACCGCTAAGGTTTAATGTGGGATAAAAGTCTCGAAATGCGCTGGGCAATTTGGTGAACATACAAGCATTCAGTTGCTCTGCTCGATACAGACATCTAAGGAGCAGGTCAAGTCATGTACGACATCGATTAGGGGTATAGTTTGTAAATACTATTCCGGGGTGAAGCTTTGCTGTCGTATCGCACCCCATCAATTCATTTCCTCGTCTCTAGAGCGGTATATGTTCTAATTCAACCCTAATGGCCAACTGACCGATATACACAGAACGATGACAGAGCACTATATGTGATCTCTCTGGGTATCATAATCTCACAAACGCCACCCAATACGTACGCCATATACTATTACAAACTAAGACAAGAACGAGCCCAAGACATCACCAAGGCTCTTTCTCTTTCTCTCTAATCCAAATCTACCAATAGGTCTGCGCTTAGCAGGGGCCGATCCACCAGAGGTTGTCGGTCTCGATCCCGCTATGCTGGGTCTCTTCAAATGTGCTTGGGTTGTGCCAGTATCTCGAGCTGATGGCACTTCTTGGTTGATAGACGAAGGGAGAACTTCTGTCACATCGTACTTGATCCTGGTGAACGCAAGTCGTTGAGCCTGACGAGCTCCGCCTTTGGGTGGGCACTCTTTCCATGTGTGAACGGATTCCTGTAATGGTTCCACAATCGAGTATGTGCTCTTGTTTGGAGCTCTCTGAGCAGAGTCCTTCATTGTGTAAACAAGACAAGCTGGAGTGGGGCCAATACGAAAAGATACGATTGGAATAGGACAGATCAGATCATTCTCGACAACGGGTTGATCTCCGATCTCAATACCGGCTCTCTGGAGATCACCATCATTTCTCAGTTCCCCTATCCTATTGATCTTCGTATAAACTGGGAAATCCCAGACCGGAATAGATCTATTTAGTTTCGGTTTATCCTTCTGAGAAACGTCCACCGCCTGCGTCTTGCCGCTCATGCTTGGATCTTTCCGCTCATGGGTGTCAAGGGCTGTAGGGTCCTTTGGGCTTTGAGGTCGAATGGTTGTCTCATCGCGACTCAAGAATCCAGGTACATCTGCTCGTGGTAATCGGGAAACAAGAGCATCTAACCCTAATTGCTGTGCAGAGGCTTTTCGACTAGGTAGGGGCTCCTTGCCGAGCGCAGCTCGCATAACAACCGCTCGCTCCACACATGCGGCCTCAAATTGTCCAAGCAGATTAGGGTCAATAGTTGGCTTCCATCCAAAGTCCCGTGCCTTTACGCTTGCCGTCAAATCGAAGCCGCAACCAGTGACATCGAAAACAGCAAGAGATGGAAAGGAGTTGAGGTATGCAAGTGATACATTAGTGACATTGAGGTGCTTCCAAAGCTTCAGGATCCGCAAAACCTGGAAGGCACCCTCACTGTTGGCAGCAAAGCTCCAAGCACGGATAACCCGATCCGATACGCAATGCTCAGAGTTTTTATCTTTACTAACAATCTCCAAGGCGACCAAGTTTTTCACTGCTGATAATTTGACGAGTTCTGGAATTGCGAAAGTTGTTGTGATACTCAGATAAGTAAGGAACTCGAAGGACTCGGATGTGAGAGGTGTAGTGTAGAATCGCAAAGGAGACTTGGGTTTGGTGATCTGGTCTCTGTGTCTTAAGATACGCAGAGTTGCATCGTCTTTTTTGAGCAGGACAGAGAAGACTCGCCAGACATGAAAGCTCACGAGTTGTCTGAAAAGAGTTTAGCAAGGCATATGCTTATTAGAGGCAAGTGATAGAATTTACCGGTTCTTGATTTCTTGCCATATTCCTTGCAACAACACAGCCGGCATGTCCATCAGAAGATCTACGGAAAGTTCGTCGATCCTTGTCAAAATCGCTGCAAGAGCAGTCGTAGCAAGAGATCGAGTTCCCTTGATTGATCGACTCCTCATCGCTGTTTTTGAAGCTAATCTCTGTAGCTTAAGGGCTCTTTCAGTATTTCTGGCTAGTCGAAGAATTCTTCCAATTCTAATCTCGATCCCATCGGGATTTTTAGCACGCTCATATGCTTCCAAGTACGTCCAATCCACCTGATCACAACATCGGTAAGGCCAGTCTCGGTCGGCATCATTGGTGGCACTAGCTATCGTCTCAGTGTAGACCTGACCAGTCTGCTCGTCAAACTTGTGATGGTCCGACAGCAGTCCAGCTTCTATATGCTGCCGACGCGACTTGCTCGATTTTAGTGGAAACCACTTCATGATGAGATATTATTGGTTGCAAATGTCAAAAATTGTAAACATCCGGTATGAGCAAACGCACTCAAATGAACGAGTATGTGCCCATTATACGCGCTCACCTCTCGTTGACTAGGACAGAGCGGGTATGAGAGCATTTGAGCCCGCTCAACGCGTGCTGTTGATGAAGCTCTTATCGTCGTGCATCCCCGATAAGGAGTAGAGTAACTATTTTCAGACTAGCGCGAGACTGAGGGGATTTGGCACGCGACGGCCGAATCAGCGATGCTAAACTTAGTGCTATGCGTCTAAGTACTTCAAGTGCTCATTGTATTTCTGGTTCATGATGATTTTGAGGTTCAGTGATTGAACTGGCTTCTCCATAGCCATGTTCAAGAAATCGGGAATGTTGCTCTCAAGCAATAATCTCCACTCCTTTCAGACTTCAACATCGCCTTCGAAGACGTCATCCTTTCCCGCATCCGGAACTCTGCAATGTCGTTCATATGCTATGGTCTCAGATGGCCATAGCAGACACAACCATGGGAAGCATCGTTGGCCCGAAGTTGCATCTGCCAATGCAGTCCCTACTCCTTACCAAATCTTTGGACAGAGGAAAGGGTCTCCATATTCGAAGAAGCGATTCTACGAACTGGTGAAACAGTATCACCCTGACCGGCATGACCTTGAGTCGTCCGATGACGGGCTTTCATATACAACAAAGCTCGAGAGATACCGGCTGGTAGTTGCGGCGAACGACATCCTGTCGGATCCTGTCAAGCGTGGTGCTTATGATTGCTATGGAGCAGGCTGGAACGGGTCTCCGGATGTCCTTGCACCTCGAGATTCATCTGAGTCGGCCGGCGGTTGGGGTACATATGGCGGTAGAGGATGGGGAGGAGGGCCTGCTGGACCAAGCCAGAATGCAACGTGGGAGGACTGGGAGAGATGGTACCAGCGAGATGCCAAAGGACCTCAGGAACCACGATATGTGTCGAACAGCGCCTTTGTGGGGCTCATCATGATATTCGCTGCTATTGGGGGGATAGGACAGGCTACAAGAGCAGGCAGCTACGGTGCGACCTTCCTCGAACAAAGGGATGCTCTGCACGACAACATTTCCAAGGATCTGATGCGGAGGAGGAAAGAGACCACGACCATTTATGGTTCCAGGGAGGAAAGAATACTCAGCTTCCTGAAACAGAGAGACCCTGAGGGTTATGGACTTCTCGATCCGAAGGAAGAGGGCTACAGAAAGCCATTGCCTCCGCCGGAAATTTGTTCTGGTAAGGAAGTCAAAAGTCTACAGATAGGCATCTACGAGGACAAGAGCAATCCATCGAAGGGAGCATAAGTACGCAGATGACTTGGAATGCCATCCCGCTATAGATTTTCACCTTTCATGGTGATATCAGAGTCTTCACTATCACATTGAGGACCACAAGATATCTTGTGGACAAGTTGATGTCGTCCACATTAGCTAACGCTAGTGAAATTTGTCGCTGTGATCTGCAAGCGAAGAGCAACTAAGAGGCTCGATGGTGGTTGAAAATAGCCAATTAGGGCTGCCCTTATAGCAGCAGCCTAGAGCTGACGAACTACACGATTGAATGAATGAAACGTTGCAATATCTTATTGGAAAATATTCACAAGAGAGCCATGATTACTGGTATACTATGATCGATCTCCTAGTCCTATTTACGTCGTATGATATATTCTCATAATTGTAGAGCTGAAGGCATATCCTTTCCTAAGTGCAATGCACTTGCATAAATTACTTTTTGAATGTCCAGGAAGCTTAGAGAGCATTATATATGTGTTTGGCTCTAGCATTGTCCACAATTGGAACGTGCTCTGCAGCGTCGTCATGTCTCGACTCAGCCTCGTGATTGGAGCTGACTCTCGCTCCGCCTTGCTTTCGAATAACAAGTCAAACATAAATGCATCGCCACACCCCACATTTCTAAACATTCATAAAACACTTTCTCACCTTGATCATTCTCATCGTGGCCATAATACAACGCATTCTACTCTTCGCAGGTCCTCTGTTCATTATTTCCCTTGGACTGCTCATCTCACGATTCCAAACAACCCCGCTAGAACCACCTGATATTCTAGACTTCAAGATGGGAGGAGGCGATGGGTATCGTTCTGTGGCTTACTTCGTCAACTGGGCTATTTATGGGAGGAAACATAGACCTCAAGATCTACCGGCGGACAAACTCACTCATGTGCTCTATTCTTTTGCTAACGTGAAACCGGATAGCGGGGAAGTGTAAGTGCAACCGCACCTCTTAACTCCCACAAAGATGGCCCTCATGATCTTTCGTCTCTATAACATTCTCAGCTGACACTTTTAGATATCTCACCGACCTCTGGGCGGACAAAGATATTCACTGGGAAGGCGACTCCTGGAACGATGTCGGCGAGAATCTGTACGGATGCATGAAGCAACTCAACCTCCTCAAACAGCAAAACCGCTCCCTAAAAGTCCTCCTTTCAATAGGCGGCTGGACATACTCCTCCAACTTTCCCGTCCCAGCATCAAGTGCCGCCGGCCGCCAAAAGTTCGCCGCCTCAGCCGTCGACCTGATCAAGGACTTCGGCTTTGATGGTATAGACATCGACTGGGAATACCCCAAGTCCCGCACCGAAGCCGAACACTTCGTTCTCCTGCTCAAAGAGTGCCGTGAAGCTATGGATCGCTATTCCGCTACGCTTCCTCATGGCCACCATTTTGAGCTCACGGTAGCGTGTCCTGCCGGCGCGCAAAACTACCAGAACATGGACCTTCGGGGCATGGATCAGTATCTCGATTTCTGGAACATGATGGCTTATGATTATGCCGGGTCATGGGATTCTCACGCTGGGCATCAGGCGAATTTGTGTGCGTCGAGCGATAGTAAGAAGACGCCGTTTAATACTGAGCAAGCTGTGGAGTATTACAAGAGTCAGGGGGTAAGAAGTGAGAAGATCGTGCTAGGTATGCCGCTTTATGGGCGGGCGTTTGAGAATACGGATGGGATTGGCAAGCCGTATGGAGGTGTGGGGCAGGGCACTTGGGAGAATGGTGTTTTTGATTATAAGGCGTTGCCGCTGGCTGGGGCGGAGGAGAGATATGATGGTGAGGCGAGAGCGTCGTATAGTTATGATGCGGCAAAGAGACATTTGGTGTCGTATGATACGTGTCAGATGGCGAGAGAGAAGGCGGAGTGGATTAAGAGGAATAGGCTTGGTGGTGGGATGTGGTGGGAGAGCTCGGCGGATAAGCAGGGTGGAGAGAGCTTGATTGGGAATGTGGTGAGTGTATTTGGGGAACTGGAGAGGAAGAAAAATTGTATCGAGTATCCGCATTCGAAATTTGAGAATCTCAGGAAGGGATTTCAGGCGTAGGGCTTTAGCAGTAGGGAAACTTTGGTCTTTGTATACCTAACTAAGAAACAGGCATGGATCTTCAAAAATTGAATGTCATCATTTTAGGCGTTTCAAAAAGTCAAGATGCCGGGTTCAATTTGCGTGTAGTATTTTTGGTGTATAGTCATCATAGGCTGATAACACAATTTCGTATACGTCTACTTACCTAGCTAAGTTGAACCAAAATCAGATGCTCCAGTCACTATAACTTCCAAAAGTGTGTCGTACAATGAGGCGAACAGAAGAATCAGTGAACTTTAGGTACGGAAACAGACATTGAAGACACGATATTCTAGGAATAAGAGGCAGCTCTGTTCCCACATTCTTAATTCGAATCTTTTAACCCAACATAAAGAACCGACCAATTCATCCATTCACAGCGCTACGCTTCCTGAAATTTGCTACAAAGACGCCCACAGATAGCGTACCATTTTCCCTTTAGCATACAAATTCCCTATCTTCACACAGTCTTGAAGCTCACAACTCTTCAAGATGTCCCTTGTCCCCACCAACAATCTTCTGCTTTTCTTCTCCAACAGCGCCCTTATCCTCGGCCAACTGCAAATAATCATCAACCACCAGCCTCGCAACATTCATGCCCATCAACGCATTTGTCTCCATCGTACTAATGAAGCTTTCCATTCCACTGGTATAATAGAATCCCCTCGCTAGTTCCGGGTCCTCGAAGGTGACTCGTGGATACTCGTATGGATAGCTTTGCCAGACGTGAGGGTAGAACCACGTTAGATCGTCAGACAAAGCAAAGTCAGAGGAGATGGAAGTATTAAGCAGGGAGCTTAGGAAGTCGGGAGTGACTGGGGCGGGAGAGAATATCTTGTAGAGATTTTCCTTCTCGAGTGTGTTGGGATTGATTACTTGGCGGAGGGTTGAAATGGACCAGAAGCCGGCGGAACCAACGCCGTGGGAGGCGTTTGGTGGAACTTCATCAACTGGAAGGGTGGTGAGGATTGTGGAGGGCACGGGAGTGCCTGGAGTGAGGTTGAAGAATGAGCCGCTGATGGTGTGGGGTGAAGTGAAGAGTGTTACGTGGAGAGTAACGTATGGAATAGAGTCGGGGACACGTTTAAGAAGGTCCTTTCCGATCGAGATGTTGGAGTATTGGAGAGGACCAGCAAGAACAACAGTGTCGAATGATTCACTGTTGGTGTGGATCTCGGAAGAGGTGAGTGATGGAGTAGTGGTCTTGATGTTGTATTTACCGGATTTCTTAGCGACAGAAGTCACAGTCGTGTTGAGGAGAGTGAGAGCTTGAGAGGAATTGATCATGCCGGCGAAAATTTGCCAATTTCCACCTTCAATCTGCATTGCGCCGTCGATGGCCATGCATACCATGGTTTCGAGGCCATGGATGACATTGAGGTTTTGACCATAGTTCACTCGAGTACTAGCTTGAATGATGTCTGTGGTGAATGGGGGTCCAATCTACGATGATTAGTAGGACTTCTTGACTTGATTTGGCCAACTTACATTGTTGTCCTTCAAGAGCTGTTCGCCTGTCAAAGCCGTGACTTCTGTGAGTCCCAAGTCGAAGACGCGGTCCGAGAGAGATCTGAACGGGAAAAATGGGAACTCATAGAGCTTCCGGAACTTTCCAACAGTACTTTGCATCAGACGTTGGGTACGAATAGGGGCAAGTCCATATTTCCAAAGGAGCTTAGCAATGTCCCAGTAGTACCATCCACTATCCTGCTGTTGGAATACAAATTCCTTGCCATTCCAAATACCAAGAAGCTCTTTTTCATCGCCTTCTGTCTGCTCGCGAGGTCTAAGACCAAAAGCTTCACTTGAGTTCTTAAGGATAGTATTGACTTCGACGAAGATGCTGGCTCCGAGCTCGACTGGTTCCAAGGGGTTGCCATAGGCGTTGATTGTGGTTGAACGTCCTCCTATATAGGAGTTGCGTTCAAGAATGGTGATGTTGATTGGGATGCCTGATTTATTGGCATATTGTTGCAAGTAGTATGCTGTAGATGAGCCAGCTGCTCCAGCTCCTGTATTTGATAGTCAATACCGTCTCACAAGCTTAACCATTGGATGGCTGATCCAGAACCTCCAAGGACTTTATGAGATTGAGAATTTGGGATGTGAGTTTGTAAAATCTTAGGTCTGAGGAAAGACTGGACCAGGTGTCATTCTGTGTATAACACTTGCACGTTTCTCCATCACTCAAATTCTTCACAAAGCTTTAATAGCATTTCTGACTTCAGATGGGTTGGACTATTCTGGGATAACATCCCGTTTGAGACATGGTTCGAGATTCACATTCCAGACGGGATGAGCCTTCAACGCAAAGATTGCACAGAGTCTTGATATCATAGGAAGATTCATATAGATGCCAGCCAGTATAGAATATTAATGAAAAACGTACCAATAATTGCAATTCTCTTCGCTGTTGGGTCTGCATAAACAGTGTCCGCGTCACCCGATTCCGCAGAAACCACGGATGAGAATGGCCAGAATGCATCAATTTGACGGCAGAGTAGACTTATAATGAGCGTAAGCACCAGGTTCCAGCCTGCGTACATCTTGAAATCGTGGCTGAATCAAGTTCAATAAGTGTTGATGAAGTATTGTTGATCGATTGGCGTGGTGTCAGCCTGGCTGTTGATACCTTAAAGCGAGGTGCAGCCTTGTGGCCCAGGCGAACGATCCTTGGCACAGTCGCGCGTCCATCGCGTTC
Source organism: Mollisia scopiformis (assembly GCF_001500285.1). Taxonomy (NCBI): domain Eukaryota; kingdom Fungi; phylum Ascomycota; class Leotiomycetes; order Helotiales; family Mollisiaceae; genus Mollisia; species Mollisia scopiformis. The sequence goes on from NW_017263596.1 coordinate 349,341, forward strand.
TTTTTTCGACGAAAAGTTCCCAGCAGCGAATTCTTTGCCCACGACCCCTCACGACCTCCAACACCCCAGACATACATCTCAAAAGAATAGATAATTGTCAAGATGTCTGCTGCGCAGCTTCTCAATCCGAAAGCTGAGTCTAGAGTCAGTGTTTTGCCCTGCTTGAAAAATTGTAGACTGACAATAGACAGAGAAGAGGTGAAGCTCTACGAGTCAATATCAGTGCTGGTGAAGGTCTGCAAGATGTGTTGAAGTCGAATTTAGGTCCTTTAGGGACCATCAAAATGTTTGTACTGCCATATATTAACATGTTCATAGCTAACGTGGATCAGGTTGGTTGACGGTGCCGGTGGGGTATGAAGAGCTCCAAATGTTGCCTTGTACCACTTCTGACACGTTCTCTGTAGATAAAACTTACTAAAGATGGAAACGTACTGTTACGAGAGATGCAAATCCAGAATCCCACGGCGGTAATGATTGCGCGAGCAGCTACAGCTCAAGACGACATCTGTGGTGACGGCACAACCTCCGTTGTCCTCCTTGTTGGAGAGCTTCTCAAGCAGGCAGACAGATATATCTCCGAAGGATTACATCCCAGAATCATCACGGACGGTTATGAAATCGCCAAGACGGAGTCGTTGAAGGTACGTCTATAAAGCCTGGCTTAAAGGCTTGCTTCTAACAGTTGCCTTCAGTTCTTAGACGAATTCAAGCTTTCGAGAGAGGTGGACCGAGAACTCCTACTATGCGTTGCACGAACATCTCTTTCCACAAAGCTCAACCACACTCTAGCAGAGAAGCTTACCCCAGACATTGTCGATGCGGTTCTAGCTATCTACCAAGCTCCCGCAAAGCCCGATTTACACATGATCGAAATCATGAAGATGCAGCACAGAACCGCTTCCGAAACCCAGTTGATTCGAGGTCTTGCTTTGGATCATGGCGCGAGACATCCTGATATGCCTAAGAAGGTCGAAAATGCTTTTATTCTCAGTCTTAATGTCAGCTTAGAGTACGAAAAGTCCGAGATCAACTCTGGCTTCTACTATTCGAGTGCTGAACAACGAGACAAGCTTGTCGAGAGCGAACGTCGCTTCGTGGATGAGAAATTAAGGAAGATCATCGAGCTGAAGAAGGAGGTTTGCGGTAATGACCCAAAGAAAGGCTTCGTCATCATCAACCAGAAGGGTATCGACCCTCTGTCTCTGGATGTCCTGGTTAAAAATGGAATCTTCGCCCTGAGACGAGCAAAGAGAAGAAATATGGAGAGATTACAACTGATCTGTGGTGGTACAGCCCAAAACAGTGTTGATGACCTTAGCCCATCAATTTTGGGATGGGCCGGTAATGTCTACGAGCATCAACTGGGCGAGGAAAAATACACTTTCATTGAGGACGTCAAGGAGCCAAAGTCCGTGACTATTCTCATCAAGGGGCCAAATCAGCACACCATCACCCAGATCTCGGATGCAGTCCGTGACGGACTTCGCAGCGTCTACAACATGATTGTTGACAAGAGCGTTGTTCCGGGAGCAGGAGCTTTCCAAGTTGCTTGCGCAGCTCACTTGAATAGCGAGGCCTTCCGCAAGACCGTCAAAGGCAAGGCGAAGTGGGGTGTTCAAGCATTTGCGGATGCTCTTTTGATCATTCCAAAGACCTTGGCTGCAAACGCTGGCCATGATATCCAGGATGCACGTAAGTACAAATCAAACTCATAGAATTGTGGCTACCTAACATGTGAATAGTCGCCAGTCTTCAAGATGAGCAAGCAGAGGGCAACATTGTCGGTCTTGACTTGAAGTCAGGCGAGCCAATGGATCCTGTTTTGGAGGGCGTGTACGATTCGTTCCGAGTACTGAGAAATGCCATTGCTTCCAGCTCTGGCATCGCATCGAATTTGTTGCTCTGTGACGAGATGTTGAAGGCAAGACAGATGGGAAGACAAGGTGGACCAGGCCCAGGAATGGATGAGTAGAGTGGTACCGGCACAGCACGTGTGAGCTTCGGCCTCTTTTGACCACGATGGTTAGCATGGCATGGTGTCTTCGGCGCTTCTTGTTTGACGATGTAACACTGCACTGTACAGTAACACTCATCTAGAAGAAGTATTGAGGGGCGTATGTACCGGATGAATAGAAAACTTGGACAGGCCGACCATTATCGTCAACGAACACATGGCCATAGCTATATACTTTGCCGTGACATCCAGAATTATGCAAAGAGAGGATTTGTGTGACGGTGAAGCGAAGATGTGCAATGATCACTGGACCATCGAACGAGCCGTCCCCACCCTCACTCGAAGTGTCTTATTGCTTTCTGCCAAGAGGACGCCAAGGCGTTAAAAGTCAATAAGTGTTTCCGTGTTGAGCTATGCAGCCTATTGTGGCAGGTATGCTTAAACATGTGTACTATATTGCGGGGTTTAGTGGATAAAGGGCCCATTCGGGAGTTGGCACAGAATGGAATTGGGGCCGCTCCAAGGCACGAGATCCCTTCGGGTCGTTTTCCAGAGTATTACTGTAATAGAGCTCCTCGGTGTTGGGATGGATGCTCACTGCACGAACGGGTGGTACAGGATCTGCCCTCCTGGCAAACCTTATCTGCAAGACGTGTGGCACTGGTACTGTATCCAGGCCGAAAAGGAGGTTTCTTTTCTTCTTTTGCATCGTTGGTAATCTCAGGCCGAACCCTCTGTGCCACTCGACCGCCCTGGAACAGATTGTGACCCGGCGAAAGCAGAAGCAGAGCTGCTCCTGAGCTCCAAGCTGACACCTGCTCCACTTAAACCTGCAGCAAGCCCCTGGCTGGTCGCTAGACCCTAAAAGTTGACCCAGCAGTGTAGCCGAGTGCGCATACGTGTGTGTGTCAAGACGAAAAGAAAAGGTTCCAGAACTTCTTCCACTGAACCATTCTATATTTCTCTGGCTTCATTTCCACACGCCCATATCGTTTATGACCACGCCCGGAAGCCACCGATTCCGCTAAAACACTTCCTGGCTTCTCGTTGAAGATGCCGGTCCAGTTCACAACTCATCGCTGACAACTTTGGTGGTGTCGCGTGCTCTCTCGGTCTTTTGGTTCCCCCCCCTTCGAGCGGACACGCTCTCGAGAGAAAATGTTCCGTTTTCGAAGGTATCGGGTCTTCTTGGTCTTTGCAACCATTGCCATTGTCCTCATCGTTCGATTGTCCAAGGCGAGGGATTGGACTCTTGTGCAACTCGAGGATTTCGAAGTATCCCGCCCAGCTGATGAATATGTCGGAACGCCTCCAGTCAAGACACCACCTCCGGCGGCGCTGAAAGACGATGCCACAGAGAAGATTCCTCAAACCACGCAGACTCATGTTCTTACTTCTACTTCGACCAAGATTGAGAAGACGTCTTCTCCTGCAGCAGCTGTCAAATCGACCCCTAAAGTCGACCCCCCTCAAGTTCCAGATATTATCCTCCCTAATCGAAAACCAATACCACCTACCAAAGTCTCTGAAGATGAAGACCCCGAGGAAATACATGCTGTGGCCCCGCCAGGCAGACAAGAATTGCCTACGTTCTCGGCAGTGCCGACAACGATACATTGGGTGAAGCAGGTGGAACATTTCCCTGTGCCGACCGCAGATGTCATTCATTTGCCAACTGGAGAGCCTCTGAAGATGCCCAAAATTCAATTTTCTTTCAACGATGAAACTCCGGATGCGAAAATCAACAGAGAGAAGAGACAGACGAAAGTCAAAGAGGAGTTCCAAAAGGCATGGTCTGGGTATAGAAAGAAAGCATGGCTACACGATGAATTATCCCCTGAGACGGGTGGTTTCAAGGATCCCTTCTGCGGATGGGCAGCGACCTTGGTGGATAGCTTGGATACACTTTGGATTATGGGTCTGCAGGAGGAGTTCGAGAACGCTGCAAGAGCAGTCGATCTGCTAGACTTTACTACCAGTCCGCGAGGAGATATACCAGTCTTCGAGACCACCATCCGATACTTAGGCGGCTTGATCGCAGCTTATGATGTTAGTGGATACAAGTACAAAAATTTACTGGACAAAGCCGTCGAACTGGCCGAAATCCTGTTGGGGACTTTCGATACTCCTAATAGGATGCCGCAAGCGTACTATTACTGGAAGCCAACATATGCATCACAACCAAAGAGGGCGAACATACGAACCAACTTGGCCGAGCTTGGATCCTTGGCCATGGAATTCACAAGATTGGCACAACTTACGGGGAATCAAAGATACTATGATGCAGTTGCGCGAATCACTAATGCTCTCTCTGAGTGGCAAGATCGTGGGACAGCTCTTGGGAGTGTCTTCCCCGAGAACGTAGATGCATCAGGTTGTAACCGTACCGCACATGCACAACAACCAATGTCAGCGGAGGGAGAACCAGCTATTGTCCCAGGAAAGATTGTGGACGATCCAATTGGTTACCAACCTGACACTCCTGGCAATGTGCCTGAGCCGAAGCCGAGGAAGAGACCAACAAAGGACGGTCCGCACACTCTAGATTTTCAGGTTGCGGAGGGTCAACCAGGAACGCCGGGCAAAGGCCACATAGCTGGATGGGAGGACTCTGGTAAGAGCTCAGAGAAAAAGCTTGGGAAGAGAGATAGGGACACATCTGGAAGACCTACGAATGCTACGCAAGCGACGCCTACCACCGATGCAATCACCGGCCTCCCGCTAGACATTCCAGCAGCGCGGGCGCAGGTAGGTGATTCTTTGGGCCAATGGGACTGTCACCCCCAAGGCTTGGAGCCGGCTGCTCAATTTGGAGCTGAAAAGTTCTCGATGGGTGGAGGTCAAGACTCTACGTACGAGTATTTTCCAAAGGTAAGTTAGTCCGTTCTTCACAAAATTACTACTAATATTAGGCAGCAATATCTTCTCCTAGGTGGTCTGGAACCAGTGTATAAGAAAATGTATCTCAAGACGATTGAGGACATCAAAAAATACATGCTCTTCCGACCGATGACGCCGGATAATCAAGATATCCTCTTCTCAGGATCCGTTACGACCAGAGGCAAACCTGAACAGGATGCGAAACTGAGTGCTGATGTAGACCATCTTACTTGCTTCATTGGCGGGATGGTGGGCATGTCCGCCAAGATATTTGGCCTTGACGAAGATATAGAGATAGCAAAGAGGCTTACAGATGGTTGTGTCTGGGCCTACGGATCCACGGCGACGGGGATCATGCCTGAAGGTGCAACAGTCTATCCTTGCGAAAGCGTCCAAGATTGCACTTGGAATCAGACGGCTTACTACCTTTTCCTGGATCCTATGGGAAGCACGAGAGATCTCCAAGTCGAAGACTACCTGGCGACTCAAGCCGAGCGGGAAGCTGAAGAAGCTGCGTTCCTTATAGCTTCAGGAACTAAAGAAGATGACTCCGGCGCTAAAAGTGCGACTGGTCTGGACATACCAGCTGGAAGCTCCACAGGACATGATTATGATTTGACTGATCCCTCTCACGGCACTGAGTCTTTGAAGAAAGAGAAACCAATCTCGTTGGCGAAACGTCAAGACAATCCCAAGAACGATTTACCGAAACCAATTACCCACAATTTTAAGGACGACCTTCCATCAAAGCCCAGCATGCAGAAGAATCAGAACAAAAACCAGCCAAGTGATATCAAGTCAGAAGCTCAGGCAGCGGCCAAGGAATCACTCAAGCAGAAGAGCGACCTTACAGAGGCAGAATTAGAGGACATAGCTAGGTCTGGTCGTCAAGCCGAGATGCCTCTTGTTGAGCACAAACCTACTCACGAAGATCTACCACCAGATCCATTCCGCCCTCTTAATCATACAGAGTATGTCGAGGCTCGCATCAAGCAAGGCAATCTTCCACCTGGTTTTGTCACTTTGAAGTCAAGAAAGTACATTCTCAGGTAAGCTTCTCATCCCCATATTTGACAGTAAACTAACACGCGACAGGCCTGAAGCTATCGAGTCTGTTTGGTATATGTACCGCATCACAGGCGACCCAACTTGGCAAGACAAGGGCTGGAAGATGTTTGAGGCCATCATCAACGCCACCTCGGTCACATACGGCCATGCCGCTGTGTACGATGTCACAGAGCCTACACCATATCATATGGATTCCATGGAGAGTTTCTGGCTCGCAGAAACGTTAAAATACTTTTACCTACTTTTCTCCACTCCCGACGAAATCAGCCTGGACGAATGGGTCTTGAACACGGAAGCTCATCCTTTCAAACGCCCGTCGTGAAACATGGCTGAATCGAAGATTCTTGTAATTTAGGGTAGAGGGGCCAAAACCGGAGGAGGTTTACATCGGAGTTCTGGGCTATTGTCATTTGCATTTCCGCTCTAGAAGTTGGTCAGACCACACAAATGGGCTGCAATCTGAGTATCGAGAGTGGTCGGTGTACGCATGCATGTATCAGGCGTTGTGGGTGTATCTTCCCAAGGAGACAAATCATAGAGATCTTGGATGAAGGTCATTTTCCCTGAGCAAATATCACATTCTCAAAGGTGCGGAATTCGTGGCAAACATTCTCGTGTCCAAATCTCGTGTCCTGAGGTGGGTGACGGCAAGTGCTTGACCCAACATTGCTCTTTCCTCACATTAAACATCTTTCCACATCGGGCGGGCTTATTGTTCAACCTTTGTCAAGTGTTCTGATTGTTCCTATTGTTTGCATCCATCTTCAGGCCGTCTTTGTTATATCAACTCGTCATCACCCCTTCCCAGGATATCTTTGTTGCCGTATACATCATTGTAGCGCAAAGAACAAAGACATTCCGGCACAACTCGATGTCCAAACAAAGCTTCAATTTTTAACACCTATCCGCCTATCTCTCAGCATAACGACTGTGAATACGAGTCGAAAAAAGATGGCCAATCCTACCACTGTTGTCAATCCGTTCACAGTCAACGAAAAGCTTGAGAAAAATTTTAGCCAGAGGAGGCAATTTGCTTGGCTTGAACGCAGTAAACAGTAGGTCTTCTGTCCTATATAGCTTGCACGATCGCTCCTCAAGAAAACCATGGTACTAATGCATTTAGATGGCCCTATCTTGATGCACAAAGTTGGCAGGCTCGAAAAGTACTGGGGTTGGGCACCACCGGCATTGTAGGCCACTGGGATTATATAGGCAATCTCCCAAACGTGCCTCTCAGCATGGCAGTCAAGCAAACGGGGCCAAACGAAGATAGCCAAAACAGCATGTACAATGAATCAAAATTCCTCGGTCTAATAATGAGCACCGGGACGGGACACATTCCGAGGCTTTACAAAGCCGCATATGACGATTATGGGACTGGGACAACGCTTGGCACCAGAGATCAATTCCAGGATCCGTTACCATTCGATAATGATACAGGGGAATACGATGAGGATCTGCGGGTTACTAGGATGTATCTTGAGCTATGTGCGAATGGTGATATGTATTCGTGGCAGAAATCGTTACATCCTCGCAATGAGGTAGCAAAGAAGCCACCGGAAGAGCATTTGTGGAGGATCCTTCTTTGTTTGGCAAAAGCGCTTCATGTTCTGGAGTATGGGAGTGAAGACCCGAATGCCCGGAATCTAAATTGGTGTAAGTCGATTGACGAACTTTCTTGCTTTTCTACACGCGATGTTGCTCATAAGGCTACTATATAAATAAATGCTAATGACTAAATTTTTCTAGTACAGTAAGTCACTTCTCTCAAAGCATTATGCTAAGCCTTGCCCTTCCCTTGGACCTCTGAGATCCAGATGTTTCCACGGCCAGGCAGACTTTGCTTGTCGTACAACTTCTGGGACAGGCTCCCCTCAATTGTGAAATAAAGGCATGCTCAGATTTTTTAGGAAGATATGTCACTTCGACATCAAGCCAGCCAACGTATTTATAGGAGACCGAGATCAGAGCGAACATAGACGATTAGAAGTATTCAAGCTAGCAGATTATGGTCTCTCACTATTTGCACCTGGACCCTTCATCTCCGAAATGGAAAGGGTTGATTGGATCGAAGAGACCGAGTGGCGTGCGAGCCCAAAATATATGTCACCTGTATGTATTTGGTTCACTTCAATGATTGGGTTTGCATGTTGATTACATCCAGGAACAATTGTACCAAAAGCATCAGAACCGTGACATCGGACCAGCTGCTGGGATCTGGTCCGTTGGCTCTATAATGTGGGCGATATGTGCGGGGAAAAACCCTGAGATTCGCTATGTCTTCAATCACAAGCTGGCTAAGGGGTTCAGTCGTAAGTTCAGTCCCGCTTTTGTTATTACTATCTAGCAATCATTTCTATCATGGCAATGATACTGATTGATACACTCGCTAACTTGGTGGTTGGTTCATGCAGAGATCTCAGGAGACCCTCAAGTTCTCTTCAATACAAATCTTTTCCCTTACAGCAACCACTTCATCAACACTCTATGCGGCTGTCTAACGTACGATCCTGCAGACCGTCTCACGTCTGACCGTCTCCTCAAAGAATGCCTGAGAATGGTCAACATATATGATAAACAATCAATCGACGAGCCAATCGTCCCCGACTCGCTCACCAGCTTCAACGAACCCGAGTACAACGAGCTCCCTATGCCTTCAGGTCCCCCAAGAACTAGATTCCAGTTGCAGAATTTCAACACGCCGGTGAGAATGAAGTTGAGCAAGGTACTTCCGCGGTCTGCGGGTGATCAGGACATGATCGATGTCGAGGAGACGAACTTTCCGGAGTTGTTGTTCAGTGCGCATGTTCCGGCTGCTGAACCAACGCAGGCTAATTATCCTTTTGTTGATCTGAGTCCGACTCCACCGGGACCGCCGGAATCGTGATGTAGCTACCAGCAAAACATGTTCGGGCTCTGGGTTGAGATAAACTGTCAGGATTTGGTATATAGTAATTGTAAACGAGTTTCACACAATATCGGGTTTGGAGAGAGTGTTGTTGCTCTTGTAATTAGTAGCATGTGTGGATATGTCCGATATTTCTTTACTTTTTCACTCCATAAGCGTGTGGTGAAAAGTCGATGATGGAACGAGGACCAAAGAACTTAATCCCTGTTCTAGTATTGATATTCAAGAATTTATTGGGGGTCGGTTCTTTGGACTTGTGTGTAATTTGAATGTGCATCATAATGAGCAGAGAATTGAGATGAATTCTGGAAGACCTCGACTTGAAGTTCCTATTCTTTGAGTGATAAACGGACATTGATTGTTTTCGCTCTCATTTCCATTAAGCACTGAACAGACTCTCTAATGCCTCAACGACGACACGGTGCTGAAGTCCTTCGGTAATTCGTTGTAGTCATTGCGGTTTCGCGAATGAGGGAAAGCTTGTTTAGCTCTTTTCACTTCAGCAAAGGGAGATATGTGGATCTGCTACATATATTGGGCTGTTTGGAGCTTTGGCTGTGACGATACTAGAATTTGAAACGTGATGGAGACTGGGCTACGGAGTGGACTGTGGTCGGTGGAAGAAAAAATTGGAGGAAAGTGAGTTGGAGACAGAGTTTGGATGTTTGTGCTTGATTCTTTGAGGGGGGGTTAGAATGTGTGGACGGAATCCAAAGATCTACTTTAACTTTGTGGTTAGAAATTAGTGAGTACCGGGAGCAATCTGAATGCTGGTCCAAAAGCTTCGTGTCCAATTCGGAGCCATCCGTGGCAATGGAAGTCAGGAGGGTCTTCAAGGTGGAAATTTGGGGAGTCCAAAATGGTTACGGCGCTCAACAACCAAATCATGAAGGATATGGAGTCTAGGAAGGCGTTCGAAGCCGAGATATAATGCCTGCTGGACAACAGGTTGTTATAAGTAGTGGAATTTTGAACGTCTGGTTTCGTCTACATATAAAACAATTTAGAGGATAGCATGTCTGGAGGGTATATGGACTTTTCGGCATGCTCTCTCTGTCTTCCAGACATTGAGTTGTGGGACCGGAAGCTTTGGATGTTGGGCCGGATATTAGAGGCTAGATAAGGACAAGGATTGAAAAACGTCAGAGTAAGGAGGTACCAATGACTTGGTACTAGAAGGCAGACATCCTTCTTTTTGTGTATTCCATGCAGACAAAGTGGGATAATATGGGGAATCAAGATATAGAGAGTGTAGGTAGGTTTGTATTGAAAGCATTCTAGACATTGACAAGCTCTAAGCTAGCATGTCTGTCATTTATGTTTTCTACAGACGATATATGAAGGGGAATGGGGTTGATATTTTGTTAGATATATTTTGATATCGTCTAAGATGTTCGAAATTCTAAAGTTCCGTGGAGGGTCAGGATCTCGAATTGCGCTTTTCGCGCGATTCGCTCCATTTGCGCAAGATGTTGAATTGTAGTCTAGTTTCCATGGCAGTGAGGAGGGTAGCTTTCGTGCCCTTATGACCCCGCAAAGAACGTTTAAGTATGTAAACTTAATCTCACACAGTTTCTCGAAGCCAAAGTTCCATGGATGGCCAAGTCATGAACAGAACCTAAATCACCAACCCAAGAACAGACATTCAGAATTTTCGAGTATGTAACGAGCTTTTATTCTTCTCCTCTAGTGTGAAGGTATACACGAAGGTATAAATGCCATGCTAAAAAATAGTTGATATATAACAAAAGAAAGAATAAACTCCGTAGTAGTGGCACCAAACGCAATAAAACATATTCACAACAGAAGCAAGCCGAATCATCCTTCCCAAATCATAAAGACATGAAACCAACAAAAATACAACGCCCGAAAATAACAACAGACAATCATCTCCTAACACTATCATCCCACTTCACCTCCCGCTCACTTACAACCACCCTACTCTGCCTCTTATTGTTATCCTCCTTCCCTTTCCGCCAATCCATCTTCTCCAATCCCATTCTGCTCAGCCTCTTGCTTGCTTTCGACATCGAGTCTTTGCTCGCTGTTGATGTGGTAGGTGATTCTGCCTCGTCGCTGTCGCTGTTTCCTGCGCTGCATTTGGCGGAGTAGGAGGAGGTGGGCGAGTAAATGTATTCTCCGTCAACGTATTGAGCTTCTGAGACGAAGGTGCTGCGGCGGTTTCGGCGGCGTGTGTATCGTTGCTCGAGACGGAAGAGCTCTATTTTTTGGTGGATGAGGTCCATGAGATGCATGGTTGCGGGAGAGGAGGTAATCGAGGATGGGTGGTTGAGTGAAGAGTGGGCGGGGTGAGATTGATGTATTGGGTGAGATTCGACTCAAGGAATTCGATAATGTGATGTCTGCTGTATGCGGTTGGATAAGGATTGCTGCGCAGAATCCAAGTGTGAAGTTCGTCGAAGGAGTGTTCGTATAATTGAGAGGTTGGTCGTTTGTCGTTGTACTTCGAAGTCGTAGACAGGGTCTCGAATGAATGTGGTGTTGCTGGGGGACCGGGAGGAAAAAAAGCAAACAGAACAGAGATATAGGTTCTCGATCTCGATCAACAGCGTATCGTGTATGAGCATATAATGATCTTCGTGAGAAATAGAAACAGCATAAATGTGCGTGGAATCGTAGAAATGTCGTGTGAAGCAAGAGCAAAAAGAGGTCGGGAGCGATAAGGCTCTTCCCAGCTCATATTAAACATCTCGACAGCCCATCCCCGGACCGTATCCCCATCCCTATCCCCATCCCTATCCCCAAAGCCAGTCAGGGCCAAGCCCACCGGAGTGGTCGCACGCTCCAGGGCTAAAGTGCTATGGTCAACGCCCCGACCAGGGCCCTGGCCAGACCGTGCTGCACATCCGCCTATCTGGTGCCCCGAAATCTCGGCCCTGATGCTGGATGTGTCAAATCTCACGCCAGGCGATAGGGGCAGCACGTTTTTCTACGGGGCAGAACGGAAACTAGAAGACGCCATCAAGCAGGTCAAAGCACTATTTCTGCATGCACTATTGGGCAACACCTTCTGGCCGCCCTCTTGCGGAAGGTGGGTGAAATCTCTGGCATGTCGATGCAGCTGTGGAAGCTGTCATCCCAAGTCGTTTGCATCGGACGGGATGGTGTACCGTTGCTGGCCACCATCCATTCAAGTCCTGTAACCAACCATACGAGGCCTGTGGTAAGGAACGCATTGGGCCAAGTGCCAGTGTGTCGGAACGCCTATCGTAATATCCCCTCCCCAAAGCGGGGATAGGATGGATAATCGACGAATTTTGTCAACGTAGGCTTTGCTGCGGTCAGATTTCAGACACTTTCCCCACGAATATATATGTTGATGGTTGGCTCATATCATGCATAAAGCGCCGCAAATCTTCAAGAGAATAAATATCTTTCCAATCGAGCGGCGATCTTCCCGTCTATCAGCCGCCTTGTGAGACACGGGGTGAGCGGGTAACATGTTACAGAATATGACCAAATCCCTGCTGCCGTGTGGTTTTTTGCCATCACAACTCTATCAGACACCAATCATTTTGGTACAGAAGGCTGGTCTTTCACCTCTTCGATATTGACATCGTCGATTTCGACCTCACGCTCATCATCACTAAACATAGTTTCCTGGTCTGTAATGTGTTAGATCACACGGAGAGAGAATGAAAAAAAAGGACTCACTGCTCCAGAGTTCTGAATAGACCCCGCCAGTATCAACCAGGTCTCTGTGCGTGCCGCTCTCGGCGGTTTTACCTTCCTTGAGGACAATGATCTTGTCACTGTCGTAAATGGTTCTTAGGCGATGGGCAACGAACACACTCGTCCGCGCCTTCTCCTTTAGAATGCTATTGATGTTCTGCATTAGAGCCTGTTCCGTGTGAGTATCTAATGCGGAAGTCGCCTCGTCGAAGAAGAGCAATGGCGGGTCCTTCAGGATTAACCTGGACACCGCAAGACGTTGCTTTTCTCCACCTGAAATCATCATCCCTCGCTCACCAACCATGGTGTTGTAACCCTCGGAAAATTTAGAGATTGTGTCGTGAATGTGTGCCTTCTTAGCAGCTTCCAGGACCCTCTCAGGAGATGCGCTCATGTCACCATACTTGATGTTGTGCTCAATAGTGTCATTGAAGAGCGGTGTGTCTTGAGGAACAACACCTATTGCTTTCCTCAAAGATTCCAAGGTCACTCCTTTGATGTCTTGACCATCGATCAGAATTCTACCCTCCTGGGGATCGTAAAACCGGAAGAGAAGCTTCAAGATCGTCGATTTCCCACACCCACTGGGCCCAACAATAGCAATCTTCTTTCCAGCAGGAATAGTGAAGCTAAGGTTCTTCAGAATCTGACGATCTGCATGGTACCCAAAAGTCACGTTTTCAAACGTGATCTCGCCGCCTTTGGCGAACTTTAAATGCTTGGCATCTGGTGCGTCCTTAATGGCCACGTTGACCTTTTGCAGATTGAAAAGTGTCTCCATATCCATCAGCGACTGACGGATCTCTCGGTAGACTGATCCCAAGAAGTTCAGCGGTACTGAGAGCTGGAAAACAAGTTGATTAACCATGACCAGATCACCAACTGTCAACGTTCCCTTAGCTACCCCATCTGCTGCCAGATACATCATAGCTGTCAAAGCACTCGAGAATATCACGTTCTGTCCCGAATTGAGTATGGAAAGAGATGTTTGAATGTTGATCTGTTGCTTCTCATACTCCTTAAGTGAAAGATCATATCTGCCAATCTCAAACTTCTCGTTGTTGAAGTATTTGACAGCTTCATAATTGATCAAGGAATCAACGGCAACCGACTGGCCTTTTTGGTCTGCTTTATTGGCTGCTCTCCGGAACTTGGTTCTCCATGATGTGGTCCAAATCGTGAATACAGAGTACGCAACCATGGTCGTGGCAGTAACAGCAGCGAATTTGGCGCCGTATTGATAAGTCAAGATAGCACAAACCATAGAAATTTCCAAGATTGTAGGCAGGATATGAAAGACCATAGACTGGAGGAGGAAAGTAATGCCTTTTGTTCCTCGTTCGATTGCTCTTGTCAGACCACCCGTCTGTTTAGAGAGATGGAACTGTAAATCCAAGGCAAGCAGATGGCCGAAAATGCTTCGGGCTGCAGTACGGACAGCTTTCTGTGCAACGCTTGCAAAGACTGCATTGCGTATTTCCTGAAAGACCGTAGCTCCGATTCTCGTAATACCATACGCCAGTATCATTGATCCTGCGACTGTGGTTGCTGTGCCCCCGACTGCTGCGAAATCGATGTTCATAGCATCTATGATACTCTTGAAGTAGAATGGCACTTGGACATTCAGCACTTTCGATCCCACGAGGAGCGTCAAGGCTATGCCAACTCGAAATCTTGTTCCAAAGTTGTCTTTGGGCCACAGGTACTTGCTCATCTCCTTCAATATAGCCCAATCAGCCTTGCGTTGCTCCTTGTTTGTCTTGTCGTCCAGATCCAGTGGGTCTATTCTGGGCTTGGGCGGAACTGCCCCAGGTTTCTTCGCGGTCTCTGGAACTACCCCTGGCAGATCGTCTGCAGACTTGGGTTGTGGACGAGCTTGGCTTTGGATAATCGTGGGTTTCGAATCTTTCCAGTGCCGACTAGAGCTTGTGAAGACGCGGATACTCAATCCAGCTTTATTCCATCGTTTCGACAGCACAGAGGCTCTTGCAGTTGAGCAAGAAGCTCTATGCAGGCCCCTCAGAATCATTCTCGCCGTCTGGTAAGTCCTGCTATCGCCCCAAGTTCATTGATCCTCCTCCCCGCATTTTCTTGTTGCTCTGGTACAGAACTTGGAGGGGTAGCTTCTTGAAGCTGTGTCGAAGGTGTGAGGAAGTGATTTTTCTCATGCCAGGATCAGGGCATAAATAAGAAAAACTTTTCAAAGGGTTTGAAAAGCAGATTTCGCGTCTTTGAGATAATAAAAGCTCATGTTTGAGACCGTGACAAACAAGCTTAGATATTACGCCATTCGGCAGCTTTGCCTGAGGCAGGAACATCATGAGCTTGAAAGTTTGGAGTCAACCCATTTATTCTAATCAACAGCAACAATCACTGTTCAATAGCAGCAATGCGCGGTCGAGCACCGCTGGGCAAGAGTGTCCGAGGATTTCGGCAGCTTCAGTGTCCTGGTGTATCACTTCATGCTCGGCGATGTATTCAGATCAGCGCAACGCCTACTACGGAATCACCAAATTTGACTGGAGACGTCCTGAGTAGCTCAATTGACGCTCCATCAGATCCTGCAGGTCTGAAATGACTCTATTGATGTAATTGGGATTGTGCTGACGTGTCGCAGATGCTCGATTCGAAGTCTTAGGCGCACCATATTCCCTTCTGTCTGTTTCATTATCCGCATCTCAAAAGCTGTATACCCGGAGAGGTACATTGGTTGGAGTTAGTGGGAAGTCAGAAAATGTCAGTGATCATGCATCTGAATGTGAACAGCCATGTTGATTCTCAATAGGCACAATCGACACTTTCCATACTAGAACCTTTCCGCCGAGCGCCCTTAGGCATACCATTCCTTTACCAAAGAATATCTTCCACAAGTCCCATAACAGCCTTAATTTCGACCAAATCACCACTCACTTCTTTCACTGTATTACATCTTAATGGCACTGTGGACTGGATGGTAGCGCAGAGGAAAGCGCTCTTAGCTTGGACGGGCCATACTCTTTCGGTCACCCCTACCATGAACACGAAAATGAGTCTTGCACATTGGGGGAATTCAGAAGTGTCAGGAAGAGGTCTAGTGGCTTTGGCTGGGCCAGGACAGATATATCAGATCAATTTGAGACAGGGGGAGGAATACGTTGCTCATCCTGGGAATGTGGTGGCATATACTATCACACAGCATCCTCCTTTACCATATCGACTAAAGTCGTCGAGTCTGAGGTTCCAGGTGCCGAATCTTGGTGTTGGTTATTTGTTGCCAGATATCAAATTCTTCAAGGTAATGAAGGAAACGCAAACCTGGAAGGGCATCACATCTCTGCTCTTCAATTTAAGAACAGCTGCCAGGAGGACTATCTGGGGAGACAGCTTATTCTTGAAGTTCCATGGTCCATCAACCATATTGATGTCCTCAAGAGCAGCAAGAATTAGCGATGTTTTGACTTCACGGGATGTCAACGAGATTGCAGACTCTCCAGCTGGAGCTGTTCAATCAGCTGTCACTTTGATGAGCAAACCCAAGGATGAGGATGTATCGAGCAAACAAATCTCCGACGTTCCCACTGGTTTCCATGTTGCAGAAGTCAGCCGAGACGGGAAGGTTAAATTTGAGGACGCACAGGACATTAAGTCCTTTGTACGGTAGCTCACAAGGCATGTATGATATGATGCTTGGATGAATGTACAATACCACACTCACGAATCAGCAGATTTAAGCAGTTCTTGAGATTCATGTTGTGCCTTGCTTTCCTGATGAATTTTGTACGCATTCTATTGCTAGTGTATCCGTATTTGACTTTGATAGCACTTTTGTTCACGTTGTTATCGTGCCCATTCATCAAGCATGCTAAGCCAGTAAATGATTTTTGTAATGCGATCTTCAGAGATATCAAGCAGCAAGGCCCTGTTCACTGGCGCCTGTAACAAATCAGGTAAGATCTTAGCTGTGTTGTAGTGAAGCAGGTAGCCCGAGACTGCAGACCTACTTTCAGTAAAGCTCCCCTTAAAGCCAAGACCTTGCCTGTGGAACAATACATTGCAGCGTTCTCTGATACTAAGTTGTTCCTTACATTTCCTCTTGATCTCAAAGGATATGTTAAAGTGTCGGTCTGACGAATGAAAAGTCACTTTGGAGACCTGGATACGAGATCTATACCAGAAATATGCAATCTAGCCAGACTACGAAATCAAGTTGAGACAAGTTCGTCTCCGACGATAGACATGGATTGCCAATGAAAGCAAACAAATTGGCAGCAGACTTTGCTTTGTAAGTACTCACCATATGTTTCCTTAATACTTTAGTAGCATTGAGTACATTCATGGTATTGCTGGCTTGTCTCCTCTATCGGTGGTAATGACTGGTCTGAGATCAGCAACATGCCAACATCAGACCGAATTTGCAAGTAGTAGAGCCTCATGATGACAAGGCATATCATGTCTGCACCAGAACACTTGATGAAGTCAATGCATAGGGGGAATGTGTCTTTACTATCATAACACAGAAGTATCATGGCGTCAACTGCAGATGGGGCTCCGGTACCGCAAGGCTGGCACAAATTTGTCCTTACAACGCTAGTAGTTGTTTCCCTTTTGGTCTTCACCATGAAGAGAGACCCAGCTAGGTATAAGGCTTCGGCCGCTTTCCGATCTCGCACTACTCACCAACCCGATCTTTTCCACCCACACTTCTTCAATTTTTTCACAACCTTCTTCTCCTCAGCACAAAGCAACGCAGTCCCACACAACGCAGTACCACGCAACGCAATAGGTATGTTCTCGATAATTTCTTGTATCCTTTCCTCTGCAACGGGCTATATGGCAATGTTTCCCCGTTCAAACCATCTGTTTACCTCAATATTGAAAATTGTATCACCAACACCTGTCCTCTCACTTCACACGCGTTCACTTCACTTTCCCCCCCACTCCACGCGCGTTCCATCCTCTTCCCACCCCCTTTTCTTGATCTTGCACCCGCCTCTTGCTTCCTTCCACTTCTCTCCACTCGCGTTCTCCTCCTTAGTTGACTCGCGTTCTGGACCTGCCGTTCTTCACAACATCTTACAGGATCAACAGGCACCTTCAATCTTCGATTTCACTCCTCAACTGATTCGACTTGATCCTTCTACGAACACCAAAATGAAGCTCATTATCTTCATCTCCATCTTCCTTGGTCTTCTGGCCTCTTCGTTCGTAAGCATATCCCTGAATGTCCTGTCTTTCAATTATGTACAATTCTAATACACCTCCCTATTGATAGGCCGTTCCTGCTGCTAGTGGTCTACCATATGGCTTGTCTGCTGTCCGTTCCGTCACCGAGTTGCCATACCCAGTTAGCAAGATGACCTTCCTTGGCACTCTTGGTGGTCATGATGTTCAGCTCAATGGTTCTATTGAGGTATGCGAGCCTGACTTTCCTGTCGTACGTGGCCTTATAACACATGCTGATCTCCAACAGGAAATCCATTCTCAGATGACTGTTCTCCATCCCGAATTCGACCCTGATGCGCTCCTTGCGGCCAAGAAGCTCGCCATTCGTGATACCGGCTCTGAGTTGATTGAATCCGAGCTCGAGGGCCGTAGCAAGGTATGAATCTGAATCTTGATAACCTCATACATCTCATGTCTTAATTCCTCTAGTCAAATATGATCTGTTGCAACCCAGGTTCGTGGGGAGCCGATCCGGGCAGAATCGAGCAAGGAATCGACTATCTTGATCACTTCAATGGTCTTTGTGGTGTCCCGTAAGCAGACAACTACTTTGTTCTCTATCCTGGCTCATCCGTTGTAGTGCTCGTACCTGTGTCCGTATTTCATGCTCCTGGGGCTCTGCCATATACCTCTGCAACGATGTAAGACTCCGCCCTCCCCTGCCAAGTGCCTCAAGCTAATCGTGATCACTGTAGAACTACTACGGAATCACTCCAACCTGTCCGTATATGGCTTCATATGCCCAGGATATTCTCAACACTTGCCCTATGTACTCCTGGACCGTCCAGACCTCGTACTGCGGCCAAGAGTTCGACACAGATTCCTACAACATTATTGTCAGAGGTGACAATTGTTAGCACCTGATCGACACTTGAATCCGGTGTTGGCTCTTTAGTAATTGGTCCTTCCTATGAACGAGGTTAACTTGATTCGTTTTCTGGCGCAGTGTGTAAGAATGATAAAGTGGAGGCTAGTCTTTACTGGCTTGCTTGGGAGATAATTGCAACTCGGGTTGGTGTCATTGACGATAGTGAGATAGTGAAATGAATCCACCCCAACTTGCGTACCTTTAAGCTTTCAATATATAACGCCTGTGATTATAGTTGTGATTTAAAGGTTCAAGGTAGAAGCGGAAGGTAATAAACCCAAAGGCGTCTTACGAACGGAGCTGAACTGACTAGCGTCAGCGTCTACGCTCGGTCTCTACAGGAGCAAGGCAAAGTGGCCTCATAAACCCAAAGATTCTCGCTGATGTGGCCTCATTCTCCCCATTCTTTCTGCATGTTTCCAGAGGATGGGCTCAGCAGCAAGGCTTTCGGTTTCTCGCGCGCCTCGTCTCCGCCTATAAAGACCACCTACTTCTCCTCTCACTTTCTCGGCAACCTAAAGCAATACACATATCCAAAGGTAATTCCTCACTCTCATCGCCTTCCTCACATCCTTTGCAACCTTGCTCGATTCCTACCTTAGCATCTTGTTTGTCTTTGTCCGTTCGTTGTGAACGGTATTCTGCTGCAAAGAAATTGAGCTGATCTTACGGATTCTTCCTTGATCCCTTCTCCTTACTCCACTTGGGCCAATTCTTTCACCCCTTCTGCATACGATCTCATTCCATTTTTTAACAGTTAAGCAGTCGCTTGTAATCTCAACTGAGTTCCTGATTCCCACAATCCACTTCACTTCTGTCATACACAAACCAAAAACAAGATGCTCACTACAGCCATTTGATGCTTCTAAGCTTCATCACCTCATTCGTAAGTATTTATTCCCCATAAATCTCACTATTTCGAAGCTAACTTTGTCTCTCAACCAAGGCCGTTGCTAGCGCCTTGCCTGAGAGCATGTCCATTCGTTCGACCAACCAAAGTGACCTCCCACATCCGCTCGGTGCCATGACCTTTGACGGTGAGCTTGGTGGCCACCAAATCCAACTCAACGGTTCTGTTCAAGTACGCCACTCATAATCTTTTGTCACCAATATTCGTATGGATCATGCGTGGCTAACTCAATGCAGGAGATCCATGCTCAGGTGAAGACCCTCTTTCCGACTTCGATCCTGATACCCTGGTTGCCGATCATAACAGCACTGAACCAGTTGTTGCTCTTGAGTCTCGCACCATGGTTAGTATCTCACTACAGAAGCTAAATACAAGAAACAATCTATTGACTATTAAGTGCTTAGGATGGACCACCTCTCTGCTGCCTTGTCACTGGCCAAGACTGGCAAGTGTGCAGAACGGATGTGATTAGAACAGGAATCTGGTATCTTAAGAACCTGAATGGTCTTTGTGGTGTCGGAGCAAGAAGCTGCGTACGCATTTCCTGCAGTGAGTCTCAAGTTCTCGGAGGGTAAGTTCCCATTTCTTGCGTCCACAAGAGTCATACTCAGGAGTCATTTCTATGAATGCGCTCTCACGACATGCATGTATACTTTCATATATAAGGAATAGCTTTGCTAACCCTGAGATGTTGATTACAGGTCACAACTCAGCTATCTACCTGTGCAGCGACGTAAGGCATTCATCTAGACTAGTCCTTTGAACTCAAACTAGTCGACATAGAACTACTACGGCATTCAGCCAAGTTGTACATACCTGGCTGGCTTTGCTCAGGATATTGTCAACGTATGTGTCTGGTGGACTCCCATTCTTGATTACACATGTGGCCAAGAATTCGACACTGATAGTTTCAATGTCATTGTACGTAAGGATTCTTGCTAGGCGACTGGAGCTTTGAGATCTTAGATGTCTTTCAATCCGGGCCGCGATGGTAGCCCATGTTGAGAGCACTGCGCGGTGTTGATAGGGTCGTGCTCATTTTACAGAGTGGTGGGAGGTGTATAGCAACACAGGAATGAATCAACGTTGAATTTCAACATCGTCAAACTTTCTTCCAAATTATCCAAATGATTTGACTTGACTTTACCGTGCCCAAGCCGGAAGAATATTTTAGATTGCATGGTAAACACACTCTGCTCGTTCTGGACTTTGTTGGTGTTGCTCATGTTCCTTTTAACCACTCCATCTAGCACGCCACACAATTTTTGCAGGAAAGGGGCTCGCTTAATTATTGAGCCCCTCATTGCCTCACTCAGTTGACCCTGCATTCTTCGAACACAATTCGATTCTAATACCAGACAATTAAGAGACGAAATAAATTCCAAACTACAGAGGTCATACATGAGAGTTTTATATACTGTGTGCTGGAGTGATGTTGATATCGACGACAACTTCGAGTGACGCAAAATCAATAACTTCAAGAATGACTTGTATTGGAAGGCCATTTAGGATATGGTAGGTAGAGGTAGAATTAGCAATGGCAGGAGCACGATTATATCGTGCCCATTTTAATCAAAAGATCTATTATAGAGCTTGTTATTGTGTCTAATATGACTTCTCGATATTTGCGCAAAATGCGCAAATCGCGCTGTCCGCGCAGACAGCGCAATCTATCGCCAAATTTTTATATCCATGGATAAGCAGGATCGCACGAATTTTTTTTCAGACACATGAATAGAAACAACGAATTCGAGCACAGATTGAGGTAGTCTCTTCTGGACTACAACTTTCCAAAACTATCAACATAAAACTCCTTGATAATCTCCTCACGTTTTAGTATCAGTACCACTGTCGCTCAAAGATAACTGTACTTGGTGGAGCTTGCCTCTTTCCCTCTGAATGACTGTTCATTTATCGAAGACTTAGACCAATTCTCACGCACTTAAATAGATCGGGTAAGCTTTTTTGCGGAGAAGAAGTAAGGAAGTTCGCGGTCCTGGTGGGAGGTCGATTATCGTGTGCTTTTCAAACACTTAAATGAAGTCATGCTTTGAAGCGAAAGTGAGGTACTCTTGATATGCAATTGAGATCTAAAACTCCAAGACGACTTGGAGCAGTCGCAAAGGTGCAAAACTGCCTGGATATTTTCATAGGCTGGTACATTTGCCAAAAGTTAGTGGGGTCATCTCATCTAAACCCCACAATTCCTCACATCGGAAAGGGGTAGCGAGGACTCAGTATAGAATCGAGTTCAAATGCATTCTTTCATTACTTCGAGCAAACTTATAATCAATGGTCTTCGTGTATCAACCAAGATTCCGCCGTCGTATATTCATGCTTTACTCATCCCATCAAATCGTCCCATCATGTCCCATCTTCTCATATAATCCGTATGACCATATCTTATCATAATATCCATCTCATCATCTAACTATGTCCAAATCTTCTCATTGTCCGCATATGATATTGCAACAAAAAACGTACTCGAAGCCGATGGCGTCAATTTGTTCGGTCCTGCGGCATCTCCCCTCGCTGAACTTCTTTGTATGGCTTTCTCCACAACACATCGCAGCACTCCCAAGCTCGCAATCGCCTTGCCGTTTGGTCGCGAACTTGTCACCGGTCCGAATGTGATCGGATTGATCTCCAACGTTGATCGTCGACTTGATTACTGGCTACCAAGGAGTGCTAGACGTACTTGGAGTCGTGTCAATATCGAGTTGATCAAGGAGGCATTTGAAGGCCGATGAAATTGTTGCTACAAATTGGTAGGTTAGCAAAGAACAAAAGCGTGTAGGTGCATGCTTATACATACTGGTTGAGCACATTGCCCTCATATATAATACCGTTTTCGACGGAGTCTCCCATCTCGAGATGATTCATAATTCATAGATGTCCCAGATCAACGAGGCGCATTCTTTCTGACCAAGAATCTCGGATCGCCATCATCGGTAACAATGTCGGTCAACACGGTGGTGACAGGTGGTACATCTGACTCAGGACCAAGCTCTCTTCGAGGAGCCAGCTTCCTGCGTCGTGACGATCTGCCAGATGAACCGCCTTCATTGCCTAGCATGAGACCCTGAGGATATCGAGGGTTCTGTACTTCAGGTCCAGGACTAATTCCACGCCAGTCAGTCATAGGATCTCTGATAGTGCCAGGCTGCCCTGATTCTTGGGCCGTGGACTTGTGCGTGGAATCCCATCCTGCACCGGTAGCCCCATAGTCTTGTTGACCAAGGGCGTGAGCATTGTTGCCATTCTGACTTTGGTTGTCACACCATGAAGAACGGTCGCCTTGAGTACTGCCGGCTTGGCTTTTGTTGTGGCGGCAAGACCCCGACGATGGCTTGGATTTTCCAAAGTGTTCCTTATGAACGTGTTGGTTGACCTCTTCGTGGGTCACGAAGGTAAGGCTAGGATGATCTTCGCACTTGGGAAGCGGCGTCGTTAATTCATACTTCCAGTTTGTCAACGGGCATATGTGTTTTTTGCAGAGAATTTCGTTGGAGAAAGTCCCTTGGCAGATGATGCACTTTTTTCGATATTGCTCGGCGTCAACAGCGATGTCGACTATGTAATCTTTCTGAAGGTGTCCCTGGAGATGTTCCTTCCAGGGCTGGAGTCGAACCCAGTGTGCACCTCTCTGGTAGCAGGGAAGACCTTTTGTTGTGAAATGTGAAATTGCTTCATTTTCACTCAGAAAGCTCTTTGGGCACCTCTTGCATCGCCAATACAATAATCCATCCACATCGTCTATGTCAACCTTGCAGAATAGACAATACCATCCCTCCTGTGGATTGTGCTTAGCCCAATAGTGGTTCCTCCACCCGGAAAAATTGCGACCTGAAAGCTGCTTTGCGCAAGTGTCACAGGCGATCAAGCCTCCAGGTGGATCGTTTGTAGCTGTGGTTTGAGCCTGACTGAACTCTGACTGGGAGTCTGTAGGTCGTTCTCGAGATGAGAATATATCACTGAGATTGGATGGCAAAGATGACAGGGTCGAAGTCATGGAGGACCGGGGTGCCTGGTGTTCATGGTGTGCCTGAATGGCTTGACCGCTCGATTGGCTCGTGCCACCACTTCCGTCATAGGCCGATTGGGTATTGTGATTAGTTCCTTCAGGATCTGTCGATTGGATAATTTGGATGTTGAATTGAGGGACCAAATGTGCATGTTTGGATCGCTTGTTCCAAGGTGCTAAAAACTTTCGAATCTTCGAATCTAGAACGGCCAATCTCCTCTTCCCATTGTCATCGTTCCAATCTATCTCTCCTGACCCGGAGCTATCGTAATCCAGGTCATCCGAATCATTGGCACGCTTGCTTGGCGTCGAAGTGGCCGTCGTGTTGGAACTTTCGGTGGTAGCGAGGAGTTCGTTTGCTCGTGGGTCGACACTTTGTGGGGACATTGAAATAGTCTGGGGGCATTGATTAGCTTCTGATCCGATGCCGTGGATCTGGCTGGCTGTTCCTTACCATTGTTGTTAAGCTTTTTCGCTGTTGCGCGACCGAGTCTTGTCTCCCCTTGGCAGGAGTTGCGAGTTCTCGCAGAGCAGGATCGATAAGATCCTCCATGGGAAAAGATCCAACAATGTTCTAGCTCGTGCTGTAGAACGTCGTGAGATCCTCGTGGAATCCGACGCCGTCGTTGCGGAACGCTGGCAGCGGGAGCGGATCGCTCCAGCGTGAGATAGTGACGGGAGAGTGCTGGCGGTTCCGCCGTTGTGGACTCGAGACTCTTCGGCCAGAGAGAGTTGGATAGGAATGCTCTGGAAAGATGAGGAACCGTTGGATATTGAGGAGAGTAGAGCAGAGACAATCCGAATTGATAGCCAGGAACGAGTGTGTTGTTTAATGGGACGGGATCAGCAGCTCTAGCGATCTTTTCGGGGGAAGGGACGTGATGATGCGACCAGGGGGCGCAGTCCTCACCAGCCACTCCGTCATTCTTGGCGAGAACAACACAAAGTTTCTCATGAGAATCAAATCTGACGCGGTCAACACTCTAGGGAAACGCCAGGTTCTTTCCTGAGAATTTGATCTCACATATCCTACATGATGTAAGTGAATCTTGGGCAGACATTACGGATCGTAAAGTAGGGGAATTTACTTCGATTGATCAGGTATCACACCAATTGGTGCCATTGCGTTGTTCGTTCTTGTATCTCAAAAGGAGGTAGTAGTATATGTACATGGAAATAACCCTCAAAGATGATGCACAGATGGGAATCATGGGTGAATGAAATCAGTTGCAAATCCTCGCTTAGCCTTTATCTTTCCCCTGAATGCACTCTCCCTTTTCATTGACCAAACCCGCTACTCTATCACCCGAGATCGTTTTCGTACTCATACACCATGTTCCAGTCGATCCTATCCATCACCATCTTTGCCATTGAGCCAATGTCAGCAGTATCAAAATGTCCTTTTCAGTGTCGGAGATCTTTGAGGGATTACTTCTGTCCACGATACAGAGCCCAAACAACGATGACCATAACCAAAGCTGCAGTGAAGGAGACCACTGGTTTCCCAATCGTTGCCAACCACGGAACCGCTGTTTCGAAGAAGAAGCAGACGGCATCCGTAATCACATCAATGCCAAGATAGGTGATCTCGACAGCGATAGTGACGACACCAGGAGCGTACGAGAGATTGACATGCTCTGGTTCAATCCACTTCAAGAACAAAGCAGCGACTCCAAGACCCAGACAGATGAGGCGCAGACTGTATCAACAATCAGCAGAGAACGAGTGGTATCCAGGGAAGACTTGCCATTGCTTCTTGAAGTGTTCGAGATTGCTCCATTCTCCACGGAAGGCATGAACGACGAAACATGCAGCCCAGAAGGCAATCATGCTAAGAAGTGTCAGCTCGATCTCTATCATTGATATTGTTTCTGGTATCACTTACCTCCAATTGAGAGCACGCAATGCACGCTCTGGCAGACCAAGGAACAACCCATTTGACTTGTTCTTAGCGAGATCAGCGTTGTATTGCGGGTCAGACAAGTAGACGACGACAATAGAGAAGACCATGCAGAGGATATTAGCATGGAGAAAGTATTTCATGCCACGTCCAGGCTGAGGCCAAGCATGGGCAACATTGCGGGCGCCATGGCCAACTTCTAGGTCATTAGTGTTGTTCAAAGGTGCGCCTGCTGGAGCATTGAGCTGATCTCCTTGGTTGTCTCCTTCTTGCGCTCCCGCTTGCTCTCCTTGAGGGCCGTCCGCGGCAGGGAGATTGTTTTCAGCTCCACCGGGCTCAGCGTTGTTGTTCGGCAAATTTGCATCTGCTGTAGAGTTGGGTTGACCGCCTTGGTTGGTAGCATTCTCGTCGACTTCTGGATTACCAGCTGGAGCATTGTCATCCGCAGAGTCAATGTCCTCAGCTCCCGCTGCAACATTCCCATTGTTTTCTCCATCACCACCGAAGGCATCCTGAATAGCTTGGACAGTGATGTCAATATCGTCTGCAACCATGTCACCAGTCGTGCCAGTAACAGGATAGTCGCTCAAGGGAATGTCCTCGAAATCAGTTGCTCCGTTGTCCGACATGATTCTGGACTTTCAAGAGCTTTTGGATGGTTTTCTTGAGTTGAATGAGAATTTAAGGTATATTTACTGTAGAATTGTAAGCCTGTGTCATAGGAAGAGTTCGCAGATGGTATTCTGAAGCTATTTTGAGGATATAAAGAAGATGAGATGGGGATTTCTTACATTCTGACACACCAGCGAGTGTGGGAGCTCTGCAAGCTTGATTCCGTGTATCCTACTTGTAGTAGGTATCTAAGACAGGTCCTAGAGGTCCTCGAAGCCAAAAGATGGGATGAATTGATGGTGCTCGATGTGGAGAGCGATGATTATCGATGAGAGTAATCGTCAAGAAGGAAAGACGACGAGGAACGCTCCTCATCGCCATAACTCACTCGCCGCGATGCCATGGTGAGGGAGAAAAGGGAGGGCATTTGGGGCAGTTTCTGTCGTGAGAAAATGTGGTGTAGAATCTTGGTTTGAAAAGAGGGCGTTGATGATGATGGGTGTTGAAGTAGTCGAGATGAGGCGTTCGCACGGACCAGCTCATGGGTTGGCCAATCAATGTTCTTGATAAGGAGAAACAGTCAGGCTTTAGTTGTTGACCGATGGTTTGATTTTTGCCTTGTGGGAGTCTATAAAGAGCGAGAAGGCTCCTCAGTTTCTTCGTCTCTCATCATGTCCAGAAATCAATCTCGTCCGTCAATACGTTTGGGAGACAATTCCAGATCTGAAGACCGAAGAGATCATTGAATGTGGTCCAGAGCAATAGCTTCACTTACACCTTCTCCTTTTTGAAAGCTGATTTTCGTGCTCTTCTTGGACTTGCAGCCTCATCGACTTCAATCTGAGATTGAAAACACTGTTTTCATCTTCTCTAAATGGATTTCGGATTCGCAACAATATCGCTGGTCGTGCAAACTGTGTTGGCTGTGACAGAACACAGAAAGGTACGTCCATGTTCCAAACAGTTCACTTACACAGAACTTGACATTCAACAGCTTCTTGAGAATAGAAACCACTTTCTCGACTACTCTTTACCAACAAGACAAACAGCCATAAGCCATCCAGTATCAACAGACATCGGCATCTTGTGCTCGACCTGCATCTCGAGTGGTCTTCTCACTTCCATATATCAACGTGGAAGAAGTGGAAAACTTCAGACTCCCCTATTTCTAGCGACAATTGTTGGAAGCTTTGCATCATGGGGAATGATAGGGGTACCAGTAGACATTTTAGCCCTCACTGTGTTTGAATGGATGGTCACCTTAGTATTACTCGTTAGCAGATATTGTGAACACATTCTGCTAAGCGACCTCGAAGCTGGAGATGCTGCATTTGGCTTAGAGAGGGTCCAGAAAGTGTTTGGCATGCATGATCGAGAGAAGAAAAGTTTTAGTGGCCGTGATTTGGACGAATACTGAGGGGACTGCTCGCAGGTTGCCTTCCATGTTCACTGGTTATTTTCGAATCTGGTTGTTTCGGCAGCCCGTTTGGTCGAGGATTTGAGAATATGGAAATTTTGCTGGAATGGAGAAGAATGTTTTCAAGTGTTGGATTGGGCAGTGCTGCTTTTCTTGTTTGGATGTTGGGAAGTTGAGCTGGACTTTATTGGAAATATTCACGGAAAATCTCGACTCTCGTTTTGGAACCATCGAACCAGAATTATATAATGTACGGATTTGCTTAGAGATATGTTTTGACTTCTCCTCTACATCGTCCTGTTCATTGACTGAAAGATATCCACCCTTGCGACTAATGCGACGACGCCTTGTGGTGGCCTTTTGCAGCAAATGAGCACCATGCAGCATCCTGAGTCCAGAACGTCTTCAAGACCTGGTATCTTTAAATTCTAGAATGATAAATTGACTGCTGAAAGACTTCTGACTACAACTCCAAAGATTGGTTTGAAAATTAGATTTCTTGAGGTACGAGTTGTGTTGAAAGCAAGACTTCAACCACGGACATTTCCGCAGAGAACTTCAATTGAAATACGCATCGTTGTATGACAAGCAAGGGAGCGAACATAACATATGGCATGACGCATTTATCGAGGTACGTTGCCTGGTTGGAAAATTGCTTTCAAGAATATTGCAGCTGGCTTCCAATTAATTCTCAAAGGCGACTTCAAACATGAACGATGAATCGACAGTGTGCTTTGGCTCATGTTTGCAGTACTCCTTCACAAAGATGCAGGGCAACTGCCTAGATCTACTTGATATGTTTAGACAATGGTGCCGTAACGTTGCAGCAATGATTGAAATCTTCTTGCTGTTGGTTGAGGAAGGGAGGGGAAAGCTCGGAATCCCAAGCTCGCTTGATGCCGAGGGTCAACTCCACATGTCTCAGATAAAATGCCGGCGTCTACAGCGAGGACACGACCTCTTACCCCACGATCCCATACCGTACCAGCAAAAGAAAGAAAGAAAGAAAGTGCAAACAACGATTGTTTTCCAATTGGCGGACAACGATGATCGTACCTGACATCTTTGATCTATACGACGCTATGTTCTGCGCCGCAAGGCTGCTTCGCTTGATGCCTTGAAGATCTCGCCCCCAATTGGATGACGCGTGCCAGAGAATATCTGTTGCGTTGCTTTATATTCTTCATTGTTTCTTCTCTGCTCATACAATTCCACTTCCTGCGAAAATGGCAACTGATGGATTTTCCTCCCTTGCATCAACAGTCGTCAGCTCACAAGGTGGTGTGGTGACTTGTATGAAAGCGACGGCCAAGAATGTTTTTCTTGGGTTGGACAATGGAACAGTCAGTATTCTGGATGCGGACGGAAGGAGCGAAAAGAATTTGAAAGCGGGTCAGAAGGGGGTTTGGTGTTTGGATGTCTGGGAAGATGAAACGGTCGAGGAATGGATTGTAGTTGGTGGGGTGGACCTGCTGGGTGTTTGGAGCTTGAGATCGTTGTGGGTACCTTTCTTTTCCATATTGGCCGGACATTCAAATTGTGCTCCGGTGATGTGGGAACGTGGCCTTGATGCCTCCGCAATGGGTGTAGCATCACCAGACTATGAGTCGAGAGAACTCCTCTGGAGGATCTTGACCCCCAAACAACATTGGATGATAGTTGACAGATATTTGCAGGGAGAAGAAAGCAGACCTGGTAGGTCACACATCGACGGTTCGGTGTGTCAAAACTTTGTCGAGCACAACTCTCATCTCCAGCTCTCGAGACTCAACTCTGCGAGTCTGGGATATTGAGACTGCAACATGTACAGCAGTACTGGAAGGACATTCGCTTTGTGTTAGAAGTCTAGCTGTGTGCGGAGACATTGTTGCCTCCGTCAGTTACGATCATGACGGTAGAGTGTGGAACTTGCAGAGTAACAAGTGCACACATGTACTCAAAGGACACGAGAGCCAGGTTTACGCTGTAGACTTCGATGGAAAGGTAATCGTAACTGGTGGCTTGGACCATACAGCAAGAGTTTGGTATCCTGATTCTGGGTAAGTGGATGTTTCTACTTTGCTATACCTGATCTGAAGACTCACTGATGACGGATTTCTAGTTCATGTCTTGCGGTGTTGCGAGTTGACGCAGGATTGGTTTCACACCTTCAACTGCTGCCAAATGTAATTCTGGGTGGAGATAACACTGGGACGATGCACATGTGGTCGTTGGAAGATTATAGTAAGGTCCACACCGTGAAGGCACACGATAATTCCGTTACATCGATGCGATGCACTGGCTCAAACATTGTTACTGGAGGATCAGATGGAAAAGTCAAACTTTGGAATTGTAAGCCATCTCCAGAATTTGTATCGAAATGAGAGGACTGATGACTGTGCCAGTGAGCACTGGAACCTTGTTACAAGAGCTCGCAACTTCGGAAGCAGTATGGAAGGTTACTATCACAAACCAACACACTATTGCTGTGTTTTCCAGAAGTAATGAGGTGGTCTTGGAGGTAAGCATAAACTCAAAAGGAATGTGGAATGGAAGGATGCTCCTTGTTGCTGACAAGAATCACGTTATGCATAGATCTGGGCCGCAGTTGCCTCGACCACCGAGTAAACCTAAGCATGACTGTGGAACACAAGCCTGCTACTTCCTTTGGACACTTCGTCTTGCTGTTGGATGGAATGTACCAGGACTTCAGCGTCAATGAGATTCCTCTGAAGGGATGTCTGGGTGCCTCACAAGTACATGGAAGATTCCACACAGGAAATGTGGAGCACTGCGAAACAACGAAATTTCGGCAAGATCGTGAAAAACATCCAGAAGAAGTACGAGGCTCATCGGTCTTCAGTTACCTTCTAATACGCATGATCCAAGTCTCTTAATTAAGGTCATTTCCGACTTGAAAGCCGCAATATGAGTGACGAGCCACACTCACACCCTTCGTTCCCTCGGGATATTTCATGAGTGTGGCTAATGCTGATAATCAGGAGGAATTTGAGGCTCTTACATGTGAGAGTGAATGAGTGCTTAGCCACTCCTGATCACCGCAGCAAAGAAACGAACGATCTCCTCGCTCCTGACTCAGAATGTTTCGGCTGATTAAGTATTTTGATAACTTTTGGTGCTCGGGATGCGCCAAGGGGTCTACATGCGACTCATCATTCTCCAGATCAGTACGTTCAGACAGCCCAAAAAGGAAATGTCGTCTCATCATCATCCCCTGTGCAAATCAGGAGCATTCCCGCAAGTAAAAAAAGCTTCTGGAGATCGTTCGGTGTAGCGTCTGTTGTCGTTCTAGTCCGAGCTATTCGTCTCGGTTGAACGCCTCCCCTTTTGGACTCGAGTGCCTATTTTGCCCATGTCAAAATCATCACCAACGACAACAACATCAGCAACATCAGCAACATCTTTCATAATCGCAATGCGCACGCAGCAGGAAGTTATACGAAGATCCATTCTCATCTCCGCTATCTGGCCGAGCCCGCGCTGGTTACCAATTCCCACAGATCGCGCGCGCATGGACAATCTGTTTGCTCGTCTAAGTTGCACAGCCCCCAAGGATCACAATCCTTCGTCAATTGCCCATAGCCTCCGCAGCACTGGCACAAGTACAGTCAAGCGACATTCCAGAGCCACACTACCAAGTCCAGGCGAAGTACTGTAACCCTGGGATGTTGGAAGCATGTTATTTGATGTCCGAATTTTGTTTCAACGCACTATTGCGGCCGAACTATTTGTTATTGCTTGCTGTCGGCTTCCCGTAGTGGCGGGATTAAGCTTGGCTTTTTGGTAGGACCATACGATCGTGCAGAGAACAAAAACCTCCGCACCTCCACTTCTTCATTCTTCTTACATCTATGCGGCTCAACATCCAGCCATACATACAAACTTGCTGTTGCACTTGATTCAGACATTCAAGTGTCACAGTACTACCACACGATGGCGAACTGGGAACCTCAGCATCCTCCTCGAACGTCGTCACGATTCCCCGCCCCAGGAATCTTCGTAAATGTCGAATTTGGTGTCTCATTTCGGGATAGACCTCACACGGCTTCGATGAACTACACATCGAGACGGATGCAAGAAAGACTAAACAGACAGCGGCGAGAACAGGATGAACTTCTACTACAAGAAAGAAATCATCGCCACCCGTTTGAGCAGCCTCTCTGGTCTGGGCCACATCCTTCTACGCTAACACCCGGGACGGGTGATGAGGGATACCGTCGTAATCGACAGCAACAGCGACAGCAGCAGCAAAGATCTTTAGGTGTAAGGACGCGGGAGCAGCATGAGAGAGGTTCTTCAGCACCACCATCCTTATCCGAAAGACCTCAGATGCCCACCAGTCCTGTCAGCCCGATCATGTCGATACAGCACACCTCAAGTATGCCTTTAGATGGATACGAAAGGCCCCTTCCACCTCTTCCATCACAATACCGTCTCGGCGAAGATAGTTTACCTTGGTCTACAGAGCCTTGGTATCGTCCTGCAAGTCCAGATTATGTCCCACCACCGGCGACGGTTGGAATCGAGCGTGAAAACTGGAGAGGTGAGGATCCGCAACGGGTCAGAGAACTGGAGGATTTGCATCTAGCAATGTTGTCGGTGGATAGTCTTCCTCATGATGGATGGGAAGCATGGACGTGGGAAAGTGTTGGAGAGATGCCGAGAGGACCAAGGAGTTTAGGATGGGCTGTCAGTTCAAATGATACGCCGGAGGGGAACGTTCGATCACCAATATCACCACCACCGCCCTATGTTGTCAGTCAATGGGAGTCATCGTGGGGATGGAATCGACCAAGAAGTTCGGGATGATGAATCGGTGATGGGATTTCGAATGCATTATTACACCACACTCGCTAGCTATTACCTCTCGAGCATGTCACAGGCCGATAAGATGAAGGATATGGAGCAATGGGAGCTTTACGATCTACGGCTCTAGGATGGCATTTAACAGGCAAGAAGGGAGTCTCTCTCGCCTAGAATTGGAATGGTGGTCAAGAAAAGCATATTGACACAATCACCAAACCTGGACACACAACGCTCGTTCAAAGCAATCCTCTATACAGCATCACCGATATCTTGATCTGGGCCTTGGACAGAATTCTCCACTATGAGGAGCTTGCCCTTAGTGTCTAGATTCCCCCACTCTCTTCGGATTCTCGGAATCCTTCACGCCTCTGTGGAAATTTGACAGGGTCGGGCCTCTGGGTGGGACAGTTGTCACGAATAATGGGACAAACATGGTGGGGCTCCAATAATGCTAGATCTACAATGCAACTACTATAATCAACAATAGCATCCCACATCGTCTCAAGTCTTGTATGAAATAATCCACACTCTCCCGTGCGTGCCTCGGATAGCCTTTCCTCAGCTCTCTTCACAGGGGGCAATCAGACGGGGAAGATCGTCGCTAGGGTCCAGATCAAAACCGACAAGCTTTTTAGCACCGCTCTAAACGGCTCAAAGTGTACTAGCTCATCTAAAAATAACCTTCCTGCAGAAAATCGCCAAAAGTCAATTGCTATCAGAAAAACAATCTCCGCAATCCTAACAAAAATTCGTGACATGGTGGCGAGAGTTCCCTGCATTGCTCATTTCGCTCCATCCCTCACGAACCGCCGTTGGAATCCTGAAATTGGGTCCTTGGTACGGGATCGAAGCCTCTTCTTGGGCGCAATGGGAAATTTGAAAGAGGCTGCGCAAACAAACCTGGGGCCCGGGATCTCGAATTGGGATGGAAATGCCCTGGCGTACAGTACGGGGGGGTGTTCGAAACATGTGAATGTTTCCGCCTCTCTGCAGGCTTAGAACTCGAAACTCGAAACACAAAACACAAAACACAAAACAGAGAATCGGGAGCAAGACCTCCTGAAGCGTAGCACTCGGCTATCTGACAGTGCGCCCGAAACGGGGTGAGAAATGTCACGTTGCACGGCTGTGGCGCTCTTGCTCACGGCCGATTGTCAGACAAGGCTGTTGCTGATTGGCGATTGTTTACTGATACGCGGGTGGACTGTGTGTTGGCTCGACGGTGAGGCTGTGAATATGCAAGTGCATAGCCTCAAATTTCTTGCTTGTGATGATGGATGGGGATTATCACCTCCTTACAGAGCTACGAGACCGAGCCGTGCCGGGTGTGCGTTTGCATGTTTTCTGACAGAGTGCTTATGATATCGTGAAGTTATTTTCGTTCTGAGATCTGCATAGAGTACAGGACGTGAGCTAGCCTTGTCGAGGTGTGATTGCGAGCTCAAGAGCGGGAGGAAGAGCAGCTATGTCTGGAGCCGCGGAAGGGATTGCCGGCCTGGCTTTGAGTGCCGTCAGCGTTGCGGCCCTATTTACGACTTGTATTGAGTGTTTTGATATTGTGGTTGCGGGGAAGAACTTCAGTGAGGACTATGAACAGCTCTGTACTCTGGTAAGTACCTCCTGCCTGTGAATAATAGTTGTGGTGGTCTCATTGATATCTATCGGGACCTGGAAGCTATGCAGCATGCTTTAAATTATGCCAAGTACAGTTGTAGCTGCTGCCCATTGAGGATATCGCTTTCCACCCGCTGTGAGACATTCTTCCTCAAAGATAGACAGGCATTTGTGATAGGCCTAGTCGGCTGACACATACCTTCTATTTCCGTGTAATCGCAACTGACTCTCGAAGTTTTCCTTACAGCGAGTTCGATTCGGCCTTTGGGGCGAATCAGTCGGCTTGATTCCAAGTCCTCACGATGGTCGAAAAGTGCGCTACAACAAGAACCTCGATCGATCCGACATCAGACCAGGACTTGATAGAACCCTCCACAACATAAAGTCACTGCTGGATCAAGCGAGTCAGGTTGATGATAGATACGGGAACAAGAGCCCACCACCAGGCTGGGACTTATCGACGTCTCGGGGCCTCAATGTCTTCAAAACATCCTTTGAGAGATTCAAGACCAACATCAAGAGGCATCAGAAGAAAACATCTGCTTGGAAGGTTACGAGATGGGCCATCCATGATGCCGACAAGTTCGAAGCCTTGATCAATCGTCTGAAAGACTTTGTCGATGGCCTAGAAAGCATCACTAAGTCCTTGGGATTACTCGAAGAACAACATACCAGACTACAACAAGAGATCGAAAGTATTTCGGACACGGAAAGTCTTCGATTGCTTCGAGATGCGTCCTCCAGATATGGTTCATCTCATCACGATGTGTCAGACACTGCGAGTCGCCGATTGATCACTGTTGCAGAGTCTATAATCGAGAGAAGGACTCTGCAGTCTGGTACGGGTGGAGGTGGTACAGCGGAGTCGTTTATCACAGCTAGGAGTGGACTTTCTACGGTAATAGACAGTTCGAGTAGCCTAGGTCCTGTTCCCGGTGCCTGGCCACAGCTCACCAGTGCAATCTCCTCGTACCCGAAGCTCTCGTCGTCTAGGCAGCTGAGTAAGTACAACGAGGGTGGTGGAGAATCTTGTAAACATGGGATATGGGGCGAACCCTTTTGCCCCAGATGCCTGCCGACGGGCAAGTCTTACCCCTCAGATACTACACAACTACCTAGCAGTGGCCCCCCAACGAACATCGTCACTGGCACGATCCCTGCTGCCGGGACCAGCGTCGTTGCTTCATCGACGACAACGGAATCTGTGGCTCTTGTCTACATATCCTCTCAGTTACCACAGAATCAACGTCTATTGGGTCAATTGCTGGCACGCGCCAAACCACGCCAACCTCAGAGCTTTGCTGCAGGAGATTCGGACCATGGCAAGAAACTTGCTACTTTGAAAGCGGAAGATGAGGATCGTTGGGTCAAACAATCAGTGAAATACCTAACGCAAGCTTCCAGCGGTTCATCTGCTGCGAAAAGAATGTTCTTCGAGCTTCGGCATATCAAGGAAGGGAAGGTGCCATTCGTCAGTGCCGTACCTGTTGGAGACAGCTTGACTAGAGTACTGGCAAGTATTGAAGGTCCACCAGAAACACCCTATGAAGGAGGCATATTCTGGATAATTATCAGTTTTCCGGACAATGATCCGCATAGACCTCCCATTATGAGGTTCCACACGAAGATATACCATCCCAACATATCACCACAAGGACATATCTGTGCAGACTACAGCGCAAAATGGAATGCAGTCTTGTCCGGAGACAACATGAATAATTCCGTCAAAGACCCACAAGCAATGTGGTACCAACCAAAGAAGAACCATGTGTAATGGACCTTGGGCGCATTGCTTACCGCCATCTGTGCACTACTCGCTATGCCAGATGTTGATGATCCCCTGGTGCCAGAAATCGCGCAGAAATATATAGAAGACTATGAAGGATATGTCAAGAACGCGAAGTCATATACGGAACGCTTTGCCACAGCTATCCGGCCACCGGATGACGACCTCTTTTTCCCAGAGAAAGAAGAATTCGATCAAAGTCCAGCGCCTCCGAGAACAATCACAAGCTCTCCAAACACGTCGGCGGCATCCTATATCGGCTCAATGGATACCGCCTCAGAAACAGCATTTACTTCTCCAGGTGCAAGCCTAACATCAGATCAAACTATCTCGGCGATACCTACCATAAATCCGTTGATTGAGCACATTTCTGAGCCCTCAGTCTCACGAAAATGGTCTCTTTTTAAACCTAAATCGGATGTAGATCATGTGAGAAGTAACGATGATTTGGTGGCATTGGTACGGAAAACTCGACTCCGGATGGGATCGCAACTCCCTCTAGCCAATGAACCAACAGAATTGGACATTGAGTTTGCACTCCTTGAGAAAGCTTTGCAATTCCTCGCAGCTTCGAATACCCATAGCGGTAGTGATCAATCCTTGAGAGCTTGTTATAGCAGCCTCCGACGACACTGCATAGATCATTTTCACACTTGTCTGAAAGTACGACCAGTGAATATCCAAAAACACAACTATAAGTGCGCGAGGCTCTTCGAGTTGTCCGTGGACTCCGCCTTGTTCGAGTCATGGAACTTCACCAGAGCCGTCGAGGATGTCCGGGACGTGCTCTCAACCATTGCTAGCAGGGTTGATACTGATTTCCAGTTGAATGAAATAGCACTTTGGTGTTCTGAGAAAACGGACGGGTTCCCAGCTTGTCTCGTATATCATCACTTGGTAGAGTACGCTCTGAATCGTGGTCTACACTTGCATGGCGCTAGGCTTCTCGAGGTGCCCTCGGTGTTAAAGTTTTTGCGCCCTCGAAGCACATTGTATACTGAAAGAAGACCAGAGATTGCTTCGGCCGAGGACGAAGAATCAATGCTGTGGTGTATGTGGTGTGGTAGCTTGGATTTCCAACGCTTCATTCCTGAAGTGGTACAACCGGGTACCAATGCCACCTATGTCGCAGGCCGAAACGATCTTTCTAGAAGGTGTGATGATGCTGAAGTGCAATTCAATTACAACAGCGGATGGCATACCCGGGGGTTTGGTCTCAGCGTCGCACACCCTGACATAGACTCCGTCACCAGTGATGTTAAATCGATTGAAGCAGTAACTCTTCAGCGAGATATATGGATTCAAAAGTACCGGCTTCTGCTTCGATATACTTCACCCAATCTGCAGCCACTGGAAATAGTCTTCATCTTCTCTGATATCGAGACAGCGGAGATGTGGCTTTCCACTATGGAACTGTTTCAGGGTATTTTGCGTGCACGTGAGAAGTGTCTTCTGAGAGGTTAGTCTTCCCGATCCTCGTTCATCTATCGCAATTGATGACAAGTGTAGCACCTATCGATGCCCACTATTCTCCTACACTTTCAGTGGTAGATCCAGAAGAAGTGAAGACAGTGACGACGACGTATAAACTATTTAGTTGATTATATTATACCAAGATACATGTCTTGTTCGGAGCGGCTTTGGAGATCAGATTCGCTCACCTTTGTTTCCACTTGCAAGAAAGATTTGTCTCGAATTGAGGTTTGTGAACATCTAACAAGTCTCGTCACTGCGATTTGCATGTTTCTAGTCAATAATATGCGTACATTGAATTTCCAACACATAAAACGCATGTCTTGGTGAAATCTCCAAAGAAACTAGAAGCATCAATATGTGCATTGAAGCCGTGAACCTCGGCAATCGAGCTTCCTCTCCCTGCTCAACAAATTTACCTCAGGTAATAGTTTGCCTAGTCCATAAACATGATTGTCCTTCCTTTTCTAAAACTCCTTCCGTGTCTGAAAGTCCCTCCGTTGCTAAAGGTCCCTCGGTTTCCAAAGGATCCTCCTTTTCTAAGAATCCCTCTTTTTCTAAAAGTCCCTCCTTCTTTAAGAGTCCTTCCTTTCTAAAAGTCCGTCCTTTTTTAAGTGTCCCTCCTTTCCTGAAAGTCCCTCCTGTCTAAGTGTCCCTCCGTTTCTCAGAGTCTTCTCTTTTATAAGACTCCCTCCTTTTCTGAAAGTCTGTCTGTTTCTAAAAGCCTCTCCTTTTCTAAGAGATCATGATCTCTTCATGATGCACTCTGGCCCGACCCAGGATCGCTAGACAATACCTGTAATTTCGCGATACCATTGCTTCGGAATCTCCTTGAAGTTTCAGGACATTCATGAGCACTATCTTTCGTTGGACTCGCCTTTGCCAATGGCAATTCTTCGAGAGGAAGGAACTTGATGGGGAAATCAGTGCCATGTCAGGTAGAATAGACATACCCGAGATTTGCAAGAATTCGATTCTGCAGGGTAGCTCTATATCGACACCAGCGCGGACAGCGCGAATCGCGCGGATTGCACACAATGCGCTGATAGTGCAAATCGCCCGAAATGCGAGGGTAGTTCCTACTACGAAAAGGGTTTATAAGGTCTTGCAGAAGTTTCGGTCTACCAACTCATATACTTTACTATCGTCGATTAGTATGTGGTGTAAGGAAAGCAAAGCATTTCCCTGCATTTCCAGCTTTACAGCCTGAATGTAGAAAGTAAGGTTGCCCGCACTATAGGTACATATGATTGCTCCATGACTCTCACAGTGACGTATATTGTCGTTTACTGGATCAGACGACCATACAATCATCCTTCAACAAATGTCCTAGGACTAGTAGAGTGCCAATGAATGTGGAAGTTGGTCTGAAAGTGGCCACGCTTCTGTACACACTCGAAATTCACCTCTCTTTTTCGCCTTTCTTCATCGAGACTAGGCCAACCAAAATCAATGCCCTAAAGTTTCCATACTTTTGACTGCTACCTCAAACAAGTGAGAGCGGATTCCTTAGATCAGACACAGACTCAGCTGTGAGCGAGAGATCTAAGGCTCTGATATACTTTCAATCTCTGAGCCTATAAGATTTCTTTCCACTGAAAGCAAGTTCTCCGTCCACTAAGAATGCTTGTACCACTTCTTCGCATTTTGGGTCAGGCTAGGCTTTAGGGTGCTGCGCTACCGAAAACATTGTAGGAGTAGTCTATTCACTTTCACACCTTCAGCTTTTCGAACATTATACTTAAACAGTACGCTTCAAATCTCTCGTATGCATCTCTCTACTTCAGACCCAATCAAAGCAGCACTATCCAACATAATCTCGATAGTGTCAACAAGCAAACAATAAGTCCTCCTCGACCACATTCAACTCTAAAAATGGCACTCTTCCCAGCAGCTATCGCTCAAACAACCACTGCGGTAGCCCAGACCGCATCACAAAGCGCAGTACCGACCTGCATCCCATCATCAGAGGACAAACTCTAAGCCGAACAACGCGTCATCATAACTGTCTTCGGGGTCTTCCTTCTGTTCTATATATGGACTGCTGTGGTGATCGTGTCAGTGTACTCCTGCTTCAATAGGCAGGTACGCAAATGGGTTTCAGTATACGCTCCTGAGAAAGACGTTGAGCTGTACATGGATTCTTTGCGAGGTCATATACTATTTTGAGCTGGAGAACTTTGAGGGTCATGAGCTTGGCTGCGACTGCTAGACTCATGCCATTGGGGTACAGGCGTTGAAGGAGGCGTGCTTTCAAGAATGGGCCCATGTACATAGAAATAGAAAGTATGTCGGTCTCAAAATATCTCGTGTAAATTTGATGCTGTAATCCGAAGAGTCCAATTCTGCCCCCGCTTGTCTACCAAGCTTCGAAAAGACAATTCACTTAAGAGTTAAATGAATACGCCATCATGACTCACACATCGTGACACTGTGCAACCAAGACGTAGATTTGATGTTATCCTTCAAATCAATGGAACCTTTGAGACTCAAGTGCTGGAAGCTCACTATTCATTACAATGGTTCAAATATCTATATCTTCCTCCATTCGCTGTGACCATACCGAGACGCACCTTCTCATACACCAGTTTGACAGAAAAGAAAGCAAACACAACCAATAATCCAACCTGCTCCCAGCAATTCTCTCTGTGCACAAGCTGCGCATGCCTGCAAGTTACCTGGTCTTGTTTACCTCGAGGTAGAGGTAGATCCAACGACGCCGTTACCCACACCATGTCCTTTCTCTACCTCGGTCGCAACGTCGTCTCTCCTACCTTCGTCATGCGTTTCCCAGAACTTCTGATTCATGTTCCGTCCTCGAAGCATACCCACAAGATCAAACGGATCGAACATCGTAACAATGAAGTTTCTGTTATCTTGATATCCAGGACCCTTGATCTCCGTGACTCCACCTTCAGCGAGATATATCTTATTGTCTCTCGGCAAGAAGCGCATCGGATGGTGGAAGTTCATCAAGAAAGAGTTGATAATCATGAGTGTGGCTTCGAACACGATGAAGAACCACTCATATCGAATGACAGGCGATAGCGACCCCGGATCGATGTTCCCCTTGAAGTTCAGACTGGCGATGGAGAAGTACTCGTAAGTGCGATAGATTGTTCGAGCGCCAATCAGGGCCGAGGAGCAGTATAGTGTGATCAGTACGGCGTTCAAGTTGAGTGGAAGTTGACCGGCCCTCTTGCATTTGAGATGAAAGTATGCAGCCAGTAAGACAAAACAAGCTAAAACTCCGAGTTGAAGGCATAGAGCAGCTTTGAGTAGCGACTTTCCTATGTTTTGTTTCGATTGTGGTAGGCTAGTGTTGGCCACGTAGGCGGCACCATTTCCATTGAGAGCTTCGACCACGGCCGAGAGCCCACCGAAGGTAGTGAGGATTCGTCCGGGGTGTATGGGTGAGTGGTAGGGAACGTAGTACAAGATGCGAGAGAGTATGAAGTAGTTTTGGAGTTCGTACACGGGCCTGTTAGGAATTAAGTCAGTGACTAACTGAGTTTGATGGAGGTGTGGCTTGACTGACGGTGCACAATAGATGAAGACCTGGCTCGAGATGTAGATGTCGATGTTAGAGTAATTGAAAGCCCCGACTTCTCTGAGAATATATCCAACTACAAAGATGAGGGCAGCCCACGGAAAGAGTCCGCTGACTCGCCAGCATTTGTAATGTCTGTTCTTGTCAAATCAGATACTTCTTGTACATGAACGGGTACTTACACGCATTGCCAGGTGTGCAGAATGCCAGATACTAGAAAAAAGAATGCCCAGACTACAGGCCCTGCTTTGCTGGGAGCGTAATACCACAGACTTCCGTCAACTTAACGGCGTCAGTCAGAATTTGCGTGGTGAAGGGGCTTGTCTACCGTATTGACCATTCTCCCCTCCCATTGTTTCGCAGGCTCAATCTTCGCTCGTGTAAAATGGTTTCTGGCAAGGCTGTTGATAGTGATACTCTGTGAAGGCTATGCAAGGTGCGCCGTACTTGATTGGATAAGAGAAATTTGATCTGTACTCAGAAGAAAGCTGGGGATAAAAGACAATGAAAGCAAGGATGCAAGCTGATATTATACTCAAGGCAAGAGTGAATGTCCAAATTGAACATGATTGCAGATAACATGCGGTATTATATGACCTCTCGAATCAGGGTCTCAATGCAGAAGCATTCTGCGAGTGGCTTGGAATGCCGTGTTGAATGCGAAGATGCCTGTCAATTGTATTGATATTATTGGACGCCATGTCTCGTCCCGCTAATCTCGAGTCAACCATGATGGAAAACAATCGTGAGCTTAAAAT
Source organism: Mollisia scopiformis (assembly GCF_001500285.1). Classification (NCBI taxonomy): domain Eukaryota; kingdom Fungi; phylum Ascomycota; class Leotiomycetes; order Helotiales; family Mollisiaceae; genus Mollisia; species Mollisia scopiformis. The sequence continues at coordinate 390,767 of NW_017263596.1, forward strand.
GACGACCCATGAAATGTGGAAGAAACAGTTCTGCCTAGCAGTGCCTTGCACCACTTGGAAGATGCGTTGGCTTGGCTTTCATACTGAGGGTTTTTCGTGATTGAGATGTCAAAGGTTGTTTGACCCATGGCTGTGGAGGCGGTGTTGATCTCGTGCATGTCAGAAGTCTATCGTCGGGCGCCGATCGTGGGTGATACTGGGCGATGGCTTCGTATGTGCTAAGTGCGCTCGCATTTGAGTGAGGACTGTAAGACGGGAAGATCGTAGAGCCGAAAAAGGGAGCTCATCTCGTGGCAGATCATTCACGTGATAGCCACACGCTTACTGACTGGGCAGTATGAAGTTGTGGACCTGACCAGAGAGAGTATGAAGAAGCAATCCACCCGGCAAATGATCGAGACCGCAAGTAGGAATTGTACTTGGATAGGCTCTTGATCTATGCGGATAAACTATAATCATTGACGTCCTCATTGATAACCGTTCTTTGGGAAAACAATATCCGAGACTTCTCATAAAGAAACTCACACTCGTATGAAGATTGAATTCAAGAACTTAGCATGTGTGCGATTTGGTTTGGTGTTCAAGCAGATAGAAGGAAGCTATCTCAATCAAGTCAAGTATCGGGGATCACGTGCACTCGTTGCCCAGCCAGCAAACCTTGCTTGCATCAACACCGCCGCCAAAGTGACTTCGGTCCAAATCTTTACACATCGCGACAACGAAAAACCAAAAGCAAGTCAGGCAGGGTGCAAGTGACTCTTGCGAAGTTAGGAACTTGGAGTTTGTGTTTCTTTGGTTCCTTTTCATTATTTACTACCCTCAATTGGCCCATCATGTCTGTCAGAGGTAGGTCGCGCTCCCAACCTCGAGATACTTCTAGCTAACTTATCCTTTAGTGGTGGCACGAATTCGGCCTCTATTGGACAAGGAGCTCGATAAGGATACGATTGTACGCGCAGAAAATGGACCGGATGGGAAGCTCAATATCGTTCGCATACCAAATCCAAAGAAAGAAGAGGAGGAATTTAGCTTTACTTTCAATGGCGTTTATGACATGGAGACCACACAAGAGGAGCTTTTCACCAACGAAGGTATCTACATCCCATGAGGCTAGGTCGGGAGTTTCCCTAATGCCTTATAGTTGCGCCGCATATAAAATCACTTTTCGCCGGCCTGGATGTTATGATTTTTGCATACGGCGTTACGGGAACCGGGAAGACACATACCATGCGGGGAGGCATGAAGCTTTTCGACAGAGGAATTATTCCGCGAATGCTCAGCAATATATACCGACGTGGGAAGAAAGTGAGCAAAGATTCGGGAGGAGAAACAACTGTCAATGTGACGATGTCCTATTACGAAATCTATAACGACAAAGTTTACGACCTCTTCGAACCGCCCGAGCAACGATCGTTAGCAGGTCTACCATTACGGGAGAACGCTGGAAAGACCGTGGTTGTTGGCTTGTCAGAGAGGGCTTGCAATGACTTGAAGGACTTTGAAGCTCTATACATCGAAGCAAACAACAACAGAAGCACAGCTGGAACGAAGCTCAATGCGCAAAGCAGTCGAAGTCATGCTATTCTTATGGTCAAAGTTACCCAAACCAATGGAGACGAGCAATTGATCAGTACAGCATCAGCGATTGATCTAGCTGGTTCCGAGGATAATCGACGTACAGATAATAACAAGGAGCGCTTGGTCGAGTCAGCCAGCATCAATAAGAGTTTGTTTGTGCTTAGTTCTTGCATCGATGCTATTGGACGTGGAGACAAGAGAATACCATGTAAGTATCTCCATGGTGAATTGGGCACCTGATTATTGTCAAAGATCTGACGGGATAATTACTGACTGTAATCAGACCGAGAAAGCAAAATGACGAGAATCCTTAGCCTTGGTCAAAACAATGGCATTACTATCATGATCCTCAATCTGGCTCCGCTTAGATCATATCACCTCGACACACTTTCCAGTCTTAACGTGAGTTCAAGAGCGAAGCGAATTGAGGTCCGAGAAATCGAAAATGAGGTGGTTTTCACCCAGCCGCCCAGAAAAACCGCTCCTCTCACAGGACAATCCATCCAACGTCAACCATTGAGGCCATTGGCGAATGCGCACAACACCCATGTCAATGCCGGGGCTCAGAAGGGAGACAAGCCAGCTAAGGCGTTCTCCGTATATACTGACAAGAGCAAACCTTCGGTTTCGAGATCATCCACACAGCCAGTTCGAAGGGCAAATTCCACCAGCAAGAGAACATCGGATTCTGCAGGCAATACTAGACCAGCTAAGATGGCAAGACATAATCTGACAGGAGTGAGATCTTCAACGGAGATGTCTTCATCAAAGATCGAGGAGTTGATTGAGCGAAAGGTACAGGAAGCACTTGCGAACCGTGCTCTGGAGCAGCCAGCACCCAGTGCCTCTAACGAGATCAGCGAAGCAGTTCAAAGACGCCTCGAAGCTCTAGAAAAGCGCATTGAGAGTGGTGAAGCTGAGGATGATACCAGAGCTGAAGGACTTCGTTTCTTGCTGATGGCAAAGCAACATAAAGAACGCGGAGAAGATGTGTCTGCACTGAAGATGTACGAATTGGCAGTTCCATATTTTCCAGGTCAGGAGAGACTGCAAAAGAAGATCGATGTCCTGAAGGCAAAGATTGCTGCGAAAAGAGAGGGCACATTGAAGGTGTCTATTCCTTCGGAGACGGTGGTGAAGAGAACACTGGCTACAGCACCCATTGCTCAACTTCCATCACCTGTGGATTCTCTCGAGAATATCATAGAAGAGCTCGAACAAAGACCGCTTGCGAAAGTCCGCAAGGTCAGAACCAGTGCTCAGTCGGATGCAGACTTCAACGGCTCGGCGATCATCCAAGCAGATGAATACGATGAAGACGATAGTTTCTCCTACAAGACGTCTAAGTCTAAGAAACCCAAGTCCAAGTCCGCAAAATCGGCACTGCGTATCTTTGCAGACGAGGCCGAGGGTGATGCTCCAAGACCAATGACACCTAAGACGAGACAGCTGTTGGATATTGTCAATTCACGGAACGTTGCAATGATTACGGGTCTCAAGGGCGTAGGCAAAAAGAAGGCAAACGACCTGGTCGAATTCTTGGAGCTTCGGAACGAGGATGAAGGCGGCAATATTAAGACCCTTCAGCAATTGGAGGCTGTTCCTGGTTTGGGAAAGGCCACTGTGGAGAAGGCGTACAAAGGAATATCTGCATTGCTTGTATGAATATGGGATTATGGCGTTGCATTGTTTGGAGTCATGGTTGTTGGGTATACCTTACACTGAGGGAGTTTGGAGTATACATGTAGATCATCATTTGACCATAGCATTGATTCTTTCGTCCACACGTCCGAGTCTGAAGCTCGATCCGATGAAAGTCTGTGGCCATTACACAGGCTGAATGCCTCGGACAAAGTTGTCCCTTTACTCTCTCCAGATACGGATATTCGATTCTTCCATACGGTCCGTGACATATTCCGATGAAACTGTTATGATGCTTGGCTACGCGGTGGTAGTCCACTCAAACAATTCTCGCCACCCGGTCCTATGAAGCCTGGCTCAATCTACCTCAGCTTTCATGTACTCCGCCGCAATCAATATATGTACGCAAGCATGAGTATCACTGATACATCATACTTTTAGCAGATCTCCTCGTCACTAAGGCATCGATTCGATCAAGTGAGGAAGAAGCAAATGCCGTATTTTCTATATTTGGCCTCAGGTACACCACAGCATCACAAGCCACGAGTACCAAACCATCCACTTATCCATCCTATCGCTTCCCTTCCTGCACCTCATCGACGCCAGCCGTCAAAATTTGGGCTGGGCCGATGATCACTTCCCCTCCCCGACTAAATTCGCCCCTTTTCAATCACGTGATGCTACTTAGTTCGTTCCAGCCCATGAGATCGACAGTCCATCATTTCACAGTGACGTTCAAGCCACATCTAACGTTCAGCCCGTTTGTTCATGTCCGTCCCTTTCAGCTACCAGTAATCCACTCTAGATGGACAGACAAGCTTTCTTCAAACGCAAGGTTGCGGTCGAGAAAATGGCTCATGGCTGACGGGTAGTCCGAACACTTAACCCGAATCCAACGAAACTGCTCGTGTCTCGACGGGAATCACGATCGTTGCTACCTCAGTCATGAGTTGATGAACAGAAATAGCCTGGTGACCCCATCCAATGTGGTTTTGGATATGGGTTGTCGATCCCCCGCTCCCCTGTACCGTCCTCTTCCATCATCGCTTGTAGATCCAACCCACATGGAAAATCCCAATTCCCAAAGAGAAAAATCCGCTGTGTCACTCGTTATCGGTGTCGACGATCTCTGGCTGCAAGAGGGACTGTTGTGGCTCCTCTCTCATGTGTGGCTGCAAGTCCATCCAATCCCTATCCCAACCTATTTCTGACTCAATGGTACAGCAGGATGATCGACCATGGCCCAGTCTCGCCAGCCCGGCGTCTCCCAGAGCACCGTCTCTCGTCTTTCACCGCCACATCTCGCACGTGGAAGCTCCAATGTGGATGTCTCGCTGCTTCAACGACTGCAGCAGTAGTCCAGCCCCCCGTCCCCTCCCCTCCCCTCCCCTCCCCTCCCTTCCCACCAGCCTCACATGAGCAGCAGCAGCAGCAGCAGCAGCAGCGGGGTCGGCAGCGGATGCACTGCAACTCTGCAATGCGATGTGCTGGCAGGCACGTACGTCGTGCCCTCTCACGAATCAGAGCCCGCAACGGCATGCCATCCATGTGCAGCTGGAAAGGGATCAACCCGTCTGTTCCTGACAGCTGTGTGTTGGTCCCGTGGTACCGTCCCCGTGTTCACACCTACCCTCTCCTATCCTGCATCTTATCTCCCACCTATCGATCGAGTACGATCTCTCTCTCTCTCTCTCTCTCTTGAAGCATCGGCCGGAAAAATGAATACGCTGTAGAACAAAAAGGCAGCAGCGCTTGCTGTAGCGAGACATAGCTCTCTCGTAACAAAAAAAACACGCACACGATCCCCACACCAATTTCCTCTTCACTAACAAAAAACCCAAACAAACAAACAAACGAAAACAGAAACTCGTGACGAACTTAACTATTTTAACCCCAACCCATCTCTTCTAGCTTAACTGCAACTGCCTAGCTAAACCAACTAGCCGTGGCTCAACGGCACCACTCATCCACCACCTCGGAAAAGAGGGGACCTTCCTAACCCAACCTAACCTAACTAGCCAGCTAGCTAACGAATTACGACAGCCAACTCGCCACTCCCAATGAGAGAGCGAGCGAGAGAGCCACGCTGTGGCTGGGCCGTTATCCGGCGCTGATCGTTCCCCCTTTTCTATGTACCCTTAAAAGTCAAATGGGATTGGAAGCCTGGACCCTTAAGCGAGGTGTATGTACGAAGGGTCTAGAACTGCACGATGCACGAATGTATCCATGACGAGCTGAGAGATTGGAGAATGGTGGTCGGTGGTGAGTAGTGAGCAAAGAGCCGTTTGTCATCGTTGTGCTTTGGTGGTGAGGAGGTTGGGGTTTCGCACGTGTTGGCGTTAGATAGAGTGATGGAAAACGGTTCTTTGGCGGGGTGGGGACTAGATGTATGGTTGGGTGGGGGCAGTGATAGAGTGAATGAATGAGTAGTGAAAGGAAGTGGGTAGTGAAAGGATGAATGAGGGAAAATGGCACATTATGATAAGATTGAGAACGAATTTGTGTTTGTGTATATGCGAAATATTGTAGCAATTTTTGTATATTGTCCAGGCGAACCCCTTCAAGATTCCCGACTTAGCAGTCTGATGATGCCAATCAATATACGCCGTCCATCATTCCATCCATCCATCCCTCTCGTAGCTCTCAACTACAATTTCCACCACCAAAGATAAAAAAAATCCATCATGTTACTTCGTGACGCCATATGTAATGAGCTCTCAGCAGCCAGGTCCAACAAAAATAAAAATAAAGTGTATACGTCGCTCTTTCAATAAGTTGAGCTTGAAAGGAATGACAGCCGACAAGAAGCCAGCAAAATATGTTCGAGAAATAGTGGGTGGGGAGGCCCCGAAATAAAAGTTTGAAAAGACAAAACACATCCCATAAATCCGGCATCTCGGCGTAAACATTATGTATCTTCGCCTCTCCATGCATAACCTCTAAAATGAACTGAAGGAACGGTTGTTGTGGACAAAGTGTTCCAAAGAGTGGAACTGGTATCTTAGAAAGCAACGTGACGCCAATCAGCCCCGCCCATCCTTTAGGCAATACATGGTGATTCCAGAACAATTACATGACCATAACAAAGGGTCTTGGGTATAAATTAGAAGGAGGAAGAAAAAATAAAGTGTGTCGTAGAAGAGGACATATTAAAACATTAGGCGAAGTTCGTATCCTTCGGTTTGGACGACATTTTGGGTACCACTGGCGTTGTCGCTGTCCACAGCAACATCGATTGACATTTCCCATTCGCGCTTGACTTGGGAGCTTCGAACATCGGCGATCTCCATGATGATGTCTTGGCCTTCGGCCATTTCACGGATGACATCGTCATCCACCTCGACTTGGAGACCTCGATCGAGGACATGGAGTGTTCGGAGTATTTTCGTGGGTTCTAGGCTCCATTTCGAGGCGATGGCGTTGGTAAAGTCCCGAAGCGTCCGTTGCATGATATATACAGCCCTGTAGTATTCAGGCTTATCTGGCTGGTTGGGGTTCCTGTGAAGAATGTAGAAACTCGCCACAGGTTTGATGGGTCGATCGAGCACTGGTGGTTTGTAGGAAGAATCCACACCGAGAGCTTCGATCCACCCACTGAGATTGCCTGCTTCATCCGTCTTCGGAACTTTTGTGATTTGATCAGGCGGGCTTGCCAACTGCTGAGGGTTTGACGATTGTACATCTGCAGGCGCCAGAGGCTGGTATTCGCCCCATTGACCAGGTTGGTTAGGCGCAGACCCAGCCAAAGCCTGTGATTGCAAGGAGATCGAACTCGGAGATGGTGACACCAGTGAAGACGTGCCTGCTGTTGAACTTCTATCGCTCGTTCTCTGCTGCCACATGGCACTGCCTCTTGAATCCACCTTTGTAAGATCCAATGGTTCTCCCACAAGAGCGACTGGGTGAAGATCGGGATCGTCCTGTTCGGAGCCACGAAGGTAGAGAATGCTCACAGGTCTTGTGCTTGTAAACATATCTTGCATTGTTTGCAACTTGAAATGAAGGTCTTCTTCGATAGGTGGTCGGCCTCCGGCGGACGATTGAGAAGACATAGACCATGTTCTCTTGTGTTTTTGAACCTTTCCGGGTCGTTGACTCGGTTGAGGTTTGACTGTGGTCGATCCAGTTCTCTTTCGTTTGCCAAAGTCTTTCATTCCCGTTTCGGCCTGAGCAATTTGTTGCTTGAGCTTGTCGATGGTTTTCTTAACATGAGCGACATCGTTTGAAAGTTTGCGCTCCGCGCCGTGATCTCTGAAAAGTTTGACTTTACAGTACGCAACTTCCGAGAATTCAGGGCTTGAGCGAGGCGATCCAGTAGATAGGGTTTCGGTCTTGGCGCAGAGTCGTACCGGTATTCCTTTCACACCTTTTGAATGACTGAAGTCGGTTGAGAGGAAGTTGAACCGAACTGCGATGTTGCATTCGGGCGCACCATTCACTCCTGGAGTCCAGATGACAGAAAATCCATCGAAAGACGCTGTGTCGAGTTCTACTCGAGTGCGCTTGTCGTCGCTCTCAGCAGGCTGATTTGCTTCCACATACTCAACTGCTTGGAGCTTGCCACCGCGTTGATGTGCCTCGTTGGTTCCTCGGCCTTCCTTCCACAGCTGCCAGCAAGTTGCAGGCCTTTGTCGCTGTTGCTCATCTTCAAAAGATATGCGAACAAACGTCCTATATCGAGTTCCTGGGACCAGAGGCATAGTTGTCGCAGTGTCAATAATAGAAACGGAATAAGCTTGGCCCTTGTTCAGATAAGTGACTGGAATCTCCTCAGAATGCTTGATCATCGCGGTAGGAGCATTCAGAGTCACATGAAACCGGAACTTTTCAGCTGATGGGGGCATTGCAGCTGCCATGTTGTAATGCTGGGGCTGAAAACTCATCATAGGAGAATGATGCTGGATGTTCGAGTCCATGGGTCCCATATGTCTATCGTCGTCCATAGGAGATCCATCCTGTTCCATAGTTTCATATCCAGTGTCTTGGTGGACGAAAGAAGATGGGGCAAAAGATGTCTGCTGTTGGTGTTGTTGATGCTCATGCTGCGGATGGTGCTGTTGGCCGCTAAATGGGTTGTAATTTTGGAAATGAGGAGGCATATGGTGGCTGTACGCAGACATATCCATCATAGTATGGGTGTGTATGCCTTCTGCTGAGTTGGGCAGCGACAAAGGTGTTCCCAAGCCCATTCCCAGGCCCATACCTGGTGTGTGAAGGTCGCCAGCTTGATTATGATATAAGGTGTTCGTGCCTCCAGGGGTGGGAGTATAGTAGCCTGGCGGCTGGTTGGCGAAAGCTGAGAAAGCGAAGGAGTTGGGATCGAGGAGTGAGGGAGTAAAACGCCATGGTTCATGTTGTGCCCTGGGTGTTGGGTCAAGATCTTTCAAATCTTCGTGGCCCGCGCTGTGATGTCTAAGTAGAGAAGGTTAGCAACCGTTTTGCAGAGATAGTCGCAACGCCGAGCTCCCAAACGAACTTCTTGTCGGTACATTTCCTCGCGAAGTCAAAATAGAAGTGCGCAAGAGGGATCGCCTAATGAAGAGGGGAAAGCACGTACCTGTCAGGATGTGGGCCACCCGCGATGGCTCCCTCCAGCGTGGTATTCCCAGAATTTGAGCCGGCCGAAGAGGTCGCGACAGCTACTTCTGGGAAGGTCTGGCGAAAGTTGGCGATGAACTCATCGCCAGGCTTTTGCGAGGATGTCCTACACACAATAATTGTCAGCCATGCCCAGTTTCCAGCGAGCGCAGTGAGGGTGTGCAGAGCAGTGCGCTTCGATGCGTGAGACTTCGTGGGCGCGGGGTCTTTTCGTCTACTGGAGCGAATTTCAGCAACTTACCGATTTCGAAACATCTGGAGATATGGTGGCTGAGGACTGTCTAGAGTTCCTCATGCATTCCACCGGGGATATATTTTTGCGAAGATGGTATTTCGTATGGGGCGCCAGCCAACGTCGTCGATATGGGGGCAGCGTCAGATGGGTCACCACAAGAGGTGTGCAAGATGGTCGTCGTCGAATGTGTCTGAAGTGGAAGTAGTAGCGAGCGTGATGGTCCCGTGGTGGTGGCCAGGTCAGGTCAGGTCAAGTCAAGAGTCTTTTCATCCAAGTAGGCACGGGCGCAACAGCGGCGAGGAGGCTGATGTTATATGAAAAGTGCTGGATGAATGGGCTAGTGGAATGACGGAAAGTTCCACAATCGAGCTCCAGAAGAAGTACTTGACATGGGAGGGGGGGGTTAAGACGCGAGTTGACCAGGGTGTAGACGAGGAGGGTTGAAGGGGAGGAGACAGAAGGAGGAGCAGCAGCAACAGCAGCAGCAGCAGCAGAAGCAAGAAACAAAGGCAGATCCAAAGCCCACACTATGCAAGTGGAGGCCGACGTGGAAGTGGAAGGGAAATGGGTATGGTATGGGATGGCATGGGATGGCATGGGATGGCATGGGGTGGGATGGATGGATTACTTTCGGTTGTACCGTCACTGGTACCGTCCGTACACCTCGCTCCGTCCCCACGCAGGGAGCATTAATACTGTAGAGCAAAGGGCACGCAAGGTAGGGTACTGTAGGTACTGTAGGCGTCGTCGGGATGAGGGAAGAGCGTACAGTACTGTACTGTCGACGCACGGCTGCTGGGTTGGGGCTGCTGTACTGTCCGGTACGGATTGCGATTATTGCTTAGGGTGGGAAAGTAGCCTGGTCAGGGCCCTCTGACTACTGTCGCAGCGGAGCACGTAGGGACGAGACTAGCTTGAAAGGGGAATGGTTCAGGGAAAAGAGGCAGAGGCATAGAGGAAGAAGTGGTTTAGTCGGAACGGAGGGACGGTAGTGTGATTGATTGCTGGGATGGCATGGCATGATTGAGGGTTAAGCAGAGCCGGAGACAAGAGCGCAAGAGAGAGAGCAAACCGACGGGGGAGGTACAGCAGTAGTACAACGGTGGTTTGTTGCTTGAGATGGTGACGGAGCCAGATCCAAAGGGTAGGTAGGTAGGTAGGTAGGTAAGAAGTGGTCGACCAGGTCTACACATCGCGCCGGGCATTGGATCGCTGGAAGCAGCAGCAGTGGGGCCGGGGCCTGTCCTGCGAAGAAGAGGCGGCCTCCCCTCCCTGGACCCTGGAACAAAGCAGCGTCGATAGCGTCCGGGGCTACGAGACGCGCTAAAGCACCAGCACGTCCTCAGCCACAGCCACAGCGCATGGGGAGGTGATCATCGAGAAGTCAGTGGCGAGTATGGGCGACGAGAGAATTGCGGTCCAGCGCGATGCCGTTCGCTTGAGACACCCGATCCGGCTTAGGGGAAAGGGGAAGGAGGAAGGAAGGAAGTACAGTAGCAGAGTCAAATCAAAGTGAGAGAAGGCCTGAAGGCCAGGGAAGAACGAGGAAGACAGACAGAGCTCACTCGAGGACCCAACCCAACCATCCCATCGCCCACGATCGACCACGCCATAGGGGCGACGCTGTGTTCCGAATAGCGCTGTAATTCCAACCGTATCCAACGTCTACCTACCTAGCATCCATCCATCCATCCATCATCAAGCCGACCGAAGGCCCTGGAACCATCGTCGCTGGAACCGCCGCGCCGCGCTGCGATTGCGCACACCCACTGGCACGACGGAACGTCGCAGCACCTGGAGCGAACAGAGAGAAGAGAAAGAATCATCCATCCCCATCATCTCCCCATCATCGACGCGCTGTGCGGTGCATCAGCATCACGTCGCGGCATCCACTCATCACGCCCTCACCTCCTGGCCCCGAGACATGGATGCGGGGGAGTTGCTTCTGCCAGTGTGGGCTGCTCTCTGGTCACTGGAGCATTACTCTCCGAAAGCTGTAGCACGTCCTGTGCGGAAATCGCATTGGACAACCCGGATGAGAAGAACGATGCCATTTTTCGGTCTCCCATCTTTCGTTTTACCCAATATACCCACGCTGCCCGCCCATGTCCCTGTCATTTTATTTCGTGCGACACCCTCATCATGCTAAGCGACCACCACCCGTCCGCCTTCCTGCGGCCTCTCGCGGTGCTCTGTCTGTGACCCTTCCGGTGCGACGGCGAAGGGAGACGTTCAGAGGCCACTCGCTCTTGCTGATGGGTGCACAATATGAAGATGGGGAGATCTCGAGCAGTGATTGTGGTCTGCTCTCAGCTGTCGTCGTCAGTTCACGGTAACGATCGCCATCTGGGCCCGTCGATATCGACACAGCCACACAGCCACAACGCACCTCGAAGATACCGAACTTTGAAGCGCTCCAAAAACAGTTGGTCTTCAGTTTGACACCTCGGCGGTGCGACCAAGTGGTTCTACTGATTCGCTACCTTGTTTCTAGCCACAGTGATCGTCAACCAGAGCCAACGTCCACCTCGACCTCGGACTCAAACATCTTCGTTTCGACTACTTTCTTCATAATCAATCGGTCAGATCAGACTGAGGATTGTTGATGACTTCACTCGGAGATGAGGTTCATTGAAGTGTAATATGGCACGGCCGCCAAGGATCTCGCAGCGGCACACCCTACGCATGGTATACTAGTGTCTTCCTTTCCCAATTAGTCCCTCCAGCGTGTATTTCTTTCTTATCTCTCGGCGAATGAAAGTCGAACATGGAACCTAGTCTTCCCAAGTCACTCCCGACTCTGTAATGGTCTAGCAACGGCGAGATTACGAAGTACCTAGAGACTGCATGAAAGTGTTTCTCTAGTTACTCTTTTCGGGTTGATAGGGCTGCAAAGCTCCAAGGACTCCCCCAAAGCTGTCATTGTGTGCCCCTGCGTACCCTGCATGAGAAGCCTTCTCGAACTAATATATTCCGATATGAAATCGGCGTTTCCTTTCTGTATTGGGACCATCTCGATGCAATGCGAGGTCCCCTTTCAATATACTCTCGGGCCGGATGCCTCTTTCATGTCACAGAGCCGCTTCTGGAGGTATATCCAACGGCTAGATCATAATATTAAGGTTTCCTGGGGACGACTTCTGAATTTCAATATCTTAGATCTGGACGAGAAGAACGATGATGGAGAAGAGGCCGAGAAGACGATGAATCTGCTGGGATCGCAGATTACACGTCGAGCTCATGGGCGCCAGCCAGCGTCTGTTTCGTCCAGTCTTCGATGATTTACGGACCGCTAAAGCGCCGTCCCCGAGGCACCATCACAGACCGCATAAACGTACATTAGAGCATAATCATCTGACGGCTCATTCGGGCTTCCATTGGCCCAGCGTGTCCATGATCTCGATGCGTGTAAGATGAGAGCTCTGTGGCAAGTCAACCGCTGGATGCCACGTTCATCTGCCAATGCTGGCTAGCTTTTTACGCCATCAGACGTTGAGCTTTGACAAGCGCTTGAGACTCTTGAGTTCCACGAGTTCGTCCACATCATCCTTCCCTGCGGGAAGCACAGCCACATCTTCTCCCTTAAGACACAGACTGGTGAGAACTAAACCTTCTGATCAGCCTCTAAAACAACTCAATCCTTCGGCACTTGGACGTTTGGGATTATGTTTCTGTTTCCCTGAGAAGTCTCCGACGTAGCATTGCATTACTCGTACCATGGTGCAAAATGGGTAAATTTGAGGGGTCTTTCACACACATATGAGATTGTCTCGCGGTGGAGGTGTTCTCGCCGATGGGTGTGGTTGAGCCCCCGTTCTCTTCAAACATGACATGGAGATCGCAAATTCGATGCAAGTTCACAATGCGATGCTTTTCCCTCGGCTAGATGCGCAATTTCGAGCTCAGGCTCAGGCTCAGGCTTAGGCACAGGCATGGCCCATAGACGATCTGGGCCTCCGCGATCGAGATGAAACGACAATGCTCCATGAGCCATTTCTTCCGAGGCCGATTACTTCCTAATTTAACGTTAGATGTGGCGCTCAAGACGTGGCTTGACACATGCTGTGGCGCAGCTCTCTCTTCCCGTGTCTTAGTTCAGGGGCTGCTTTTACGGTGCGAACGATGATGTTCCCAGAGCAAATCAAATTCTACAAGAACGGCACATTCCCCTCGATGACATTCTGGATCTTCAGGAAGTTTCTTTTAGTGCACGTTGTGTCTTTGCCTTGAGACATCTGACGCCGACAAGTTCGGCTCGGTAAGGTCTTGTTTCTCAGCCTCAGGCACGCCTTATTTCTCCAAGGTGAGAAGCACCCCCACGAAATTTTGGAAGAGCCAGCAGTCATATCCGCTCTGGGATATTATTTTTTGGCAAGGCATAAAAGTCACAATCACTTTGCAACCTGCGGCAAAAGTTCCTCGGCGTTACTCTCCTCCTTTCAGTCTCTTTCCCACTCAGCCTGGCTCTTCATTCAATCGCAGACCTCACCGCTATCTACCTCTCCCACGGTATTTCCCCTCATGAATCATGTTCACTGTCGGAGGGACCCTTGTTTCTGCGCCTTCCACCGACCGACAGAATGCGCGCGCAAGTCGCACGTAAACTGCAGCCATCAGAGGCGCCGGGCATCAATGGTCCTAACTTTTGCCAGAGACAGCAATACGTAGTGGGCTTCGGAAGAAGGGCTGGACGCGGCTTTTGCGTATGCTTTGTTTTGTGTCGCCCCGTTTCCGACACATGTAGTGAATGGCTCACAGGTTCTTTTCCTTCGGTCGGACCTGGTAATTTGATTTGATTGATTGTGTATGTTTTTGATATGCGTCTCCAGCGGCCTCGGCTTGACACAAGGATTGTGCGTCTTCTGTCGCTGAGAGAGAGAATTAACCATCGCATACGTTCCACCGACGTCATCGTTATTTTGTTCATGCCGCATCTCATTCGTCCGCAATGTGGTCATTTGATTGAGAAGGACTTTCACCTCTCCCAGGTTCCCATGGGCCGGGTATCGTAAATGTCTTGACGTGGCATCACGACCCTGAGCCTGCTGCAGTGCAGTCGCAGTCGCAGTTTGGACCTGCAGAAAGGTTGAAGGTTGAAGAGTCGATGCGCAGGCAAGTCGAAGGGCTGGTGAAGAGTCTAGATTCACAGAGACCTTCAGCACCGCTGATGCCGCGCATTCTGGGGAAGAAGCTAACGCACACTCTGAAACATTCACACAAGTCACTCTCACTACTCTACCGTACTTCGCTGAGGCTTGACGGAAGCAGGCATGCTCATCCTCATCCTTCTGGAAGCGTCGTGTTGCCTGAGGTGGCTGAACCCTTTCCACCGTGCTAGGGCCCTAGGGTCGCCAATTCGAGGCGTATCGTTTCCGCGGTGTCGCAATTTCTTTACGCTACAGTAGTCTGCTCACTACTACTTGCCCAAACCCTTATCATTATTGCAAAGATACATGCGCTGTCAAGTGCGATTCTGACGGACGAACTTTGAAAGTTGCCTGCTCCCAGAAACATGCCACTTCACACCGCTGACCTATATGTCGCGCTTCGTATATCTGTTCCTGGCCGTCGGTTGTCAGCGACAGAATGGCTTTTGTCGCAAAACCCCTCTTCATGCCACCAGATCCGCATATCCTCCAGCCACAGTTGCTGCTCTAACACCACGCACCCATGCACAAACTTCTCATGATTCACAACTACCGCACGTCAGCCCCTGCATCGAAAAAAAGCGGTTCGCCAGCTACGTCATACTTCACTCTTCGTGTCCGAAGTCTTTGAGCATCAACCCCTTCTGCTATCAACGGGGGAGGCTGACATTATTGACATGCCGCTAAGGAAATACTTTAGTACTCGGGGTATCAGTTGTGCCAAGCCTTCGAGAGACTTCTTCGATGGCAGGGGAAAATTCTCCAATAAGATCTGATAAATCGGTGAATCGTTACTTCCTTAGGTAAAGTCTACTCAAAAGAACTGACCCCTGTTTTTACAACTGAGACCCCGGTGACGAAGTACCTCCGACGGAAGCTCAGGCAAACCCGGCACAAATATCAGACATTTGCCTTCTCATTCGGCCATTTTACCTACTCGGTGGCATGGTCGCGGAGCTGTCAAAAAGTTCGCCACGGGACGCTAGGATACAGCCATAGCCACGCCCCATCATCCCCTGGAGCCGAATCAATTGCGACGACCCGAAAAAACCAATGTAAATCTTTACCTTCATCGTGCTTCATCTTGGGGAAAGAAAATAAGAACACGAGCGCTGGGCTCCACTCCGATATCCAAGATGCTAACTTCGGAAGATTATGTTTCTATCTTTAACAATGGGGGCCTGGTTGGACCCTTAGATCTGCAACCTCAATTGAGAAGTTGATCTTCGAAAAGAAAAATTTAAACCTTCGGAAGGGTCACGAAAGGGCGGGGTCTGACACGACGTCATTGATTCTATTCAAAGCGTCGAGTCCAATTGCCCAAGCGATGCGGCGATGTGACCACAAGGGTCCTTTTCTTCTCCTGCCGGCAACCGAATCGTACTCCACTCCCCATTCAGGGTCTCACGAAGACGTTACATGGTGTATATCTTGCATCTTTTCAATTTGTTAAAGTTCACCGGACGTCGATCATCGCATCCGGAAGTTGGTTTGACTTTTTATTTTATTTTTGTTTTTAATTCTTGTTTTTATTTTTATTCTTGTGGTTGGCCCGTTCTTTGGGTTTGGGACATCAGATCTTGATATTCGCCACCGGCGAGCATGTATCCTGTCCCACCATGAGGCAAGAACCGTACGATGAGCCAGCTCTGCAACATTGATGTGCGTATAGGGGGAGCAGTGCATTGCAGAACGATGCATAGCAACGCCGATGCCCCCCGCTCTTTTGCCCACCCTGAATACGACCCTGCGCCATCTGAGGAGCTTCCCCGATATTTCTGTGGGGTGTACAAGACCGCAAGACCGTTTCTATCCATGATTTCAGCTGGCTTTGTTATGGAGAACATCCGTTTACCTTTCAAGTAACAATTCATTGGAAAAGCAATAGCGAGCACGAGACCTCCAATGAAGTCAAGATATCAGAAGCTGCTCCCTGCCTATAGTAACATGTAAAGACTTGTGATATATCATGTTATTCTTGCGGTGAGACGAATCTGGTTATGTGAAAGTGTACCGAGTATCGGAGTCATGTTCAGGGGCGAGATACATTTACCGAGCTTCTTGAGGGTTGAAGCTATTCCCCTGAGAAACTCATTCCTCACTTATCGGGCTACCACAGACAACAAAGAAAGAGAAATATGAACGCAGCAAGATAACGTGACATCTATTAATAACGCCTTCAAATATTTTGCTTTTATCCTCATCTTCCCTTTCAACGTGACAAAGAGACGAGGCTGCACTCACTCAATCTCGAGGATGCGGCTTGACTCGGCGGACAAGATCCAATCAATCAACCACGAGTGGACAATAGAGGTCGTGAATGACCTCCAAGTCAACCCTCACTCGTGCCTCAACACCAAAGAAACAGTGAATGATCATGCTCGGCAGCTTCGCATCCCACTCCTTCTCACGAGAGCACTTTTCACCACCAAAATCCGTCCATCTATCGTGAAGTAAATCGCAGATACGTCGATAACCTATCGAGCCGCAAAAAGCTCAAGCCAAGCCAAGCCGCGTATCGTTATCGGGCCTGGTGACGTTTTATCGCCCACCGTGGGATTCTGTACAACCGCATTTCATTCTTTCCAGGGAACCAGAAGAGACAGCACAGCACAGCACACATCTGCCACCTTGTCTACCTCTTGTTCTTATCACATATCGCAATAGTTCCCCCTCACATCATGGCATCTACATCGTCAGGTTCCTACGAACCGTCCCCCGCTTCGACAGCCCCCTCGTCCACCACCTCCGATATCAGCACCAAAGATGCGCACGCCGCGTCGGAAAAACCGCCTGACGACACCTCGAAGCTGCGCATGTTCTTGGGTATCCTGCGCAAGTAAGCTCTCCTCCTCCTCCCAGCGTGCCCGGGGCAGGCAATTGGAAGGAAGACACACCGCTGGGTGGTGGGTGGTGGCCAAGCGCTAGAGAAGCGTTTCAAGAATTTTTGCCCAAACGATGTGGAACTTGATTTTGGGTCCAAAATGCTAATCTTCTATAAATATTCGCAGATTCATTGGCGTGGCGGATATTGCGTCCGTTCGATTCTCGCTCCCGGCGCAACTCCTCGAACCTACGCCGAATCTCGAGTATTGGAATTATCTCGATCAGCCGAATACGTTTGTAGCGATTGGCGATTCGGATGATGCTTTTGATCGTATGCTGGAGGTGCTACGGTTTTGGTTTACGAAGGATTTGAAATATGTCAAGGGGAAGCCTTGCAAACCATATAATTCTACATTGGGGGAGTTCTTTAGAGTAAGGCTGCCAGAGAGAGGTTAGATATTGCTCTAGGTACTGATTTTGACTTGCTAGTGTAATTGGGAAGTCGAGGATGCGGCTCCTTCGATAACGTCCATCAGATCGCAATCCCAGACCTCAAGTGCAGCTTCTTCGATAAAGGGAAAGAAGACCCCATTAGCATCTCGCAATGCCTCTTCAGCAACAATACCCAGGCTAGACGGGGCTGCCTTCTCCTCCGAGAAGCCAAGCAAGAAAGTCAAAGTCTCTTATCTCACAGAACAAACTTCCCACCATCCACCCGTTTCAGCTTTCTTCGTCGACTGTCCAGACAAAGGTCTCACAGCCCGAGGCTTCGACCAGCTCTCCGCAAAGTTCACAGGAACTAGCATCAAAGTCACCCCCGGCGAGCACAACCTCGGAATCTTCATCACGCTCGCCAAGCGAGACAATGAACAATACCAACTCACGCACCCAGCAGCCCACCTCGGCGGACTGTTACGAGGAAGTCTCTCCGTAACGGTAGGCGATCAGTGCTACATAACCTGCACGAAGACCAAGATAAAAACCATCCTCCACTACCTCGAAGAAGGCTGGCTGGGGAAAACGCAAAACAAAGTCGAAGGCGTGATCTTCAAATACGACCCTGAAAAGGACGACAAGACCAGGATAAGAGACGTACCCGACAAAGACGTCCTGGCCCGCGTCTCAGGAAACTGGAAAGAGAAACTCTACTTCTCTCTCGGTCCCAAACCCGTACGTCTCCCTCTCCCCTTTCCTTTCCTCCAACCAACCCACCACTAACAAAAACCCCCAAAAGGACGCCCCACAAATCCTCCTAATAGACCTCACCCCCCTAACCGTAGCACCGAAACTGCTCCCCCCAACAACCAACCAACTCCCCAACGAATCCCTCCGTTTCTGGTCCGGCGTCACGGAAGCGATCTCCAACCGGCAATTCTCGCGCGCCACGGCCCTGAAACAGGAACTCGAGGAGCGGCAGCGCTCGAAGGCGAAGGAGCGGGAGGATGCGGGCAGGGAGTGGCAGCCGCGGTTCTTCGTCGGGGCCGTGACGCCGCTGGGGAAGCCGGAGTTGACGGATGATGGGAGGGAGGTGTTGAGGGGGTTGCAGGAGGAGAGGTGGGAGTTGAGGGAGAATGAGGAGTTGGGTGCTTAGTGCTTAGTGCTTGGGGGCGAGGGGGAGTTTGTGTGTGGGTATGGGTAGATATATGCATGGAGATAGGTAAGGGTGGGTGGTAATCTGCTTGAATAGAAGAGAACAGAACAGACAGAGACGAGCGTGCTTTCGATAAGCCCCGTTTGATTTGCATTCACTCATTTACAGTGGCGTTTATCTGGTACTATGTTTTGTTGGCTTTAGAAGTGTGAGAGAGAGAGAGGCTTCTGGTATATATTTAGTCAGTCAGGATAGATGAGATGAGATGAGATCTGGATGAGAATGAGACGGTTTTTGTATATGCTTCTCGTTCCCGACCAACACTTGCTATTATTATCTTCGTTGAATTACTTTGCAAGTGTCCACGTAGCAATGAAGTAATTTACTACTCCCAATGTTGAAGCTCTTGATTCGAAACATAGCAAGATCTATCTTACTAGGCAAATTCTAAGCCCCTTAACGCACTACCTCCTCATAGAGAGCTTAATAATTAGCCCGCAATTCTCCACATATAGAAATCTAAGACTTACAATTACACACTTGCCTCTATCTGCGATTCAGTGAAAACCTAGCTAAGCAACCACGTAAACGAATGTACCATACAAAAGAATTTTCTACCTAGCTGTATGTGACTAGTTGAATAGCACCAAACTAAATCCACAAACTAAAAGTGAGAGAATCCACGTCATTGTTCTCTTAGTATATCTTCATCTGCATCACTGACGACTCCTCAAGTCGCAAAATAAAAACCAAACCCTCCATATCTATACCCGAACATTGATCGAAGCAAGAGCTGCCAAAAAAAAGATTCAACCCAAGACCCATCCACTCTTAGACAGAAAACCTCGCTACCTTAAAAAAAATATAGCTCGAGTGATGTGTCCCATAGTTTACCGACGAGCTAGTTGGTTGGTACCTAGGTTGCCATTTCGAAAGATTTCGCTGATAGTTGCGATTAGACTGACTTAGTTTCGATCTCTAGCTAGCTAGGGTGATGCCGAGAATCCGAGGGTCCGGGACCGAATTTTTTTTTCGAGAATGGAGGGTCTACCTTTGGATTTATTGATTTGAGTGAGGGGCTTTAGGTTGTGGTTGTGATGTTTTGGAGAAGGAGAGAAGAACAGGGGAAGCGAAGTGAGAAGAGGGAGACGAAGTTTTTTTTTTCCCCTCACTCACGTCTCCTTTCCATAAGCGAGAGCACGAGGAACGAGGCTTTCCCCCTCCCTCACCCTGAGTGAGGAAAGATAGACATTAGGGTACCGGGAATGCAGTATTAGCGCTAAGTTGCCAGGAATGGCTATTCAAGAGAGAGAGTAACTCCTACCTCGACTCTTGATCAGAGGAGCACAAAATCTATCTAGCAGCCAGCCAATATCAAAAATCCCATCCATCATCAACAACAAAAAAAAGCAAAACGCCTAGGCACACAGAGATTTCTAAATCTCTGTGTGCCCAGGCGCCCAAGCGCGAAGCATTGTTCGAAGTCGAAATGGCATGGTTAGAGGAGGCGATAGGCGATATGGCGATTTTACGGGGGAGGGGACACCAACCCGGTCATGCTAGGGGGCCGGATTGGATGGCAGGGAATTGGCTTATTTTGTTCTATATTGTGGGTTTGCCGAGACGAGGCTGAGGCTGGGTTACGTAGGTAGGTAGGTAGGTAGGTAGGTGCAGCTTGGGACGTGGAGGTGAACGTGCGTTTCCCGAACTCTAGGCTGGGTGAGAACGTTTTCTATCTGGTGGAGAATTTCTCGTGGGCTGGGACGAAGGTGTTGGTAGATGGAGGTGGTGCTAAGGGCGCGGTGGGCATGGGAATTGCGTGCTATGATCTGGATATTGGAATTGTAGTGCTGGATAAGCCTGAGGTGATTAAAGGCACCGAAGTACTCGACGATTTGCGCGACGGGGTGGAGTTGATGGGTTATAGTTTCTTTACCGAACAACTGGTGAAGGGAGCTGATATCTATCTTAAGTAATCCAAGTGTTGAATGCTGTGCTTGGTCTTTCAGACTTTGCGGAGGGGTAATTCGCTGTTCATTGGGGAGAGAAGCTTTGAGTTTAGACTTCCTCTTTAAACGACCTTGTGAGGAAAGCATTTCACGTCTTAGAAGTCATTAACTCGTAGTGTATCACTGCTTATTGCTATGTAAGTAAAGGTTTGCATAATAGAGAGGAGGTGATTGGCCTGCCGTTCTGTCTCATCAAAGTCCAAACACGGTCAAACATTCAGTAGGTTTGACAAGAAAGGATATCCAAGAATTGAATAGCGAAGCGAAAACCAAGACTAGCGAGTCCAAGGGTCGGTGATCACTCTCCAGTTTGTTTGAAGCCGAGCTTTCACAGTTCGAAAAGTTTGACACAAAACAGAGGAAACCAGAAAGTTGCGCAATGCGCGCTCTTGGCGCAAATCGCGCTGTCAGCGCCTTTCGCTCTCTTAGCTCTTGAAATGCAGATTTTGCTTTCTTTGCATATTCTCGCCTATACAATGAGAATGAAAATAATTAACCTGTAATATGTATAGCAGAGATAGCAAGCTTTGGTAAAATGGTAGAACAGATACGCTGTATACATTTGCTAAGAAACCTAATGACAACCAAAAGCAACCAAACATTCTGGTGTACGCCTATAAAATATAGGCTGAATCGCACGCAAATCGTTGTATAAAAGAGACATAAGCGTTATCAGACCGGGCTTACCTGAAACCTCTCAAGACCGAATCCTACGAACCCATGGCCTCTCCTTCTTGTTTGCAACAACCTTAGCGGTGTTGATTTTACCAGTCGCATTGCTAATGGCTCGTTCTTTTGCCCGTTCGACGAGCTTAATACATTCTTCGTAGTCTTCGATTGTATTTGGAACGATTATTTTGGATCTTTCGAGATGGAAAGGCAAAGCAGTGGCCGAAATATTCTCTCCACCTCCGAGACTACCATCGAAATCGCTATACATGCTTAACAAATATTCTGTGGCTTCTTTTCTGCCATTTTCGATTGCCTGTGACAAGCAAATGTCCAAGATAAAGCGATCTTTGTCGAGGACAAAACCAATCTCCATGCCAAACTCGACAGCGAGTTCGATGTTGCTCATGATACCCGAATCACAGGCCACTGGCAATAATTGCGCGATCAGTCGAGACCTCTTTTTTGCTTGTTCAAGAGCTGGACCCCGGATGCAGGCCCAGGTTGTAGAAAAGTACCATCTTGCTACAACCACATCAGTACAGTTCAGCATTATTCTAAATAGAGGCAGACCGTCCCCACTATCTTCGGATAATAATGAGTCGGTTCCATGCTCTATTAAGACTTTCGAAATCTCTATATCTCCATGTGATGCCGCAGTGTGAATAGGAATATCCCACCAGCCGTCGGCTCCATGATGACGAGCTAAAGGGTCGGCACCACATTTTATCAACCACTCGATGAAAGGTGCGCCCTTTCTGGCCAATATGGCATAAGTGATAGCCCTAAATTCATCCAGAGCCATGCCAACGGAGGCAGGCTGCAAAGTTCGCTCAACAAGTTTCCGAACAACGTCCCATCGATCGTTTCTTATTGCCTCCTTAAGAATATATTTTCCTCTGGATGTAGTGAGATCATTGACAGGAGACGACAGGTCCAGACAGTCCAATATATCGGGAGATATGAGCTGTATGGCTTCGGCAAGTAGAGATATCTTCGGATGCAGAGAACAAAACGACTTCAAAATTTGCTCCCTGACGAATGAGGAGCTCTGTCACATCCCTGATTTCAGAATGGATGGCCAAGAACAATGGACTTTGACCAAAGCTATCTACGAGGTTCACGTCCCCACCTGCATCGATAAGCTGTTGCAACGAACTGAGGCGGTCCGGCCGATCATTTTGGATGATTAAATGCATAGGCCGTGCCCATGCCACTTTCTGATCGAGCTTGAGATCAGTCTCGGTATTGTTGCGCAGATCCAGGTATGTCATTCCCGGGTCATTTACACCACTGGCTGAGTATCGAAGTAATGCAGTAGTGCTCTTTACGCACCCAGACCGAATTGCAAGTTGAAGAGGTGTAGAAGCATAATAGTCTAAGCCATCAAATATACCATGAAATCCAGGACATTGGCAAGCATTGTCTGCTTTTTGACCTTCGCAATTTGGGTCCCAATGTTGAGTCGTTGCATGGTTTCGCAAGTGATCGCAAATTGCCTCAATCACATCAGCTTGGAAATAAATGGCTGCGAGATGAAGAGCATTCCGCTTGTGTCTCGCTCTTTTTTGCAGGCACGTGGGAGATTTTGAAAGTAATATTTTGCAAATTTCCACTCTGCCGTAACGAGAAGCTCGATGAAGAGAGTTTTCTTTCATGAAGTCTGAGGTGTCCGTCAAAGCACCTTCTGACAGAAGGAGCTTTACGGATTCGGCAGATCCGTCCGATGCTGCATAATGCAATGCTGTGCGTCCATCTCTGTCCTGAGCGTTGACATCAGCCCCATGCTGGAGGAGGATGTTTAGAACAGTATCATGACCTAAATGTGCTGCTAGGGTCAAGCAAGTTCTTCCGTTCGATGGATGGCGACTTTCAATATCACAACCAGCTTCTAGAAGCGTTGTCAGCTGACCCACATCGCCTCTGATGACGATATGTATTATCTGTGCAAGTCCATTGAATGTTTGATCTTCGACAAGTCCCGTCGATAGAGCCAGAACAGGAGCGCGAGATACAAGCCTTTCAGGTGGCGGTGCGGAACACTCTGCAGCTGGCGGGGTAGAGGAAGGTACAATGGAGATCTGCTTTTTCGATACCAATGCGTCCTGCTGGCCCACCCCAACAGGCAGATCCAGTTCTTCAATTGGGTCGGCTTTCTTGGAAGATGTCAAAGAGCCTGACATGAGTTTTGTATCGTTGAAAGTCCCAGAAACGAATGATCTTTCTAGGGTCTCAAGATGGTGCGATGAGGCATTAAGTGCTGGCCACTGATGAGTTTCCTCTAGAAGGTCGAACTCTATAAGGTCGACGTGTTGGTCCAATATATGTGTATGACCTTCCTCGTGAGAACTCGGTGATTGTACCGAGACCGAGGTATGTGTGGTAAAAGACAACTTGGCGAGGGCCTCTTCGACAGTCTGCAATTTTCTATTGAAATCAGACATACTTCCTCTGGAAGATTGTCAGCAATGTACGGAAACAGATACCTACCTAGGTAGACCATTGCAAAATAAATCATATGACCTACGTCTGAAGTACCTGCAACAATAAATTCAGAGCGTTTGATTGTCCTCTGATCTGATCTTTGTATTTATTCAATCCATCATCGTTCCAAAGGAGGTTGATTTTCTCGGACTTCTTCAGCGTAGGCCCAGTAGGCTTGAGAAGCTCAAAATCCTTCTCTAGGCTAGCGATCGTCCTCTGGAACCCAAGCACGGCGTCTTTGAAAGTTAACGGCAAAGTCGCACTCGTGTCCCATCTCGAAGACAATGCAGAGGCGTCATGCATCATAAGGTTTGCCAACTCTTGCAGCGCCGCCTGTAATATCTCAAGCTCGTGTCTGAGAGCATTAACGGTGCAATCTGCGTGTTGGTAGCGGCCCTGGACATCACTACAAGTTTTGATGACCTTAGCCAAACTGAAGATGATGCCAACGACAGCTGAAGCCGACGATACGATATCCATAGTGTGATAGATAACAGAAGTTGTTGAAAGTTGCAAGGCTGCAACGAACAAGGCTGTGTGGCATCGTCCTTGAGGTGCTTATGTTATCGTGCAGCAAGCCACAACACTTCGCCCAAGGCAGTGAGCTTTGAGTCTGAGTGCTCGGATAGAATTCTAATCGAATGTCTTCAAGATGAGTCCTGGGCTCAATTATGTTATTCGCACGTTTCGCGGTGCTAGTCTCTGAAATATATGTACGCATAATCGAGGGCGGGTTCGGGCTTGGTTTTGATACTGCTGGTGTGACATGCTGAAGTACCTAGACTTGTGAAGGATTCCAATGAAGTCGGACGAAATTGGGAGGAGGACGACTTAATTTGAAGCTAGGAGAAAATAGAAGCGAGGAAGTAACAACGACAGCAACCTCACGTGAGAAACAAATGCCTTGGCAATATGAGCTCGAAATGACCGTAACAGGAAGGAGAGTGATCTCGTCTGCCGCTCTCTGGAAGGAACTACCTAGGTACCTTCAGTTAATTGATAATATGAAGAGAAGTGCCTTACGATACGATATACGTGCTGTGCAACTTGCTATTGTCTTATCCTTCGTGAAACATTCAAAAGTCTAGATTGAGGAGGTTTTGTCTATTATACTCCTGGCCACAATACATCTGTGGTCAGATAGGTCTCGTTGACCCTGAGATCTTGGAACATGAAAACCGTTGCATACTCATAGATCTATTTATGCACCCAAACTCCATCAATGCAGTCGCTCAAACCATTATCCATCTATATGACTTTAAGCCTGAAACCCACTTGAACATATCTTGCAGCCACATATCCCAAACTGCCCACAATCATCGTCAAGCCACAGAATAGCTGCAACCATGTGAATCCGCCTTGGTCAGATGTTATCAGCGCACCGCCGATAGGATTGCCAGTCAGACCCCCAATAGCAACACACAGGAAAAAGGTCCCACTTCTCACCCCGATCTCTCGAATGGGCGAAATCTGGGCAATGAGTGAAGGGCCCATTGAGACGAAAGCTCCGGAGGAAAAGCCGTAAAGAACGCAGAAGACGAGAATGGGTGCATTGCTTGCGGATGGAAGCCAGAGAGCTAGGACGATAATTGCTGAGAATGCGGTAGTGATGATCATTACATTGAAACGACCGAAGCGATCAGCTATCAATCCAGGGAGGATTCGTCCGAAGATACTATCGATGGTCAGCCAGGATGTGGGAAGTCTATGGGGAGAGTACTTACGATGCCGCATTGAGGATTGGAATAAGATAAATGGACAAATTGCTTGACATGCCGTGCTTTTGTGCTCTTCAAACTGTCAGTATTCATCGTTGAGACTTGATACACATGACTTACTGAAGGATGATGTAATTGAAAGGCAAGAAGGTGCCGAAGAAAAAGAAGAACGACGAGATACAGAGAAGAGCGAAAGCGGGCTCCTTGAGAGGAGCAGCAAAATTCTTGATCTCCACTTTCTTTGGTCTCGGGGTCAATCTCGATTTGACTGTGAGGTTGGCGATAATGAGCATGCCTAGAAACATGAATGCCACAGTCCTCATAGTCCACGCGAATCCAATCTTAGGAATCAATTTTGACACCATAATTGGAAGGATCACACCTCCCAAAGAAGACCCAGAAGCCATGACTCCAAATGCTGTTGCACGATTCCTGAAGAACCATGTACCGATCGAGCTCATGGCTGAATAGAACACAGCGCTTGCACCAAGCGCACTGCAGACAGCTTGCGCTAGAAAGATTTGGTAATATTCTGTCGACAGGGAAGTCATCATAAGACCAAAGACGTGGAAGAATGACCCAAAGAGAAGTAGGTAGCGGGGTCCATAGTTGTCGAATACGATGCCGGCGAAGGGGCCACCAAAGAACATCATGAACGTCTCCGTAGATGGGATCCAGGAGACTGTCGACGAAGAATAGCCGATGAGGACATGTTCTTCGTAGTATTCTTGGAAGACACCAATGCAATTGACCCAACCAAAGCTGCAGAATAGACAGAGCCAGCCTCCCAATACAACTAGATTTGCTTCAAGTCCACCATCCGGGAAGTCTGCTGGATTTATGCCACCAGGTGCTGGAGCAGATTTGGGTATCACTCCTCCTTTCTCTAGATCCGCCTCAGCTTCTACCTCAGGTTCGGGGAATATATTTGCTTCGGTTTCCTTATTCTGACTCCCATATCGCTCGAGTGAAGGTTTCGTGGCCGTGCTATTCGTAGCGGTGGTGTCTTGGTATGGCGTCTTCTCAATCGCATCTGGTTTCTTTTCCTCGTCCATGATCGTCGATGAAGCAGATGAATGTGCTTCTGCAGACATTGGAAGTGCTGAAAATAGGGCTGAGTGAAAAGAATATGAAAGGTTCTCGAGGTGAAGAAGCAATCGAAATCGGGTATTCACTTCCTTTGATCTGCAGTAGTATCGCGACAAAAGTAGGGGTCCTAGTGGATCTCCGTTTGATCAGCAGCTCAGGTCGAAAGAGGAAGGAAGATATTAAAAAAGGTAAGTCGACATGACGAGTTAAGAATCATTAGGGGAAGCAGAGCTTCTTGTATCGCTCGTGAGTGAGTGAGTACCCATTCTGGAACCAACATCAACACAATTGCTTTCGCTTTCGCTTTCTTCGCACTTCCGCGGTTTTGAGGTGTATTTAAAGCCGAAAGGCCGAGCGAGGTTTGACAGCTTCCCAAGCCTTGGCCAATGCACGCGGCCCGTAGGCATGTGGTGGATACTAGCTGATCTGGCATTGTCCTATCGGAGATCATCAAATAGAGACGAACGCCCCCCTTTGCGCCTCTTTTGAGTAGTGTGAGACATCTTAGACCCCTTTCCTTGCGTATAGCTAAATCGACAACAAAAGGTGCATTCCGATACAACTGTATATCCGGCTGAATAAAAAGGCCACGCTTTTGGCTCTTGCCATTCCTCGATACTTATCGCTCCGAACTCTCAAGGCGGTCTAGGAGTTCGTTCCATGCTGCCCTTATTGGCGCCTGCGCCGCCTGTCGCAACACGAGACTTCGCGATAGCGAAAGTTAGATACAATATAGTATAAGATACAAGAAGGAAAAATATAACACACCAAACCCGATCTTTACAGTATATCCCTTATCTCAGAACAGAATGAAAAGACGCCAGATCCTTAAAACTTGACGTCTGTGCGGCTCGCTGTCATATGCAGGTACCGAATACCGAATTCAGCGAGAACCTCGTGAATTCAGCGGCTCAACTGACTCATCATATATGAAGAGAACGAATCACCAACCTAAAAGGTTCCGTTTCGAGTGGACCGGGGACTTAAGGCTGGAGTTAACCTGCTGACGGGGAAAACCCGAGGGCCTGACGAGCATTCGTCTCCAGTTCCCGTGGAAGTAAGCTCAGCCAATTGGAGTTGTAACTTCGTAAGACTTTCAAACTCTTTCATGATCCTCAGAGCTCGTTGGCAAGTGCCAACTTAGTCTAGCGTAACAAAGGCCACAGCCCCTGAACCCGACCCCGACCGACCCCGACCCCGAGTCGTCACAAATTCGGCTGCGACGACCGAGCAGAAAGCAGGGAAGGATACCAAATTTGGTGCAAGTAACGTACAGAAGTTTTACCCGACACCTTTACGACTTTAACAGAACACTGACTCTACGGCAAGTGGAACAATCACTACGTACTTGAAAGAATAACTTTGTTACAAGCAAACTCTCCTCTTTCGCACTGTCCCCTACTTTGTGCAAAGCGATACGAGGTTTCCTTGACAATTTTCTCTGCATGAAGTAGTGCTTTTCCTTCGTCGGAACATGATTCGAGCATTCTACTACACGCATCATACATATATTCCTTGTTTCCGTCCTCGTGGTATTTCTTCCCCTCCCCGTCCACAACTATCTCTGCTCGATGGGCATCTCTCCGTTCTCCACTCAAACCGAACTCCTTGACTACGAACCATGCTGGTATTACACTCAAGCCCCAGAGTGCAAAGTTGACACCGAGAGCTGCAATCAACTATGAAGGGTCAACTTTCTATTCTAACTCTAAAGACTAAAAAAGCGACTCACAGGAGCTTTGGTAAAACTGATGCCAGCTGTGCAAGGAACTTCATTAGAATTCGTTATTTAAACTACTACAAATCGTCCGAAATTATTTCGGTGTTTATCAAATATAGTCCCAATGCACATTCTTGATTGAGATTACAGGGCCTCTAAGACGATCATCATATCATACCATTAGGTAGTCAACTCTTTGCATTCTCCCAGAGATTTGTTTCGTAATAAAGCACGGTCACTACATTTAGTTCTCCAAGACGAAGACACATTGACAAGGACGGCACTTGAATTCAGCTACCAAGACAAGAGCCCGTCCTTCTGCATAGCACAAACAATTCAAGAAACTTACCTACGATGAAATTAGAAAGCGGTACATATTCAAGCAAAGGGGAAGCTGCGGCGTCGTCATCTGCCTCCCTAGACAAAACAAGAGGCAAGCCGAGACCACAATTCCACACCATCTAAAGATGACCTGCGCCCTCCAATGCCTCGTAATCATAGATTTATTCTTTGAGCCGGTGATTTGGGCTGCGCTCTCCATTCCAAACATATGCTCGAAGGTAATTCAGCCCAATGCAGGTGGCGGTGATCGATCCGTCCTCAACCTAATCAACGATAATTATGCTGGGGAAATTGGTACCGTCTGTTGAAGCTAGAACAATCTGGTCTGATAAAGTGCCATTGATATGCCCAGCATTATTTCGAATGGATCCCATCATGACGACGTCTGTGAGATCTGCGAGACTTGCTGTCCAAGAGAGCAAAAAGATGTTGGTGTCTTTGTATTTTAGGTCTCTAGGGGTTGCGAGTCAGTCAGCTTGATAGAAGGTCTCGGGATTCGGGCAGGTATCATACGTACTTTTTCCAAGCTTTCATTTTCCGAATTTGGTTGTCAGCAACGATGGTGGGATTAGAATTGTTTGCATATTCATCGAAGACGTTGAAGCTCAGACTCTCGAAAATTCCAGACTGACCCAACGAGATAGGTGGAACTCGATCTCGAGATACGACGACCGATGCAGGTCCAGGATCTCTAACGAACAAGTCCACCCTTAAGCTGAAAAAACGTATACGTCCTATGAATTGGCTCATTGTTATAGTATCGAGTTTTGGACGTTTGTCCACTATTGGTGCCTTGAATGGATACTGCAATTTCACAAAGATGTCGAAGACGTCATCCCAATGCTTCTCTGTGAGAGGACTGGAGCTGTTTCAGTTAAGAATCAAAATGTAGTAATGTCCAAACTTACGTGTAGCCATTGTCTGTGTCGTACCCATGTGACAAATTGACAATAACGAGTTCATGATGTTCGGAAAAGAACTTGTTGATCTGCTCCACAACGCTATCCAGAGTCTGTCCTTTCTGCCCTGCCAGCCTAGTGTAGAATTCCCAGTATCCCCGTAATGCCCGCAATACCACTTCCCATTGCCAAGCACTGGTCGAATATCGAAATATCTTATCCCCTCTACCAGTTGCCGCATGATATTTAAAGATTGAGTTTGGACAACGCCATCGGTCGCGGCGAATGTACCTCCACTGTTGACAGACATTCCGGAGTCATGGCTTCCAGGAATTGAAATTTGTGAAAGTGTTTTATCTCCTATGATGTGTAGTGTTTGTTGCATCCAGTCTACACCATTTATGAAGTTGGTCCAGAATTTGAATCGCAGATCTCCCGAAACGACATACTGTACAGGAAAGTAGCTCCTAAGCTGAAGGTCCGACGTTTCCCAATTCCCAGAAGTTGTCTCAGTCATGACACGGAGACCCTTATTTGTGATCTCAGTCTTGACAAAACCCCAGCTGCTACCCGATAGGATCTGGTACAAATGGTGGTGGACAGAGTTTTCAAGATCCTCGATCACTATCATTATGCTAGCAGTATCGCCTGCAAGTATTGTGTCCGGAAAGAATGGTTGGTGGAGCATCGAAGAATCTTGACCTTTTGGTAGGTCTTGCGGAGGCTGCGCTTTCCAGTCGAAGTAGGTAGCGTTGGTCAGGTTAAAATTACCAATGTAAGGACGAGACATGGCGAAAAGGTAAGGCTCCTGGATGGAAATTGCAAGAGCTAGTCACCAAAAGAATTTTGCAGGAGATTTACAGCAACAGAAGATCAAGCATTGAGGAATAGAAATAGGTATATGGAGAATAGTCTGGACGTGTTTCTCTCTGTTATATGAAGATTGGGCACGAGCAGGCGAGAACCAAATATTCTGGCGTTGCCCGCGAATGTAGAAGAAGCCAATCATAGCTCCAATGCTGCTTCAGATAATCGACTTCATGGAATGCAAGCGTCGGAATGTCAGGGAGATCGATGCCTGTTAGGGTTCATAGAACAGAAGGTCTCGCACAACAAAGGGATCCATCGTCCAGCAGAGACCGACATGCAATACTCAATCACGTCAACGCACGTGCGAGATGCGAGGTCTGAGATAAAACAACATTCCACAATCGGACTGCATGTCTTCTTTCGTTGGATCTAGATGACCTGTGAACACTTGATCCAATCTAAACACCCTGGTCGTCGATTTCTGAGGCACTCTGCATATGGATTCTTGCGTATATGCGTGAATAGTACACGTGGTTCTGGACTTGATTCTTCCTAAAGGAACTCACACTCAAGCCGTTTAATTGTGGATCCTTAATTCAAGACCTTAAGAAGCACGCCCTAGCAAGTTGACCATAAGAGGTGGTCGGCGATTGGAGCTGAGTAAAGTTTTGTAGCATGGAAGTTAGCTTATAATGGTATAATGACTGAAAGGGAAGCTTTCAAACGTGATTATGAGAGTATCGCCTCCCAAATTCCTCGAATATAGCAAGTGCAAGGTCTCTGAACCTGACCACTACCTCATCAGACCACTTCTGTGTCCCTGAACTGACTTTTCATATCCTTGCCCAACATCAACTCTCTAATGTTGTCTCTCGCACTCCAAACAACGTTCTCAGTGTATCCTTCCGATCTGACCTCTCCATCACCACCATACCCCTGAATATCGGAATCTGCTTGGACACGTCCTTTTGCTTTATGATGTACGAATACTGGAGGTGTGACGCTCAGGCACTTCATATCCAGCCTCTCTTCATCTCGTCCCCATCTACAGAGTCCAGCAAGTGCATTATCGAACGGACCGACAAGGTGATCAACACTGAGGTCGTACAGAACCTTTCTTGCTCCAGAGAGACTCAACGCGTAGGCAAAAGTACAAATTGGACCGCCTGTGACGTGCACCCATCGCGTATGTGGTTCGGCTGTAAAGTTCTGAAAGCCATGAGTATGTTGTGGCGGAGGGACAGTAGGGTCGGCATGAACGACAAATTTGCGGGATATGGGGTCTCCGGGTTGTTTCGAGAAGTTCTCAGGAAGGTTTTCAGGGAAGACTTCGCCGCAGTGTCCTAACCAGAGCAAATCCCAATTATTCCCATATGGTGAGTCGAGGATGATGTCCTGGTCGTCGAGAGGAGTATGGAGACCTTGCAATGCTTGTGTGCCGTGTGCAATTATCTGCAGCTGCGACATGAGACGGACATCCCAATCTACATCGTCCTCGACAATCAGCGCAGTAGTGATCCCTTGTTCCACGATACTTCATGTTTGTCAGCGATACGTATGTTCAATTGAGGCATCTGTCATTACTTGCGAACGGCATTCAGATGCCCCCTCCAGCTCCCCAAGTTGTTCTCCCATAGTTGAACACGATCCACACCGTATGGCAGAGCCTTGTCTGGAATACTCTCGCCTTTCACGCCATCAACCCAGTCGACCTTGAAACCAGTCAAACTGCTGATTAAGGCGAGAGCATCTCTTTTGTCACTGCGTTCTGGCAGTCCGACGGCGAATATCTTCTGAAAGCCAAGCGTACTGTTCGAAACATCCTCGACGTGATGGGTCATCTCCATTTTGGAGTATGAATGAAGAATATGAGCCGAGTAATCACGCAAGATGTTTGATCTTGGCGTGTAGAGAAGGAGAAGTATGACAAGGCCAAAGAAGACCGCAGCGCTGAAGGGAAAGGAACGTGGCTGAAGCATGGCAGCGGTGTTAACTTTTCAACGGAAAGAGACTAGATAACGAGGGTATCTAGACGTGCAGCGTGCAGATATAACGAGAGGTTTTTGAACATGATATTTCGCGTTAAAACGTCATATGAACACTCGGGTGCAGTTTGAGGAAGGCACGTCGCGTGAACCTCACTGCAGCTGTACCATGCACAACAAAAGGAAGACCTCTCTGAAACCCTTCACCAAAACAAAAAGATGCAGAAATTGGCAAAATTTAGATGCATTCAAGGCTACGAATCCTTGATTCTATCCGCTATTGGCCGAGACTCCATGAAATGCCAATGATCTGCTAATGAAACGCCTCGCTATGCTCTTCATGATTCTGGTGACTAAATCGCCCATTTGACCCCGAATCTGAGGACATCTGATGATGCCCAAAAGATCAAACCAACTCTGCTGTATACGGTCTGTCCCGGAGCCCGCAACACGAGTCTCCCACTATACAATGGGTTTCAACGCCAACACCGATGCAGAACCTAATGTTTATACAATTACCCACTTCTGGGCATAAATTGCCAACATCTCTTCGCAAAATTCGTCCAATTCGATAATAGAAAGTTTGCCCTCCCATTTCTTCAGCAAGTCCCTCGATCGATATTCGTAACTTAGACCCTTTGACCACGCCATGACCTCTACTTTCCATCCTCTCTCAAGCGCTCGCTCCACTGATTTCAAAAAGCCCCCAGAATATTCTGCTTCAGCAGCGTCGCCGCTAGCAAGAACAATGGTTGAAGGTTCAAAATCCAGGAGACTCTCCAACATCTTCATCTGCAGCAATTCATCCACTGCTTGTTCTTTCATCTTGAATCGTCCTGCAAATTGCGATTCAGATGCGCTCGAGTGTCCTGAAGTAGCATACCCGGACCCAGAGCCTCCCCTTCTCCGTGGAGGAGCAGCCCGAAGTGGCTTGGCAACACGTTCCAGTATGTTTGGTTCGTAGCCTAGCCTCTCAGCTTCAAGGATATGGTCTGGCAATTTATGACCATTCGGGTCATAAATGAGATTGCTAGTAGACCCAACCATCACCCTGCGCCCTACTGCTCGGCCCCTCTCAAGAATAAGAGTTAGAGAATGGAACGAAAACGGTGGTTGCTTAGTATAGGCGTTGGGATGCAGCCTTCCCGCATGCACTCTGTTAATCTTGATTCGCTCGTAGAATCCAATTACGATATTGGACAAATCCACAAATACCTGAGATAACAAAATTATTATGACTGTATAGACTAAAATTGAGGAGCGAAGTATGAGGAAGTTTCGACAGCAAATACATGTACGAAAACTGAAAAGTTGAAGGCGCTTTGTGAATTCAAGGGACTTACATGCACTCCTTTGGGGTGAATATTTCCACCGTTATTGATGATTGCCTCTGGAGTTTTCAGAAGTTTAGCCTCTTGGAGGAACCTTCTAGCTAGCCTCTTAACGAGCTTGACTTTTTGCTCGTTGACGGTAAGTGTATG
Source organism: Mollisia scopiformis (assembly GCF_001500285.1). NCBI lineage: Eukaryota > Fungi > Ascomycota > Leotiomycetes > Helotiales > Mollisiaceae > Mollisia > Mollisia scopiformis. The sequence continues at coordinate 424,589 of NW_017263596.1, forward strand.
GTATGGTTTGATAATTAATGGATCAACAAAGTTATTGGGAGTAATCCTGGGCGGAGGAGGAAGGGCGCCGAAGGGTTTGGGAGGAGTGATGGATGCGGGAAGAAATGAAGAAGCGCTAGGAGAAAAGGTCTGGACTTGCTCCTGGTGTTTGCCTTTGTCTCTCTCTTTGGACACGGAAAGAACATTAACACCGAATCTGGTTTTTTGGGCTCGAGCTTGTGAAGAGTGTCTTGATTTCAGAGTTGACTCGTCCTCATCGTCCGACTCGAGACCGCTAGGATCAGTTGCTTCTAAGAGTTGAGCAATAACAGAAGCATCCAAATCTTCCGTTGTAGAGCCTCGAGTACTCCGCCGACGAAATTCTGCAAGCTCTGCTGTTCCCTCCTGATCTGTCCATCGCACCTCCTTTGCTTTATGGACAAAATGTTCAAAATCCTCGGAGTCATCGTCGGGAGCTGAAGATGGGGGTGTTGAAGTGTCTTCGTTCTTCGCAGAAGATGAGTCGTTAGACCGTCGTCGTGGAGCTATTGTCAGAGGAGGCTGGCCAAAGAAGGTAAATAATCGATCGAAGTCTCCGAGTGCTTTTGGAGCTTGTAACTTTGGGTTGTAGAGTTTGAACTCAGGTATCGAATCGTCTTGGAAGGCATCTTCGGGAGGATAAGAGTTGAAAGCATGCATGAACTGTCGCGCAGCTGTGAAGTCCCAAGGACTTTCTCGATTGTCGTCTGACTCGTCCATTGTTGTGAGTTACGGCGGCTGGGATCTGCCAATGGGGTCAGCGACGAAGACGGAGAATTTCTCTTCGTATGAAAATCTTACAACGAAACGAACGGCTGCGGGGTATAAATTCCCATGGCTGTGCAGTATGTTGAAGGTGAATATAAGAGAATAGTATGTGGAAGACGAGGTGACCGTTGGAGTCAGATCGCGGCAGCAGATGACGCTCGAGATCGGAAGAGGCGAATCTCAAGCCCCCGCTACCGGATCCCTGCCTTGCCACGATCTCCATCTCCTCAATCGTGCATGGATCCAGTTCGAGCAACATCTGAAGTTCAGATGAACCAGAACTGAAATTGTCATTCATTACACTTATCATCTCATTGCTGTCTCTTATGGTTAGTCATGAGACAGTTGTCTTATTTCGTGCGCCACAATTGTGGGGCTATTTCTTCAGCAACACAGCAATGAGCAGCATTTGTTATTTCTGCTTTAGTGGCCTGCTCCCTTCTTTGGGGTGATTAATTGTTTCTACATTGATTTTATTGCATCAATTACTATCTTGAAGTCAGGCCGTGAAAACGCAGTCATTGACTGTCAGTCCGGGCGCTGATTTTGATAGCTGGACTGGGTGATAGCGTCATACAGTCCATGAAGAAAAGGACTTTTAGAGAAGAAAACAATGCTCTCGTAAGTAATTTTCTTGTGATCGGCTAGGGGCCGACCTTGATAAAAGAGTATTGCTGGGCTGTGGAACTGGTCGTTTAAGTGACCTGCCTAAGTACTCTGAAGCAATTGCAAATAAAATCACTTGGCATCAAAATACACAATGGTTTCACTATTAATGTACTAAATTCGTCCTATCATTCCTTCAAGAAAGCATACATCTTGATCTCGATGCTCTGCCTTGGCTCCTCCTCTACAAACCTAGAGTCCACAAAAGCAGTATGCGGTAATGACAACCCTCCATAATTCGACTTGTTATCATACTGCATGAACAGAACCGGTTCGTCTGGCCGCTGCTGACTCAAGTAACACCACTTCTGCTTCTCGCTATAAGCAATCTTCCCAAACTCATGCCAGATTCCAGGTCTGAAGATCATGCGGTTCGGCACGATGTCATTCTGTTCTTCAACGGACTGCCAGTCACAAAGACTCAACGGATCTCTCGTGATGATTTTTAGAGGGCGCCAGACGTTGATGACCATGACCCGACCAGCTTTCAGAGCTGCGAGTGCTTCCGGGTCTTGGATAACATTTTGGAGGGTGTTTTCGGCTCCGACTGGTGTCATGTCACAGTGTGGACCATAAGCTGGGAAGTTCTCCGCCAGACGGTCCTTTTGCCCGGCTTCTGCGACATTGCGTATACGTGTTTGTAAAACTATGGTTTTGAAAGCACCGGTGCTATATACAGTCAGTTCAAAGATTCACAAGTGGCGATTTGGCGTTTACTTACGTCTTTTTCACCAACTCCTCGGTCAGTGGAACCAAAACCCGCTTCACCTCTTCTTCACCCGACAAGTCTTTCAAATCTGGCACTTCGTGCGAAACATATTGGAAGCCATTCTTAGCAAGTGTGTAGTTCTGCTCCTCGCCGCGAACATCATGGACAGTCACAGGATGTGGATCATCATGCTCCTTCGCGTTCGCGGCATCTTGCTCGGCGTTTGGCTGGGTGAGGTCAATGACTTTGGGTGGAGTGTCTAGCTTTTTCCAGAAATTGATATGAGTCGCTACATCTTGTTTCTCGAAAACGTGCGCTGAAGGTGTTGCAGTGAGTGTCGCTGCCATGGTACTTTATACAGAGAGGTCGGGCGTAACTCAGATGCGGGATGAACCAGACGTCTTGCCTATTATACAATTCAGACACGAGGTACAAAAAATCAAAGTCGAAGAGTTGATATCCTCTATCCAATTACACACTTTTAAGTACGATAAGTCAAGGTAGAAAGTTCACATCCTCTATCCAATCACTTGCTTTTGAGTACGAACAAGCGACTCTTCAGCGGCCCCAAAAAAACCATCTTGAGACCTCAGGAATTCCGCGCCGCAATGGCAGATACTAAAGAGTCCACGCCGCACTCGGCAATGTCTTCACCGAAGACTCACGTAAACTTTGAGGAGGGTTCGTATCTTCATCCAATCACACATTTTCAAGTACGAGCAAGTAGAGTCGGAAAGGTCTCATCAAATCACACGCTGTTGAGTACGAGGAAGCAAAGACGGAACAACTAAACCCTGAGAATTAGAAATTGCTGAAATATAAGGGTTTTTTTTAACTTACTATAGTAGTTTTCAGCGAAAATTAGTGTGTATATATTTTTTAAGTTTTATTTAAATACTTTTAACAAAATAACATTGATTTTTTTATAAAAAATTAATTATTTGAATTTTAATCAAAGTTTAATTTAAAGTTATTGCTGGTATCATAATTACAAGCTGTATCCATCATCCGCCAAGGGCCAAGCCAAGGCCGGCACGCCCTGCCAAAGATGGACCCGAGCCCGAGCACCACACCACCTACCTACTAGGTATCTTACGAGTACCCTGCCCTACACTATTCTCCCCTGGAAGAGCAGTATCTGGGAATCCGTCCCCCTCATCCATACTCCCCTGCTTCCCGGAAGGACCATCCATCCTCTGCTTCTTCACGTGAATGTCACGTGTCATGGTAAGCTGGTGCTCTAGGTACCTAGGTAGGTGGTTCTCACTCCTAGTCCTTTACTCCTGTCAATTCTCTTTCTCTTCCTCGCGCTCAAACCGCTTCTTCTACCCTGTTTCGCCCGATTCCTTATCGCGGCATTGGATCAACCTAGCAGAAGTGTTAGTGATGTTTTCGCCTACTAAGCTACTTGCAACAACGTAAGTGACTTCTTCTTCAAAACAGAGGCGTGACTGAACATTGTATCCAAACAGTCCTTGCTAGAAGCAGCAGCCGAGAAAAGGGCGTTCTTTGTTGCCATTATGGGCCTCTACGTACTCATTGGCATACCACTCTTGCTCATGGTCGTCTACGGATTTCTATATACTCTAGAATCAAAAGCAACATTTCCGAAGAATGTCCCTATCGTTGGCGTCCGTAAGGAAGTCCTCGCCATAACCCGGGCATCGCTTCGACAACTTACCAATGGTATCACGACATTATTGCAGGGTTATCATCAAGCAAGCAAACCACCTCGTCTCTCAATTCGCAAGACTTAGCTAACTGAATCAACCAGTACGCCCAACATGGTCGCCCTTTCGTCGTCTACGACCCAAGTGCGCAGCAGGAGTTACTATTGCCCGCACAATACGTCAAGTGGTTTGCAGAGCAATCAGACTCGAAGCTGAACAGTCTCGGTGTGCGACAGGAACGCCATGCTGTACGCTACCTCCACTTGGGAGCCGACGTCGAGCTCGCCTCCACTACGCAATTCATTCGACTCATTTCCAACGACTGTCTCAACCAGCACCTCGAAGCACTTATGGGACCACTTCAAGATGAGATGCGGCGGTGTATTGACGCCGCATTCATGAATGCTTCGTCTCAAAATGAGTGGTCCACCATCAATGTCTACAGCTGCATACAAGACATCGTTTTTCCTGCTATGTGCCGTGTATTCTTTGGACAGTCGGACATGGATCCTCGCCTGTTGAAAGCCCTCCAGAGATACATTACCGTTTTGGGTCTAAGTACCATATTCGTTGGCGAGCTTCCGCACATGCTCAAGGGACTTCTCGCACGTCTTGTTCGGATGCCATTGGCATATTATCGCAACCAGACGCTACGTATCCTCATACCCTTGGTTGAGTCCCAGTTGTCTCGGCGGGACGGCAGCGATGAGTCCAGCTTTATCAGACAATGTGCGAGGCTGTCCGAAAAGAACGCTGTGGGCGGACGTGGCAATGCAGTGGCACCTCAGGTTATTGCCGAATGGATCATGATGCTGGCAAGTCTACGGTCGCTAAAGTGAGATAGATTTAAGAGACTAATGATAATAACACAGGGATTTGCAGGCTCATCATCAACCGTCATCCAAGCCACTAACCTACTACTCGACATAGCGAATTGTCCGCCAGAAATGCAAGTCCTGCAAGAGCTCCGCCACGAGGCCGAGATAACTCTCCCTGACGAGGAACTCTGGCACAAAGTAGCGACTTTCCGGAAGCAGGTCCTGGCTGACAGTGTTATAAGAGAGAGTCTACGCATGCACCCTATCCTGATCAAAGGACTCACCCAGGAAGTTGTTTCCCCAGCTGGTCTGCAGCTTCCGGACGGCACAAACATGCCTGTGGGCAGCTGGGTAGGTATTCCAGTGCTCGGTATACATAAGGACGAGAAGTTCTATCCCCAGGCCGATCTTTACCAGCCTTTCCGCTACGTGAAGAAGCGAGAGGCAATTCCAAGTAGAATTAATAGCGACGATCACTCCCAATCTGCTCCTGCCCGAGCTGAGGTGTGGGATGATGAGTCAGAGTCCACGAAACCCACTACTACATATCTTGGGTTCGGCTATGGTCGACATGCTTGGTATGTTCATATATGCATCTTTTACACCATGCAGTCGCTACTTCCAAAGCTTGCTACATTCATACTTACACGTTTCTCTTGTCTTTAGTCCTGGGCGCTGGTTCGCTGTCGTGATGCTCAAGATGATAACATCCCACGTGAGCATGAACTACGACATCGAGTCTACTGGTCCCGTACCTCAGACCATGGTACTTGGAGATGCAGCCCTGCCACCGATCTGGGCGACTATTAGAGTTCGACGAAGAATTACTTAGTAAACAATAATATGTTTATTTGGATCTTATGTTACTTTCAATGATGTTCTCGTGAACCCTTGAACTTTGTGCATTAGACATCAATTCTTGAATTACTCTTCTTTATCTTCCAGCGCCCCAGATTTGGGTAGATGAATGCGTTTCATATTCAGCCATATTCAGCCATATTCAGTTGAATGTAGCTGCACCTCCTGTCGCACAACAGCTACTCAGTACACTTTTAAAACGGAACGTTTCACAGCGGCAACATTGCACAATGCTAAGATTAGGAATAAAAGTAAAAAGAACCCCGCCCCCTCCTAACTCAGCTTCTTTGTTTCTTTGCGCAAACAGACTAAAAACTCAATTCACAGCGTCTCTTAATTGCAAGTCACGACAACCTCGACGAGCCCGGGGGTCAGAAGTCTGTGCTTTCCAGGCTGTTTTCAGGCTTCTTTTTTCCTTAGCGAGAAACATCAAAGTCAGCTTCATCACTTAATAGTTTAAGAGCAAATACAAATAGACATTCTTTTAGCTTGAAAACATGCATTAAAAAGAAGTCGAAGTATCTTTACTTCGTTTTATTTGAGTTCATATGTAATTCTATTTAGGAGTCGAGATTTAACTTCAACGTTCACCAGGTTTATTTATTAGCGAGAGCCACTGAAACGAAACACTGTTGATCACGAACTAGATGTGGATAAGTCCATCAACAATCACTGGAGAGGAAAATTCATAGTTTGAAGATAAGCGTCATAGTTAATCTCAAATGTACTGTATGTATATAAAACTCCTGTAAAGAGCTGCATCAGCTCTTCATCTATCCTGCAACGAAAGACTACCGCACAACTTATTCGCGGCGTCTGCGTATACGACAAGGCACCTTGCCCTTAGGAGGCATTGTCCCAAACCCATAAATCCCCTTATCCGGCCCCGGCAACTTATCAACCATCAACTCAATCTCAAAAGTCGACAAAAAGATGGCCGAAGTAAGGAGGATCTCCCGCTTAGCAAAGTGACGACCAGGACAGAGCTGTCGTCCTCCGCCGAAAGGCACCCAATGCCAAGTGCAACCGTCAAGGGAGAAGGAACCCTCGTTCGTACTCTTGCCATCTTTCGATGGAGCGGGTTTAAGACGACGCTTAGGCTCTTTGAGTGGCCCGCTGCGCGGATCGTCCGGGTATACTATGAAGCGCTCCGCCCAGAACTTGTCGAGTGGATGCGGGGAAGCAGCATTGCCGGCGTTCCACACGTTGGGATCCATGAGCTCGGTGCGTGTTGACATACTTATCGTCTCGTGCTGCTTGATGTACCATCCTCCAGGGAGAGAAAAGTGATCAACGGTAGGCTCACGGACGACGAGTGCGGCTACGCGCAAGCGAAGTATCTCGGCGAAGATTGACTGTAGCAGGGTGTCGTTGGTCAGCTTGGTCATGTCGAAGGCGAGGGACTTGTCAGTGTCGGTGATTCTGGCGCCTTGGAGACTCTCTTGTACACGTTTGTAGAGGGATGGATCGTGAAGTGTCTCGAGCAAGAACCAGCAGGCGGCGGGGACCGAGTTTGCATTGGTTCTAGACGTAGTCATTAGCTAACATACTTCAGATGAAATGATAGGCTGGCAACTTACGCCCATACAAATGCAAGATTCTCAGCGGCACGGGCCGATTCGTTCATGATTCCACGCTTTGTCAGAAGCTGTTGGCGAACACGCGTATACTTGCTGCCGTAAAATGGCTCCCACTCGACTTCCTCAGGGATGTCGTCGATGTTGCAGTTGGCAGCATTGTATCGCTGCCAGCGCTTGATGTTGTCTGTCATTTTGTTGCGGGCCCGAACGGCTAGAGGATTCATCCACTTGGGCACACCCATGAACATGGACTTCACACGGCGATTGAAATTCCAGAAATCGGCAGCGATAGTCGGGTTCAAGCCCACCAGATGCGGGCCGTACAGAGCACGAGTGGCAGCTTCCAGGACGTGACACTCGACAAAGCTGATCAGGTCAGGTAGCTCGGTCCAGCCGTCGCCATCAGGTACTTGGCTCGAAGATCTGACCTGTCCTACTACCTCGTCTTGGTACCGCTCTGCGAGAATCTCGAGACCTTGGCCAGCGAGCATGGTCTGCAATGCCATATGCATCTGGTGCTCAAGGTCAACGTCGTCTCTCGGTTTGAACTCGTGCACATGCTCGTGTGGGCAGCCGAATGCATGTTCCATATAGTTGAGGCCACGCGGGATTCGAGACAGCTGCCGTCCTTGATCTTTAAGGAAGGCAGTTATCAACTCAGGACCTGACACAACATAGCTGGGGAAGGTCGCCAGGTTGATTCGAACAGGGACGCCGCGACCGAAGTGTCTCCTAGCGTAGATATATCAGCAACGCAAGAGAAAAGTACAAACACAGAACAACTTACACTGCATTCGACATAAAGCCGTGACCATCTCGTACGAACTGGACAATATGACCGATAATTGGAACACCCGAGGGCAGCGTCGGAGGACGTTTCTCTCCCGGAGCTTTCTGCTCAGCTTTTGAGACCGCACGCCATGACTGCCATAAGGTGAACCACCAAGTCAACCAAGTGATCAGATATCCTGTAGCAACTGCCAGCAAGACGGAAACTCCTGCTTTCATGAGCAGGCTCTCTTCCATCAGCAACGTTGACGCCATGTTGAATCGAAATATTTGCTTGATATTACTGTAGAGAGAATGAAACAAGATCAAACGGAAAGTTGGACAGAAAATCAGAAGCCTCGTTAGGTGCCTGCCCTCACTGCTCGATGAGCTGACCTCTATTTAAGGCCGCCATATGCACGAGTTGATCTACCACGGATAGTCGTTATCTATTCCATGGAAATAGTCATATTCGAACAGCTGTGAACAAACCGGTCTTATGCAATAGCCGGGGATAGCTCTCGAAGAGGACGGAAAGGGAAGGTGGGGTCTCCCACGTGATCCAAGAACAAAAAATCACTAGATTATGTATCATGGATTTATTTTAATTTTTAAGATAATAATGTTAAATATTGCTTTATTGCGTTGGTTTTTTTCCTTAGATTTTTTCTTAATTTTTAAAAATTTTAAATAATAAAATTTTTTTATAAATATTATTTAAAAAAATAATCGAAAAATTATAATAATATAATTATGATTTAATTTAAATCAACATACTTTTATAAAAAAAAATTAAACAAAGGAAACTTATTAATTATTTCTAGTCTGTTTTCGGTTAACTTAGAGTTCCGCCGTAGGGCTACTAACTCCAGGGGCTTTACCGAACAGCCAAGACGGATCATTTTTTCTGACAGCAGCATAAGATTTTAATCAACTCGCGTTCGGACACCCTATTAGCATTCGACGCTTATTCGCAATACAACACGCATGTGTGCCTAGTCGTGGCAGAGATTATGAGTCAAGAAAAAACCAATTGCTAGCTAGCTCGCTGTCATCTACCCCGTCAAACTCATATTTCGTAACAAGAACCTGGATCGAGAAACTAACCGATGACTCGCGTTCACGTACCCTATCGAACTCTAACAGCGCCGTACATCAGCATCATCACAAGCTTTGAATTGATAATCAGGAAAAGAAACTGATCGCTTTCGTTTAGCATTCGCTTGTCCGGTTGTGTAACGCGTACATCCTTGTGTGACACCGAACCTATCAATCGCTATACATCGTAATAACGACGCCGTACATTTGCATAATCGATATCGGATCCTAGGACAATGGAGAAACTGGTTGTTAGAATCGTTACGCTCGCTTCGGACATTGGATCAGTGCGTGCTGGTAAGCCTTACTATGCATGGGCGTTGCCAAGGAAAATCAAGAAGCTGATTGTTGACCCACTTTTGGAATGCGATTGTTAAGTTACATCCGACCCCTCAACCCCTCATACTTCGGAATGGACCGAACGGAAACGCCGCACATATGCATAGTTGAAACATAGGTTAATTAAAACCCCGATGGTTCAAGTCGCTTTAACGGCATTCCGGGATTGCGTGATAGTAAGCCGCACATACTACGTACAGGTGGAAATAAATATTAGGCGAGCCCAAAAACAGTGCAAAAACCGAGTGGCTTCACCAATCACCTGTTCAGAATAGGATCATTCTGACTTGCAATTGGACGATCTCAAAAGTGTCGCTTAATTTATTCCCCCCTGTACGGAGTATGCACATTCGGAGCTTAGATTAAGAAACTGATTGTTAATCCTTCCCATACTCGATAGAGGCAAAAACAGTACATCACGTACATACCTGGCCCTAGCCAAGCTTAACCAAGAAACTGATCATTGACTCGCTTTTAGGCATCCAATCATTGTGCTCATTCTACTTATCAATCCTTAGACTTCTTAAAGGTAACGCCGTACATGCACATGCTTATAACCTAGGTCAATTAGGAAACTGATTGTAGCCTTACACTCGGTATTCGAATGTCGTATAACATCCCACCTATCAACCCTCCTATTGCGTAACGGCAGTGCCGTGAACGGGCATGATCGTGTTGATGTCGAATAAGCACAGAGCCTCAACTGCATAAAGTGATAATTGTGCAGAATCTGTGATGAACGTGCATAATTTGTCTTGTGTTACCAGACTAGTACTTGAATGGTACATGTGAACGTAATACTACTATCAATCCTTTCACTTGGTGACAGCGACGCGCCAGAAACATGCTGTCATGCATTATCGGGTTTATGTCGAATAAGAACAGAATCTCGACAGCATAGAATGATAAACGAGCAAGACTTGTGTAGGATTCGTGGTATGACCAAAATGGTCCTCAAACGTTACAATCAGGATTTAACGCAAGGGAGCAATATAGATAACGGATTTGCGGCCATGCTTTCCAGCAATAGTGTTCAGTATCTTGGCAACCTTGTGAAACTTCCGGCTTGCCCGTCACATCGCGGGGCTCTACCCCCCTGGACTCTTGAAAGCAAAGAACTATCCCAGGCTGCTGCGTAGGATTGTTAACTTGAACAAGAGAATGGTGGAACTATTCGCAATCGTTCGTCCAATAGTATAGTCTTTATCGGGAAAGAGGTTCGTCCTCATCTTATGAATACTTGCGTAAGAAAACTAGATACAGGAAAAGCGGGAATTTCTTCCAACCTTGGTGATTTCTATCTTTCACATGATAATGGCGATATTGATCGCATCCTTTCCTTCACCGGTCTCGTCTCAATTCGGGATGGGAGGCCGAACTGGAACGAATCCTCCGGATAAGCAGCGGCGGATGAGAATACAGGGGGCAAAGAGATACAGATACAATGTTCTGCAATACAGATCCGATTGCTCACATTGAGTAAGCTTCGGTGAAGTAACAAGCGAGGTCAGGACAAACATTGACGTATGAAGTAGTCCTACTAGAACTAGATCGGCCATTGGCCCCTCTTAGGGCCATTGAATGTGATGCAACGATCTCTCCTAGAAGAGAGTAGGTACGCAATATGAGTTCGTCAACTTAGACACAGTCACACAGGTATATATCTAAGCAGATAGCTCTCCGCACGCGAATTGCATATACTGAGAGACCTTGCTATCATACCCAATACTTTCAGTATGGCGCAAGACGAACTTGGTCGTATCAAGGAAGAGGATGATGGAGATGAGCTCAGAGCAAAAGCCCGCCAGGCTCTCCACCAGGCTGTCGACTTCTCTTTCAGTTGCCAGCAGCCGGACGGCCACTGGGTAGCGCCGGTCTCTGCAGATGCTACTTTCACGGCACAATACGTTATGTTCAAATATGCCATGCCTGGGCTATCTCTTGACGAGGATGGAAAGGAGATTCAACGCTGGCTTCTAGGAGATCAAAGAGAGAGCGATGGGTCGTGGAGCTTAGCTCCTGAACTACCAGGTAATGTGTCCACGACCGTAGAGGCGTACCTAGCGCTGCGGATCCTGGGTATGTCTGCCTCAGATCCAGCATTACAACGAGCACGAGACTTCGTGATTTCTCAAGGTGGTGTCGCGAAGGTGCGGTTTTTCACTCGCTTCTTCCTCGCTACGTTCGGTTTGGTCCCATGGAAAGCTATCCCACAGATGCCAGCTGAACTTATACTGATGCCGGCGTGGTCACCGCTCAACATCTACGTCCTCTCATCATGGGCGCGCAGCACCCTAATACCCATCCTCGTGGTCCGACATCACGAGCCCGTATATGCGTTGCCAAACGGGTGCAGTCCAGACAATGACTTTCTGGACGAGTTATGGGTCGATCCTGCGTCCAAAGAGGTACCCTTTGCGCGTCCGCTCTGGGAGCTCTTCTGCGGACGCGACCGCGATATTATCGAATTCGCCTTTACAGTGGGAGACACAATACTAGCCAAGCTCGGGGGCCTGAAGAAGGGACCACAGCGCCGACTTGCGATTCGGCGGTGCATCGAATGGCTGCTCGAGCACCAGGAAGAAGCTGGCGACTGGGCTGGCTTCTTCCCGCCCATGCATGGCAGTGTATGGGCGCTTCTCATGGAAGGTTTCCCCTTGCATCATAGGGCGGTGCGGTTAGGACTGGAGGCTTTGGAGCGCCTGGCTATGAACGATGAGACCGGAAAGTGGCTACAGTCGACTGTATCGCCATGCTGGGACACGGCGCTCTCGGGAAAGGCGCTGGCGGAGGCGGGTTACACACGGGAACGGGCCGATCCGCGTGTGAAAGCGGCGACCGAGTGGGTCCGTTCATTGCAGCTTCTCGGCCCGGTTGGTGATTGGCGCATTTATAGTCCCAACCTCGCAGCAGGCGGCTGGAGCTTCCAGTACTACAACGCCTGGTATCCAGACGTGGATGATACGGCCGTCGTCGTGATGATGCTGGTCCTCCACGATTCAGTCGAGATCGAGTCAAAGTGTGTTGAAAAGGGCGTTGAATGGATCTTGGGTATGCAGAACCGTGACGGTGGCTGGGGTGCATTCGACCTGAACAATGACGCGCGTTGGCTGCACAAGATTCCCTTTAGCGACATGGATAGTCTGGTGGACCCAAGCACGGCGGATGTGACTGGCCGTATCTTGGAGTGTTTTGCGGTCCTCCTCACTCATCGCAAAGGAGGCCATCGTCTGCGTCCGAGTTTGGCGCATCGATTGCAGACCGCAGCACAGAAGGCCCTCGTCTTCCTTCTCACCGAGCAGCACCCATGCGGTGCATGGTGGGGAAGATGGGGCTCCAATTACAACTACGGTACGGCAAATGTGCTCCGTGGCTTATGGGCGTTTTGTGGTAAGGATCAGGAGTGCGAGGTGTACAGAGCGGCTATGCGTGCTATTCTCTGGTTCGAAAAGTGCCAGAATGACGACGGAGGCTGGGGAGAGACGCTTCACTCCTACAATGAATACAGCCTCGCCGGCTGCGGTCACTCTAGCACGGCTGCCCATACCGCGTGGGCCCTTGAGTCGTTGCTGCGTTTTCGTCCACCCTCTGACAGAGTAATTTTGAGAGGTATCGAATGGCTCGTTACCCACCAGAATCCGAAGAGTGCTGAGCGTCACCACTGGTCTTCCTGGCCCTCAGACACTTATGTTGGTACCGGTTTCCCCAACGTGCTGTATCTGGGATACCCTATGTACCACCATCACTTCCCTATCTCTGCCCTTTCACGATGGCTTGACAGCAGCAGCTATTGTCAGCCGCTTGGCGGTGCTGGAGTCGCAGTAGATCAGCAGCAAGAGATGCCCTTCTTCCCACCACATATCGTTTCGACTTTGCTTCGCCGTGACGTCCTCCTGATGGTGCTGGGAACCCGCGGGGACCTTGACGTGTTCCTTAGTATTGGTCAGAGGTTGAAGAAACAAGGGTGCAGAGTACGCATCGTCACGCACTCCAACCATCGTGCTCGTGTTGACGCGTACGGCTTTGAGTTCTATGATGCTGGTGGCAGCCCTGACGACTTCGTACAAGCCCTCGGTCAGGAACCAAACCTATTGAGATCGATACTTCGAGGCGATCTTGGCAAGCTGAAGCAGTCTCTTTGCCTCACGTATGCCAGATTTTGGCAGGCTGGTTTTGACAGCAGCGACCCTGTATCAGAAGAGAAGTCTGTTACTGCTCGTCCATTTATTGCTGATGTCGTTGTCTCTTTACCGCCCACCATCGTGCATGTGCACGCAGCTGAGACGCTGCATGTTCCCCTTGTACTGATTTCGGCCCAGCCCACTGTCCCGACAAGCGAATTCCCTCATGTTGTCACCATGACCAAACCTAGGTTCACCCCAGGACATTGGTGGAACTTTGTTTCGTATTTCTGTTTCAACCTCTTGTGAGTAACCCAGTGGATACTTGACTTTACCCGGAGTCCTTTGAGACTAACAATCCTGATAGAAATTGGCTTGCACTGGGATCGTTCATCAACAAGCTTCGAGTAAAAACCTATGGACTGCGTTCCATGTGCTGGGTATGGGCAACAAGAGACTTCCTTCAAACCAAGGTACCCGAGGTATGTCTTTGGTCGCCACAAGTGCTCCCGCGACCGCGTGAGTGGGACGAGAAGGACGTCGTCATTGGAGGCTACACAAACCTCGATCACGGTAAAGCTTACACACCACCTGACTCGCTATCCGCATTTCTCGAGACAGACGATCCTGTCATCGCCATTAGTTTTGGCTCTATGCACATCTCCGAACCTGCTGCACTGATATCGGCCATATCGGTTGCCGCTGCAAGCATTCAGGCAAGAATTGTCATCTGTCGAAGCTGGTCGGCAAAGTTGGAAGCTCACAACATGGGTTTCCCTGCAGAGCACGTCTACCTGACTGATCAAATTCCGCATGACTGGCTATTGCCTCTCGTCAACGGCTTCGTCCATCACGGCGGCACAGGCCACACGGCGGCAGGTATTCGCGCCGGTGTGCCCATGTTAGTCATGCCTTTCTACCTCGACCAGAACTTCTGGGCAGCCAAGGTACATGAGCTTGAACTCGGACCATCACCACTTGAGTTCGTATACGTCAACGGCGTACGAACCGTGAATCCGAAACAGCTGGCACAGAGGCTGGGGGATCTTTTGTCTGGGCGATACAGCAACAGCTGTACAAAAATGGCAACACGAGTCCACAACGAAGGCGACGGTGCGGATGTCGCGGCTGATATAATCAGGGGCAAGCTTGAGATGTCCATGGACAAAGGCACTTCATGTGTCGTAGTCCCCACGCTCAAGGCAGACTGGCTGCATACAGATTCCGGATTATCCCTCTCAGGCGCTGCCGCCGCTAGTCTTGTAGCATCAGGAATCTTAGGCTGGGACGACCTGCATGCACAGGAACGCGTTGACTGGGCCGCACAATGGAATCAGAATAAGTCCCGCCTCCATATGCTGTGTTGGATCGTGAGCTGGCTCAGTCCTCTCATGAGCATTCTAGCTGATATTGTATCCCCACCACTTCTCCGGAAGGCCAAGTATGCAAACGTGGCTGATTTGGAGTTGGTGGATCCAGTACGGCAAGCGAGGATCCGAAGGAGTGTATATGATCTAGAGTTGATCAGGAAAAATACCAACAGCAAGGAAGCCGTCATGTTGGAGGAGCGATTTGTGCGGTGTTGGAAGGGCGTGGCAGCAGCCGAATTTCATACACGATTTAAGTCTGTGTCTTAGCGACATGGTGATCTGTAGATACCCATGAAGAACAGAAATAAGAGCATATAGGCAGTGAAAGAAGAGGTCTCGTGAACACTTGGAGTTGTCGTACCCGTCTTTGTGCCCGTGCCAACGTGGTCAGCTGCCTCAGCTTGTTCCAGCGCTGGCACAGCCTAGATGAGAGCCATAACTTCCTGTAACTTATCCTTCTTCCTTCTCCAGGTTTGGGCACTCGATTGAACAAGCAATTCATGCCTCACAAACTCGCAGCCGTCGCCAGGATCTCCTCTTGTGCCGTTGGAAATTGCGTTACTTCTTGGCTGAGAGGAGCGGGAAAATTCTTGTTCGTGTGACTTTCTTTCGAGTTTTGGTGAAGCTGCTCCACACGGAGGAAATCTTGTTCAAACTTGAGCTTGTTGCTCACAGAATCTTAGGCCCCAATGGCGAGGTTGAGACAATGTCAATGACAGAGAAAAGGTGGGATTTGGCAGGATATAGGAAGGAGGGAGCCTCGCGGTGGACAAAAAAACTCGGACGAACCAAGTGCAATCTTGGGTGGTAAAGTGCTGAATTCTTCGTTGATCGATGTTGGTTTCTGGTACATGATATGTATGTACACATGCTTCGCCGTTTAGAGGAGATGGCGAGGAGTTCGTGGCAAAACTGCGAGGAAGCATGGAAAGCACGAGGAAGAAAGCAAATCGAGGTTGTCGATGCGAAGGTCAGCGGAAGCCGCGGCTGAGAGAGAGCTAGCTCATGGACCCAGCCAGGATTAACATTTATCCATCAATCGAGATCACGAGCAACAACTCAAGAACGTCAACAACAACGCCAAGACGATAGCCGGACGACAGATATAGTCTGTTTAACAGAGCGTTATAGATGCAGAGTATGTTTCGGAAGTCAGGCCCCTGTCAAGCGCCGTAATGCAGTGGTTGTATTACGTGACATGTGCTGCGATTGCACATATCATGAAGAATTCCAAGGCCTTCACTTCAGAAGGGTCTTTCCTCCTTGGCCTTTAGTCTTAATACCTAAGTAGATTCTTATGCAGACTCACCCTCTATCGTCTCCTTACAAACTCTACCTAGGTACCTTTACGTTCAAGTCAGCACGTAAGGTGGTCAACACCTAGGTAAGCAACGTAATTTATAGTAGCCTGGGTGTCCTAGTAGCTTGTATGACCTATATTACATGGAATATAAGCAAAGCAAGAAGGACAAGCAGTTATGAAGAAAAAGAAGAAAGGGTTCCTTACATGCAAGATCCCATATTATTAGCATTCTCTGGAATGCCAAAATCCATTAGTACAAGTAATGTACTCACAATCGCATGAATGATTTCATGCCATTTACATTGTTCAGTGCAAGCATGCAATAATCAGCTTCACAACCTCAGGTTATCGAAATTCCAACATTATTCTGTTCCTGATCAGGAAATTGGGTAATCGGTGGCTGGGATGCCATTCCAGCCACCAGGCGGGGTTGTTCCGCTTTCGTCAAAACCATCAACTGCATGCGACAAAATATCACCTTCAATTTGTGCAATGAGAACACGCGACAAAGTAGATTGATTATTAGCTTCTCTGGGCTGAGGGACTGCTGACAGCAGTTTCCTCTTGAAAGTACGACTCGGATATGTGGATGCTTGCGATCACTTTCACTTCACGTACACGCGTAGCAAGGCTATCCACGTTTTCGACGTGACAACCCGGCAACAATTCCTCTCACTCTTGTTCGATCTCTTCGATTGAGTACATACTGCTTCCCGGTCAGCCAGGATCTATGTCTGGAGATGCCTCCTAGGATTCAAGGTTACATTATCCATTCCCTCGCTTGATAATTGCTCATTAACACCATGTTAGATGGCTCCGAGAGTCCAATTTCGTCCGCAATTCCATTTCAAGCTGCGCCACAAACGGCGCCGACGATTTTCAAACATCTCGTACCATTCACAGAATTGTCCCCAACACCGTTGTCGAATATTGAAGTTTCCATACCAGCGAGGCACCAGTCCACTCGTGATCCACATACTTCGAATAGCTCAACCATCAGCTCTGCTGTGACAGGTTCCACAACACCCATTTCTTCTAGCAGTAGGGAAACCCGATCAATTCGTCTCAATAATAAACCTCGAACGCGCACTCGTCCGCCAGATTCGCGCACAAAATCCAAAAAAGGTTGCGTAGCTGGAACTCCTGGTTTTCAGACAGCCAACTCGGAAACTGGCAGCAAGGATCAACCATCGATATATCCAAAATCGAGAAGACAAGAGTTCATCCCACCCTTTCCGCCATGCAGTGAACGCAGCGCAGTCCGGGACCTTCTAGCTGAGATCAAAAGCCGCGATACGGATCAGAGCCTTGAGCAACCTTCGTTTATCGAGTTCGATTTATCAGACTTCTCGATTTATTTACCTGATAACAAAAATTACCCGTACGAACTTCGTGGACTTCAACACCTGGTGACCAGAGCCGGATGCTCAAGCTTTCTCTTTGATGGCATCTTGACTGTAGGTAACACGCATCGCTACGTGAGCGCTGTACCTTTCCAAATCTGCTCAATTGGCAATTACGGGGAAAATATTCATGAAGTCGATGGTGACATTTGGCTTCAGTCAAACATCAATGCAGATGCCGATATCTACTATCGACTGAAAACCCCTTCACCAGAGTATAGAGAGTATCATGATGGATTCCTCTGGCTTGCAAATCTGGCGAAACATTTTGTAGACTATTGTCAAGCAGCACCCGAGCAGACTGTTTTTCTAATCAATTTTCGGACCGACTTCTCACAATGGCTTCGAGAGCATCACGGGAGTTCTCCGGCTTTTCAAAATTGGTACCAGCAGTACGACAAAGACGATTTTAGGAGACATATCACCATGCATATTAAGTTTCTGTTCAAAGAAACTGTGGGAGTGAATCCTGAGCTGAAGACAGAACCCATCTTCAATGAAGTATTGGAAATGGACTACATTCCCCAACAACTGATCGTAGAAAGAAAGACGATCGTCACCCCATATGTGTACGAATGCTTCAAAGACCTGCGATTTGGCCATCACCTCAAGGCCATGGAAGTTTCAGGAACTCCACGAACCCAGCAGATATCACAGGGAGGCTGTCTCGATCTGACGGTGAATGATTACGTGCGACCATCACATATTGAAGTTCGCGTTGAGATTCCTTCTTCAATCCCAGAGCCTGCTCCCAGAATCATACAAACGCGTTCTCCATCTTCGCCCAACGCCGTGTCTCCTCGCCAGAGAATGATCCTAAACATCAAGTCTGGTGACGTTCTATCCGTCGTTAAAGACGGTAAAGGATCTGTGTGGAAGGATGAGGTTAGTCGATGGAAGACTGCTGATGATTGCTGGTACGTCTACGTCCAAGCTATTCATAAATCTACAGATGGGACGAGAGAATTTGATGCTCTCTGGCTTTACAAAGCTTCTGATACAAGCTGCGCAAAGATGAAATATCCCTACCAAAACGAGCTGTTTCTGTCGGACAATTGTACTTGCTTACAGAAGCGAATCACAGAGGAAGAGGTTCTCAGTTCGGTAAAAGTGGTCTGGAATGGGCGTCCTTCTGAACGAGACAAACGAGTGTTCATTCGGCAGACTTATCTCGAAAACGAGAAGTTTGTGACCCTTAAGAAGGCGCACAAACGATGCAAGCATCTCCAGGCAAAGGCTGGAGGAGACCCAACAAGCCACGAATATCAAATCGGACAGACAGTACTTGTGCCACCACCACGAAAATCAAAGTTTGCCTTAGAACCATACGAAGTCGTTAAGTTCATTACTGAGGGCGTGAAGGAAGAAGTTGCTGTCTTGAGGCGGCTGCAGAGACGACAAACTGTTGATGGGAAAGGAAGACCAAATGAGCTGGTGTACACCGAGACACTTGACAGGATTCCCGTGCGTAAGATAGAAGGGTCCTGTCTAGTACGGTTCTACAAATGCTCCGACGTCCTTAACCACCAAATACCAGCTCCCTACAGCAGAGATGGAACTGGCAATGCCTTCTACATTACAACTAGGCTTGTGGATGTCAATGGTATCGGTATGGTGCAGCCCATCGAGCACAACTTACCGGCTAGTCTATTGCAAGGATTTGATCCAACAGAGGCGTATGCTAGACTTCGTGGAATGGATCTGTATTGCGGAGGTGGCAACTTCGGACGTGGCTTGGAGGAAGGCGGAGCAGTTCACAACGAGTGGGCCGTGGATGTCAACCGAGAGGCTATTTACACGTACTTTGCAAATCTGCCAAATCCGAACGGAACCAAAATATTCTTTGGATCTGTGGACGACCTGCTCAGTCAAGCCTTGCAAGGAAATCCCAAAAACTCAAACCTCATCCCAGCCCCTGGAGACGTTGATTGCATATTTGCTGGAAGCCCATGTCAGGGCTTCAGTGCAATAAATTCGTCAAGGAACAATGAGCAGGGATTGAAGAACCAATCGCTGGTGGCCTCTGTAGGAGCATATATAGACTTCTACCGTCCCAAGTATGGCATACTCGAAAACGTTATGACCATGGCTCAGAAAGGACGTGGGCGAGACGAAGACGTTCTATCTCAACTTATTTGCGCTATTGTCGGACTCGGATATCAGCTTCAAATGTTTGTAGTGGATGCTTGGAGCTGTGGAATGCCTCAATCTCGAACACGATTATTTGTGTCATTCGCGGCACCAGGTCTGGAACCGCTGGACCATCCCAAGATATCGCATTCCCATCCACCCGTTAAAGAGAGAGATCGCACGCTGGGCAAGATGGCGAATGGAGAAGCCTTCGGCAGGCGTTTTCGCGGGCCTACTCCATTTGAATATATTTCTGCGGAAGAGGGCATTGGAGAGTTACCAAGCATCGGTTATGGCAGTACATATCATTGTACTGAGTACCCATATCATATCTCGGCATTTCCCATGACCGAGAGGAGAAGACAACAGGTCGAATCGATACCGAAACTACCCAGAGGGATGAATTTCGCCAAAGCCTGGAATGAGGGGAGAGGTGTTCTAACGCCAGAACAAACGTCTTACTTTCCAGTGTACCGCAGTAACGGCACTTTGAGGGAAAATTGTTCGAAGACGTCGACTGCTTGGGGGAGAATGGACCCTAAAGGTTTGATAACCGTCATTCTCTCGCAGATGGCCATGGGAGATGCCCGGGCTGGGCAGATAATACATTGGGATCAACCCCGGACCCTAACTGTCATGGAGGCCCAAAGAGCTCAAGGGTTCCTAGACGACGAAATCTTATTGGGAGGAACGGCAGCGTCGTTCAAGATTCTTGGAAACAGTGTTGCACGTGGCGTTGCACTTGCTCTAGGACTTGCCCTGCACGAAGCTTGGTTCAAAAATACTCCGGATACCTCAGCACTATCCGTATCTTCAAGTCCCATGATCGTCGCGAACGTTGAGAGGCCCAAAGGACGGCGCACCGTCTCACCAGTTATAACTCGCAGGTCCATGCACGTGATAGGTCTCAATGAGGCAAGCTTGCAAGGTCACGAAGATCTTACCAGTAGGACATTATCAGAGGAGGAATCGAGCAAGTCCGAGGATAATGATACTACTTTGGTGGAAATCAACAATGACAGACCAAATATACCTAGAGAAGATGATGCACCGATCACTGCAATTGGGCACCAGCGAAGTCCTACAACTCAATATCCGTCAACAGCCCACTTCTTAAGCGATTCCTCAGCCACGAGATCTCGGAATACAGCTCGCGAGATCCGTGCTTCCACGAAATCTTCTGACGGTGAAGAAGATGTATCGGATATGATCAGGAGCCAACTCGGGCTGCCTGACGAAGGACTCCCTTCCGCCGCAAGTGGTCTCAGCTCCACTTCTGGAAACCATGGCACGGCCAAGTCTTTGAAACGACCTCTTGATATACTGATGGGAGGAACATCCACGCGGTCCCACGGTAAAAGCAAAATGCCAAGAATCGAGCATACATCACTGCCAATGTCCAGCTCTCAAGATACATTAAGTCTAGATATCCGTCCAAGAGTACTTTCGCCTTCTAGAAACGGACAAGATAAGGTGTTAGATGCTACCATTCTTGCGCGCAAACTTTCTGATCTTCAGAAGAGCTTGCCAGGTCACAATCGTCAATACTACGCCCATCCACCTAGTCGAGCCGATCATGCTGAACAGAGTGGCGACAAGTCAAGATTCTTCGCAGCCACATCGTCCAATGTGGCCGCCTCCAAAATTAATCAGAACCAGCGAAAGGCACTGCCGAACGCTGCGCGCCGGAAAACCATATCTAAGCCGCCATCGAAACCCTCAGCCGTGATCAATCTCCTCTCCGACGATGAAGAAGAGGAAGTTCGTCCACATAGACCTTTTCGCTACCCGCCGCCTCCTTTACCGTCGGTGAAAAAGGTCGAAGAGCCAGGGTACCCACCTCAGCGCGGCACGTACGTGCCTGTTGATAACGATGCTTGGAATCCGTACGCACAAACAAATCAACACATGAACTTTGGTGTAAAGAGGAAGCATGGACCGAAATCGAGTTGGTAAGAAGTAAGAACCATATGGACAAGAGATAGTGTGGTATCAAGACGTCGACTAGCCTTACTGTGGCACTGCTTGAGATCAACAATGACACCTTCAAGGCAGTTAAGCTTGCCTAAACATGGCTCTGTAAAGCAACAAAGTATGAGCGTATCAAAGTATGAGCGTATCAAAGTATGAGCGTATCAAAGTATGAGCGTATCAAAGTATGAGCGTATCAAAGTAGAAGCCTACACAAGTAGCCTTCCCCACAAATAAAATAAAATACACATATCTTTCCTCCCTAGAACTCAAAACCATGTAACTTACCATCTCCCTATCCCCATTCCAGTCATCCCAAGCGAGCAACTCAACCTTCCCGCGTACAGTACCATTCCACGTAACCCTTCCATCCGTCGCCTTTTCATCCCGTAGAAGGAAAGGTGCAGGTGACAGCCGTTCAAGCGGCGTTGCACGCCTGCACTGGTCCGCGAGAGGGTATGACATGCGTTGCCGTTTACCGCGGTAGGAGACATATCGCGTAGGGCCCGGTGGAGAATTGGTTCTGATGGGAAGGGGAGGGAAGAATTTATAGGGCGCGGAGGATTTAATGGGGGACAAGGGGAGTGTGCAGGTGTTACATGTACAGTACTAGACTTGTTTCAATGAAGAAGGGAGGCTGAATCATCGAAGGGAGGGATTGTTTGTTTGTTTTTCACGCTTAAGCAGTTTTCCGATCGAATGTCTAGAAGAGAGAGAGAGAGTTAATGTTTCACCTCAATATCATCGACCACTTCGCTTCTCCTTGCCCCCTTTCCACAAGCGACTCTCAAGCTCCAACAAATCAGCACTCACCTCCCCAAAAACGCGGGGTTCCTCCTTATCAGCACCCCTGCCCGCTCCCTCACTTGATCGCCGTCCCCCACAAAGCTTGTCCCTCCACCCTCTTGGCAGGGGTTCGCCGCCCGCAGACGCCACCGATAAGCCTGGGCACTGATATTGGATCGCAAACGTGCATGCATCGATCATTCCGTGATGCGTGGTTTCCGCCTCCTCTTCTCTCCCTACCTTACCTGAGGAAAATTGCAGGTGGCCTTGTGTAAGGTAGGTAGGTGTGTTTTATTAGCTGATGGCATTATGTATGTATTTCTGTCTAAGCAGGGTTTGCGTGTGGTATGATTGATATATCTTCTGCGCCAAGAACCACCGTTGCCTTTCTTCTTTTCTGAATCGTGCTGCTGCTGCTGCTGCTTCCTGATTACCGTACCCGGCGAATCGAATCGAACAATCGTGCTGCTGGCTGCAT
The DNA here is from genome assembly GCF_001500285.1 of Mollisia scopiformis. NCBI lineage: Eukaryota > Fungi > Ascomycota > Leotiomycetes > Helotiales > Mollisiaceae > Mollisia > Mollisia scopiformis. The sequence goes on from NW_017263596.1 coordinate 447,443, forward strand.
CGTCGATCAATATCCCTATCTATCTCGTCACTTTGCTTTTGTAGTGCTCCCTCCATCCATCCAGTCGCCACTATCATTCATATCATGGTCTCGCTCTCCATCTCTATATCAGTGTCTCGGCGCCCATCCACCGAACAACCACCACCACCTCCCTCCTTACCCCAAAATCCACAGCCGTCAATACATCGTAACGCAGCCAGTATATCCTCACGCCGTCCCTCCTACCCAAATTCCATCACGCAACCTTACTCCTCTAGTTTCGACTTCTCGCATCCGGGTCCGGCCCCCGCATACAGTGCCCAGCGATCCGAAAGCGAGGACGGGAGTCTCGAACGCTTACTCTCTGCTCCGAGACCGAAGAAGAGGTTGAGCATTGTGCAGTTCGAGAACGGGCGGTTGAAAAGAAGGATTATTAGTATGGACAGAACCCAAGGCGTCGAGATTGAGAGAAAGAAGAGCTATGGGATTGGTGGTGCGGGGAATATTCGTGAGTACTTCTTCTTGTTGTGGTTGTTGTTTGAAGGTGGATTTGGTGTTGATGTGGTGTGATCAAAATAGGGAGACCGTCAGATGTCATCTATCCGGTGAGGTTGAATGCCGATGGGACGAGACGGCGGTCGAGTGTGTGGTCGAGTATTAGTGCGGCGCCGGGAACGAGTCCAGATGGGAAGAGGAACGGCTTTTTGGGGTTCTTTCGGAGGGGGAGTGCGGCGCAGGATGCTGCTGTTGTGAGTACTGTTGTGGATGATGATGTTGGGCCGACGAGCAGACCATAGTATGAAGACTGCTCGGGCTTGAACGAACGCTGTAAGCAAACAGAATGGTAAAAAACGATACTGAATTCAAAGGAAAAGGCTGGGGCTCAAATTGACGACAACGTATCGGAGGGCGAATTGGGCATATTTTTGGCTTTGAGATGACAAAACGAAGAACATAACTTATACCCATGTAGGATAAATGATTTGGAGAATGGAAACAAAATACTTTCTACATTTTATACATCCAAGCTATTGCTCAGTAGATCCGAGTGCTAGCATTCTGCTTCCTCTCTTCGATGCCACTGGCTATTTTTTCTCTCCAGCTACCGAATTTCCGAGGAGCAAACTCAGGCATAGTCCATAATGCCTTCACTGCTTCGCCTCGTTCGAGACTTGTGACGCTGGCCTGCATTTTCATGACATCTTGCGCAATAGTCAACGTCTCCTCGTCCATGTCCAGGGCAGATTGCTCCATTTCACGCATGAGGTCGAGCATGCCTTCGAAATCGTCGTATCTGTATCGATAAATGCGTAGGAGATCGTTGTACAGCTGCGTATTGGCGCCGAGCACATGTGATATGAAGCCGAGAGATTTGATTTTAGGGAGGATAGACAATGCAAGGGGAGAAGGTTTCGTGAATGATCGATCCAACAGCCGTAGACCCAATAGAAGATATGACGGGTAGAGTGGACCAAGAAGTTGAAGTGCAGGAATTCCATCAACTGTCTCTTTGCTAGTTTTCTTGTCCGCAACCTGCTCCTGCTCTTTTGATTGTTTCTTTTCCTTTTTGTTCCAGCCCTTTTGTTTTTTGTCGGTTTTAGGTCCTTCTGGAAGTTTGGGATTTTCTTCCAGTCCCAGTCTGGAAATCATTGAGAACACTTCCTTCTCCATCACTTCCCACAGCTCGAAATCGGTCTTGGCATTCCTCATAAGTGTCTCAACCCGGAGTCGCTCAGGTGCCCTCATATTCTCAAGCTCTGCGGCTTTTATCTTCATTGATAATTGGTTTGCTTTCTCTTCATCATGGCCTACTTCGTCGTTCTCTAGTATAGGAACGCTGAGCATTGCTTTTGCTGCACCTTCACGCAAAGTTGGAGGATATGAACTTATGGCATCTTCGATTTCTAGGCGACTTTTGGATTGTTTCCGAATGGCAGTCGTGAGGATATTATTGAGGGCATTCTTAGCTTTCGCTCGGTCGCCAGTCTTGCCAATGTTCAATAGGGCTTTCTGGTCTTTTTCGGGAGTAGTTGGGTTCGACTTCTGGGAGCGCTCGAAAATGTCAGAGAAGATTTTTTGAAAAGCCATCTTCTCTCTGGTTGTTATTGTAGACTCTTTTGGTTGATATGCGTCTCCATTGGCGCCCATCTCCAAACTAATCTCGGGCATTGAAAACCCCTCATTCAAATCATCGATAATCTCTGGTCGGGCAGCTCTCGACTTGGGATTTTCACCGTATCTTCCACCGTCTCGAACATTCGATGGAATGCTTCTCCTATTGCCAGCTGACTGCGACTTCAAACTATAACCAGCTTTCCGTGCTGAGGTTGTATCTTCCGAATCGCTCGGGTTGGCGGCTGTTGTCGTTGGAATGTTGTCAAAATCAAATCCGCGGAACCTCTGAGCAGATGAGCTTAGATGCCGGGATACGGTCCTATGGCAAGATATCGATCGGAAGGAGTGAGGTGTGAGAAGGAACCCAGATAGAGTCCTGGTTTGATACAAGAAAGGTAGCATTGTGGTCGACATGGCTACGCTGCCAGTGATATTTCTTGCAGCAAGATTAATTCTATAATGTGTAACAGGAGCAGAACATCGTTGTGAAAATCTGCGAGAAGAAAGTGAGTACACCAGGATTGAGAGTTCGAGAACACTCAAAATATCTCGCCCTGAAAAAACATCTAGAAGCTTGGACCGCAAAATTCACGTGCACAAGACGCGCTCGCGTCAAATCCATAAGCCGTGCCCACGCGCCTTGATCGTGTAAATGACCTCAGTGACAATTCAACTGCAACTACAACATCGACTTTGAACAAGCAGCCCTCCAAACATCGCAATGGCACCCGTTAAGAAGGAAAAGACCGAAATGAGCGCCTTCGAGCGCAAGCGCTTGGAGAACATTGCGACAAATTCGGCAATGTTGAAAGACCTGAGTGCGACTGCAGAGAAGATATTGCCTAAACCAGTTGGCAGACCTAAATCAACAGCGAAATCAGCGCCTCGAAAGAAGAAACCCGCACCTGTGAAAAGAGAAGAAGCACGACCCACACGAACGAGCTCGAGATTAGCTGGCCATGATGCAGATAGTGAGACTGCAAAGAGGAAAGCTGAAGTCGAGTTCGAGTTCGCGACAGAACAGGCAAAGGCCAAGAGACTTCGAGTTTCGGGCGATCTGAATTATAACGATATTATTGTCGAAGGCAAGAAATTTAGTAAAGATGACAACTTCTTGTCCGGCATTATGCGAGGTGCGCAGCCCAATGTTAGGACTTTCACCGAAGACGATATCAAAGAGACCACGGATGAAAGCCTCAAAGCTTTGAGGGAGAAAATGAGTGGGTTGGAACTCTATGAAGGATATCAGCCAAATCGTAAGGCAAATCAATACCTGGGACAACGGAGTGCTAACAATTGTAGAAATCAAGATAACTCCCGAACGCATATATGCTTTGGGTTTTCATCCCTCACCGGAAAAGCCTCTCATCTTTGCGGGTGACAAAATGGGCAATATGGGAATCTTTGACGCTTCTCAAACTGGACCTGAGGTGAAAGCTGAGGATAACGGGGATGACGACGAAGATCCGGAGACGCCAGAGCCAGCAATTACTGCTTTGAAGGTTCATTCGAGAACCATCACATCTTTTGTGTTTCCCGCAAATGGGGAGCATGTGTACTCTTCTTCTTACGACTCTTCAGTCCGGAAATTTGATTTACAGAAGGGAGTAGCAGTGGAAGTCTTCGCCCCTTCATCTATCGACGAGGATCTGCCTATTTCGTGTATCGCCATTCCAGCTTCAGACCCAAATATGCTCTATTTCACAACTCTAGAGGGACAACTGGGCAAGCATGACATGCGAACATCATCTGATACTGAACTATGGCAAATTAGGGACAAGAAGATTGGAGGATTCTCACTTCACCCATTGCAGCCACATCTAGCAGCAACAGCCTCCAATGATAAGATGTTGCAAATCTGGGATTTACGGAATGTCAAGGGAAAAGGGGACGCCAGAATACCGGCTCTGATGGGCGAGCACGAATCACGCCTTTCTGTATCACACGCCTCATGGTCAGCTGCCGGCCATATTGCCACGTCTTCCTATGATGATACAGTCAAGATTTACTCGTTCCTGGACGCCGGATCATTCAAAGTCGGGCATGATCTAGATGACAAAGCCATGAAGCCGAGCTCTGTCATTAAGCACAACAACCAAGTTGGGCGATGGGTTACGATTCTTAAGCCTCAGTGGCAAGAACGACCCGAGGACGGCATCCAAAAGTTTGTCATTGGAAACATGAACCGATTTGTTGATGTCTTCAGTTCAGATGGAGAGCAACTAGCACAGTTGAGTGGTGAAGGAATTACAGCAGTCCCTGCCGTGGCACAGTTTCACCCAACAAAGGACTGGGTTGGAGCTGGAACGGCAAGTGGAAAGCTTTGTCTCTGGATGTGAAGAAAAGGTGTTGTGTTGTAATGAATTGTTTTCATGATGTATGTCTTTGTGCTACTCTGGGCCGGAACGGGAGGATCTAGTGGCGTCTCTGCTGCAAACGGCTCTCTGCAGGATGGGTGTAACAGTCAGATGATTCGTTCATCTCGGACTCCTATTTACTATGTTTCGGGACGCCGGACTTCGTGCTTGGACCCAAGGGGAAACTCGGTGTGATGTCATGTTTGATTTAGGTAGAGCTGGATTGTGTATCCAGAATAGAAGCCATGCAACTATTCAATACAGAGAGCCTTACCCGTGCATGAAGATATAACTTACCCATGCCTCTGTGAGCGATTTAGTAGAAAGGATGGTCTGGCAGCCCGTCAGCATGCGGCTAGGGATTGTCCGCCTGGTGGTGGTTGAGAACGGCTAGGCTCGAGGTAGGAACCTAAAGTTGCCTGCATTTGGGCGCCCCAAGGGAGAGCCCGACTCATGTACCTTTTTCCATTTTCACGTCCAGATTCACGAACCATTTATCTGTCAGAGCTTCACGGCGTGCCATGTGCAACATGTCTTTCGTTTTCATCCAGTTCACCTCCTGATCAATAGCTCTTACTCCCTCAGCGGCATGTGATAGCGAATTCGGGATTCGCTTGCCAAGCCTAGCTGACCCTTACGAGGCGGCGCGATAACCTAGATAACGAGGGACAATCGCCAAACCACAATAAACGTTGGGAATTTTCAGCGCGTTGCTGCGTCACGAACACGACAAATCACCATGGCGCCCGAGGAAGGGGATTTGAAGAAGCGTGTGGCGCGTAAGCTGACGAAGAAGAGAAGAGATGGCCACCAGGCCACAATGGAAATTCCGGAACGCTTTCGGGAGGGCGACGATGAAGATGAGGATTGTACAGCTCTCCATGGAGCTAATGCCTACCTGAACCAGTCGGTCTTTGGCATGATAGCTGCAGCTGGCTCTCGAACAGACTTCAATGCCAGGTTCGATGGACAGTCCAGCGACGAGGAAGATGACTCGGGTGAGGCCTCTAACCAGAGCTCTGAGCTCCAGGTAGACAAGACTCGGAAAGGGAAGTCGTCCCCAAAGCCAGAGAAGCACCACCGACGAAAGTTCTCAGAGAATAGACTGCTGCGTTCCATCTCAGGAATAGGGTCCAAGTCGAAATCCAAGGCGTCCCCGACCCGGACAGGTCCTCCTACCCCCGAGTCGACTTTCGCTACCCCTACTCCAGAGATACAAGTCGACCGTACAACTTCAAGAGATGCCCCCGTCATGAGTCGCATGCTAGAGGCAAGGGCAGAGCTCTCTATGCGGCCAAGCTTCGACCTGTCACGAACGACTGAACCTGCAGAGATGGATGAGAACGGGCATCAGACTTCGAGCAGTTTGGCGAAGCAACTAATGGAGATATTCCAGTTTGACACTCCCGAAGATGTGATTGAAGGTTGGGACTGTGTATACTTTCCAAATTCAGAGTCGCTGATTCAGGCAGAATATCCATGTTGGCTCTTAAAGAGCGTCTTGCTTCAAGGCTATATGTATATTACGACAAAGCATATATGTTTCTATGCATACTTACCAAAGAAATCTGTATGTACCTCCTCAGAGTTGTGAGTCTGGAAGCTAACAATAGCAAGAATGAAGTAGTAAAATCTGGCTACCTTGCGAAATCAGGACGACGAAATCCTAAATATAATCGATATTGGTTCCGACTCAAGGGTGACGTGCTATCATATTACTCTGACCCATCGGATCTATACTTCCCAAGTGGAAACATCGACCTAAGATATGGAATATCTGCAAACGTGGTGGACAAAGAGAAAGGCAAGGATGCTACGCACTTTACGGTTGTCACGCACCAGAGGAAATTCAATTTCAAGGCCGACAGTATGCCCAGCGCGAAAGAATGGGTCAAAGCTCTACAGAAAATCATATTTCGGTCTCACAATGATGGAGATAGTGTCAAGATATCCCTGCCAATTGAGAATATCATGGATATTGAGGAAAGTCAAATAGTTGACTTTGCAGATACTTGCAAGATTCGTGTCATTGACAACGACGAGACTTATGCAATTGACGAGGTAAGACAAAGCTAACACCCAAGCACTTATGCTAACTTTTGTATAGTATTTCTTCTCGTTCTTCAGTTTTGGCAAAGAGGCCCTGAATGTCTTGCGAATTCTAGTAGAGGACACGACAGCGCAGCAAATACCCGAAGCTATGTTAAGTCCAACAGCAGCGCAAGTTGAAGGAAAAGATAGCCCAAAAGGGCGCATAAGTCTCCCCAAACGAAACTCCTCGAATTCTGTGCACTCGCCACGCGAATCCCGGCCAATGCCACCCCCGCCTATTCGAACCACGACACCAGTACTTGAGGAAAGCGTTAGAGCAACTTTATCACCAATAGGCGCGCCAAGTCCTCGAGCTAGTACAGAAATTAGCCGAGCGAGCTCTGATGCCTATCGTAGAAGCATGGACCTCAAGGCATTTGGACGACGAAGCGTTGATTTGAATAGACTCAATATGGATGGTGCAGGTGGCCGACGCAGCCTCAGCGCAAGCCGAAGCTTGAGTAGAAATCGAGTTGACGGAGAACGGCGACCTTCAGAAAAGCAAGGATCATCGGATTCCTATGTACATTCTCTAGAAGAACCTGGGTCTTCCGGCGCACTTCCTTCAGCGAGCGATGGAACCCAGGCATCAGCAAGTCAAATATTGCGAGGTTCCGACGTTTTCCTTTCACCTACAATACAACGCGCTGCCTCGGCAACACGAAGTCGCGACCCAGAGTCATCGCCAAACGATGATTCACGATCTGATTCACCGTCACGAAACACAGTAAATCTCGGAGGCCACCCGCCAATCAGACATCCTGCCACCACAGGCTCCTTGGACGGTTCCAACGCCGGCCAAGGCGAAGCATCAGCATCTGCGCCTACCTTACAAACTCTCGTCAAGGCTGGGGCATATCCACTACAAAGAGCTGCAGGTTTTGCTGGTTACCTCAACAGGCATTCAAAGCGCATGAGCAACCTTCTAGCCACCGAGTCCATGGGTTACGTTGAGAAAGTATCAGGCATGTGGAAAGGAGGCAAGAAACACTATGATGAGCCAGCAGCACTTGGTTCCGATGACGATATGTATGGCGACATCGAGGATGAGCAATCTGGATCTGGAGACCGCTTTCGAGAGCACTTTGCGCTTCCCGCGTCTGAGAAACTGCAAGCTGCATACTTTGGCTTCCTGCACCGAGTTCTACCTCTATACGGAAAGATCTACATTAGCGACAGATCATTCTGTTTCCGAAGCCTGCTACCCGGCACAAGAACGAAACTCATTCTTCCTTTGAAAGATATCGAAAATGTAGACAAGGAGAAAGGCTTTCGTTTCGGATACTCCGGGTTGGTGGTCGTTATCAGGGGCCACGAGGAACTATTCTTCGAATTTCCGCAATCCGAAACTCGGGACGACTGTGCTGTAACGCTTTTGCAGAACCTGGAAACTATGCGATATCTGAAAGAGTCTGGGCTCTTGACTATGGAAGAGAAAGAGAGCGCAGAAAATGCGAGTGCTGAGCATAAGGCTTTACAACAAGCACGATATGAAGGGCATGCAGAACATGATGTCAAGATGCCAAAGTCTGCCGAGGAGGCTAGAGCTGATGGACCACCGATCTTGTTCGATGACCCTCGAGCCTCAATACTTAATTTCAAACCCACCGAGTCTCTAAAGATCACATGCTTGACTATTGGATCACGCGGCGATGTTCAACCGTACATTGCACTCTGCAAGGGCCTCATTGCCGAAGGCCATCGGCCTAGAATAGCAACACATCGTGAATTCCAAGGATGGGTCGAAAGCCACGGGATCGAATTTAAGCCGGTGGAAGGAGATCCTGCTGAGCTCATGCGAATCTGCGTTGAGAACGGCATGTTCACTTACTCGTTCTTACGCGAAGCATCATCAAAGTTCCGAGGCTGGATCAACGAGCTTCTCACCTCTGGTTGGGAAGCATGCCAAGGGTCTGATCTCTTGATCGAAAGTCCGAGTGCTATGGGTGGCATTCATATTGCCGAAGCTCTGCAGATTCCCTATTTCAGAGCCTTCTCTATGCCGTGGACTAGGACTAGAGCTTACCCTCATGCATTTGCTGTTCCGGACCACAAGATGGGAGGTGCATATAATTACATCACCTACGTGATGTTCGACAATGTCTTCTGGAAAGGGATTGCAGGTCAAGTCAATCGCTGGAGAAGAAAAGAATTGGGCCTCCAAGCCACGAGCCTCGAGAAGATGCAACCGAACAAGGTCCCGTTCTTGTACAACTTCAGCCCAGCCGTTGTTGTACCACCACTCGATTACAGTGATTGGATTCGTGTCACGGGGTACTGGTTCCTGGATGAAGGCGGTGATTGGTCGCCACCACAAGAGTTGACCGACTTCATCAAGAAGGCTCGCAATGACGGGAAGAAGATTGTATACGTTGGATTTGGATCTATTGTCGTCAACGATTCAGCAGCTATGACGGAAACCATCGTGAAATCGGTGCTGAAAGCTGACGTTCGATGTATTCTGTCCAAGGGCTGGTCCGATCGGCTCGACAAGAAAGATGCTGCAGCCGTTGAAGTGCCTTTGCCTCCTGAAATACATCAGATAAAGTCAGCTCCTCACGACTGGCTTTTCAAACAAATCGACGCGGCTGCTCATCACGGAGGTGCTGGTACTACGGGTGCTAGTCTTCGTGCAGGAATCCCTACTATCATCAAGCCATTCTTTGGTGATCAGTATTTCTCCGGCTCGAGAGTTGAGGATCTTGGAGTTGGTATCTTTTTGAGAAAACTCAACATAAGCTCTTTCGCGCGTGCGCTTTGGGAATCATGTAATAGTCAACGGATGATCATCAAGGCCAAAGTATTGGGAGAGACGATCAGAAAGGTAGCTACTAGCCCCTGTCATCTTTGTATACATTCGTGCTAATGATTATCAGGAGCATGGTGTGGATACAGCTATCCAATGTATCTACCGTGACCTTGAATATGCCAAGTCACTCATCAAGCGCAGAGATGGCAAGACAGCTGACGACACACTCGAAGATTCAGAAGAGAGCTGGACATTTATTGGCGACGAGCATGACCCGGAGTTGGTCAAGCGAATTCATGACTGGGAGACCATGGCGCAAAGTGGGAACTTGGCAACATCTTCAATACAGCCAAGGCGAAGCCAGGATACTGGTAGGGCGTTGGGATTAAATGTACGAGCGAGGAACAATGCTGCATAGGATTTTCCTCTAATACAAGAGATGAGCATTGTAATGGGTCATGCATGGAGTGAGTTGGACTATTGGATTTGGGATGGTATTTGAATGCATCAGATCATGGCTTTGTGGATTGATATTATATATACTGTCTGCAGCGAGCAAGCGACAATTTGTTTCAAGCGGTAGGAATATTTGGTACTGGTAATTATGGGCGGGATCAGATCAAGAGCGGTGTTCGGTGTAGACTCGCATTAGCGCCTAGATGACTGTGGTTATGCTCCCCTTTGGGCAATTTTCGGTTTCGTTGTTAGGTACCTAGAGCTGGGATGGTCGGTGAGTGAAAGGGGCAAAGAGGCTCTTACTCATGGTAGCCTTATTCTAGCTTGCATATATACTATACTTTACAATGCACAAACAAAGACCCTGCATCTGTGCTCGCCACGATTATGAATATATCAGAGCCAAATAGTTATTCTTGTGATGTTTGCTTGATGACAGCAATAGCGAAGTGCTTCAGCCTGAATAAAGGGGCTGAACCGAAAAGCAGGTTGAGCCCCACATAAGAGTGAGACAACTCACTGCATAATCAGATTAAGGTATGGGATAGTTGGGATAAGCAGAAGTAACATCTGGCAATTGTCTTAGCCATTTGGAGATGATTTATGATGGATGTTCTCAAACCGGTCAGATATTGTGATAGATGTCGGTAGTTGTTTGCTACCCGGCCTTTCAAGCTATGCACACATGCAGCAAGCCAGAATGTGAATTTGAAGTTGCTGATCATGGTCATGAAGAATTGCATATCTGTTCCATTCCAAGTGATAACATCCATACATGGCTGCATGCATTTCTGGTGCAAGGCTGCACGTATTCCACATTCCTCACGCCTCCTGATCCCCTTTCGGCGGATGGCATGACTGAAAACGTGACCAGAAGCACAATCGAGTCATTCGCCCTAGCCAATGAACATCCCGACTCCCCGGCCCCTGCCTGCATGCAGATTCTCGCTAAGTGGCGAATCAACGCACGGATCGACGTCTCTCCACTTTACGCTTCTTCTAGTATTAAAGCCAGTCTCCCCTCAAACGAAGACGCTCTGCCTCGAAATTTAGTGGTCTACGGTCGCCCACCAAATACCAACTGTGCAGAACCTCGACCTATTCCAACCTATCACTGCCACCGACAATCCGTATCGACGATATTTTGAACCCGAATTACCGCGTCACATTCGCAACCAAACAATTGCAACGCGCACCAACATATCTTGCAGAAGGGCTACCTGCGCTCATCGGAAACATCAAGCGTATTCGCGGTGCAGATCCAGAGAGAGAGAAAAGGTGAATATTTATTGGCGGAGCTTTATTGGGAGGGGATTCGCGCAGATGCACCGGTTATACAACGCTGTAGCTGTACCCCACGCGACATCTATGAGAGCTTCCATAAAGCTCAAATTGAGATCGTAGGTCCTTCCAACAGCTTGTAGATGCCAGAACCTGTGTGCTTGCAAGCTTGCGCAAGCTCTTTTGCAGCTCGCTGCTTGTCCTCGAGTTGTGTGTCTGCGGCCCTTGTAGACTCGTTGGTGCCTCGAGAACTTTGCGCTTCTTCCCTTGCTTGCTCAGTTTTTTGTTGTGTTCATTTCTTTTACTGACAGGCTTTTTTCGCAGATCGATAGAATAGAAACCGCATGATCACAAGAAAGGCGACGGCCGGAAGGAGGATCACAAGATGGGAAAGTTACTGAGCTTAGGGACGAAGCTCAAATACCCCATTACCATCTGCAAGCTACTAAAGCAACCTGGCGATGAGGTTTCGAAACAACAACCGATACTAGAATACAAGTTCGAGTGGACCACTACCATCACTAACGAATTTGGAGACGATGAGGAGTTACCGCAGACAACCATTGCAGGATGGGACAGTCCGGCCGAAGGTACCTTGACCCGGTGGAAGGTTTATCAAGGCCAGGTCATCGAAAAGGATCTGTCATTCGTTGAGATCGAGGAGACATGCTCCCATTCCGTCCAATTTGCTGGTCTCTGTGCAATGTGCGGGAAGGACATGACGGAGCGATCGTGGGCGAGCGCATCGGATGACACCAATAGGGCGACGGTCAACATGATTCACGATCAGACGACGCTTAAGGTTAGCGAGGAGAGAGCATCAGAGGCCGAAGAGGAATTACAACGCCGGTTACTAAAGCACCGAAAGCTTTCGTTGGTGGTCGATCTGGATCAGACGATTATTCACGCCTGCATTGAGCCAACCGTCGGAGAATGGCAAAACGACCCTACATCGCCGAACTACGAAGCGGTGAAGGATGTCAAAGCTTTCCAATTAGATGATGGACCCCGTGGTTTGGCCTCAGGATGTTGGTACTACATTAAGATGCGCCCTGGACTATCGGAGTTTCTGGCCAAGATTGCGGAGATGTACGAGCTACATGTATACACCATGGGTACCCGGGCATATGCGATGAACATTGCGAAGATCGTTGATCCGGACAAGAAGCTCTTTGGAGATCGCATTATCAGCAGAGACGAAAACGGCAACATCACAACCAAGAGTCTGGCTAGACTATTCCCTGTCGACACAAAGATGGTGGTTATTATCGATGATCGAGCAGATGTCTGGCCTAAGAATCGGCCGAATCTCATCAAAGTTGTTCCCTATGACTTCTTCTTAGGCATTGGTGATATTAATTCGAGCTTTCTGCCGAAGAGAGAGGAGTTGCCCAAGATGACACCAGCGCTCAAGAAGAGACATTCGACAAAAAGCGAAGAATCGAATGAGAACGGCGAGACGAAAAGCGATACTACCACGACAGAGCAACCAAAGTCCAGCGAAGAGAATGGTGCTTCTAAGCCAGTGGATGGTAATCGTGTAAGTGCATTAGAAGAGTTGGTCAAGATGGGTGGCGGTGATGATCAAGCATTAAGATTAGAGCAAGCTGCTGAACAAGAGAAGTTTTTGGAGAAGCAACTCACTGAACGACCCCTACTACACATGCAAGAACAGCTTGACAAAGAAGACGGAGAAGAGGATACAACTACCCCGGACGAAACTAATGGCGAACCGTCGCAAGAGCATTCACACCATAGACACAACCTTCTCAAGGACGACGACGTTGAACTTATGTACCTCGAAAAACACCTCTCTCAACTCCACAAAGCTTTCTATGACGAGTACGATAGTGCTCTCGTCAATGCTCACGGAGGTAGGGTAGCACAACTAAAGCCTGGACACAAGAAGAAAGTCTCGATCAAGGACGACTCGGCGGATCTCAAGATCGTACCTGACATTGGTAACGTTATGCCACGACTGAAGTATGCTCCACCAAACTACCTTGTAAGACCATGCTAATAATGTTCTAGATCTAAAACATTGGCCGGCTGTGTCATTGTCATGTCTGGATTGGTTCCACTTCAAGCTGATATATTGAGGTATATATTGACTCTAAATAATTATGTTCTATTTGGCAAATCTAGAGAGAGACTGGAAGTATGCGGGAATGAACTTGAGCGCTTACGAGCATCTGTTTACAGGAGTGAAATCGGCATTCAAGCCGCCAGCTTCGGGGCTGAGATTCAGACCAAGTAAGTAATGTCCGCAAAGTTTTGTATGAATCTGAACTAATGGGAATATAGGGTCAATCGAAAAGTCACCCACTTGGTCGCTTCGACAAGCAGAACTCGTACTACCAAAGTTCGCCAAGCTGCCAAATATCCTAACATCAAGATCGTCAATCAGCAATGGCTCTTGAACTCGATGAGCAAGTGGGAGAAGGAGGATGAGACACCATATCTTGTAAGCTATATCAAGATCAGGTGTCGGCGACGATTACTAACTTTCATCAGGTTCAAATCCACGACCAAGACCGGATTCGGGAAGAAGGATTTGATTCTAGCGCCCCATCGTCCATTCACGACTCTGACGAAAGCGAGGACGCAGACAGCGAGGATGAAGCCGGTGGTAGTCTTCCAGCCAGTCAAGATGAACTCGACGCTGAAGACGTCGAAGGCCTGATCCCAGCCGAAATGGAAGAAGGTCACTCTCCCATCGATGATCTGAAGAAATTCGACTGGGAAGGCGTCGATGATGAGCTGAACGATTTCCTAGGCGATGATGATGACGACTCGGCGAATGATAGCGATGCTTCGCAAGTCAGCAACGCCAGTCGGTCGAGTAAGCTTAGTGTGAGGAGTAAGAGGGGAGTTAAGAGGCAGCATGGAGAGACAACGGATGATAGTGAGACAGATGAGGAGGGTGCATTATCGAAGAGGATCCGAACCGCAAACTCGAGAACAACTGGGTTGAAGACCGTAAAGACGCCAAATAGTATGGGAAGCGAGAGTAGCTTGCCAACACCTGGTGTCACGGGAGACGAAGATGATGTAGATCAGATCCCTACCAACGACGAGGAGGAGGATCTTGACGAAGACGACGATGAATTAGAGAAGGAGATAGAGGCAGCTTTCGGCTCGGACTTTGAGGCTGAGATGGAAGTTGAGGGCGTAGGAGGTTGATGGACCGAGGTCTATCGATGTTGAAATATTATCTTCTTGTCTATTACCATTTTCATTCCTGCATACCCCATGGCGCTACCGGACACTGGCGTTTCATACCTCACTCTCTACTTTACGGTCGGACGGATGGATCGAGAAGCAAATATGTGAGGGCAGGCAGGGTAAACTCTTCGTCTTGAGTGGTAGCATGAACCCAGTCAGCAAGCAAGCAGCATAGCATAGGCGTTTTGAATTGGTGAAGTGGAGCTGGGGGTGAGCAAATGAATTGAAAATGATTTTGATCCTCTACTTAATCACTTGCGCATACATCTACCTACCTCATTCGTGAAAAGCCTATCTCTAGGCCTTGAATTTGAAATCGAGCGTGAAAGCGGAAACCCCCGGCAGAAACACCCAAAAACAACCTAGCGCACCCAAGCTCCTCGCAAGCAACGAACCTCACACGATTATCTCCTCGAGACAAACCCCCCAATTGACGATCCGCGACCAGCCAAGATGCCACAAGACCTACCTCCCGTTGGCGGCTACGAGCCCGTGCAGTACAAGGTACGCTTATCTCCCTCCTTCCCTTCCCGGTACCCTCGAGGATCGCTGCGTTGAGGGCTGGAGACAATGGCAGCACGAAGAGAGAAAGAGAGAAAGAACATACTAATGAAACGAAAATCAGCGAAACCTCCCCGCCCGCGGTTTCCGCCCTTCGGTCATGCTCCTCGGCGTCGCTGGCATAATGACATTCGGGTTCTACAAGATCGGAAAGGGGATTCGGGAACAGAAGTGCGTCGCTCCTCCTTTCCCTTCTTTGTTGTGTTATGTTGGATATGTACTGATGAGAACAAACAGCGAACTCGCCCGCGAAAAAATGTGGTCCCGGATCCATCTCATCCCACTGTTGACGGCGGAGGAGGATCGCGATCTGGTGAGGCGGCATCTGGCGGATCAGAAGAGGGAGGAGGAGTTGTTGGGGAGTCGGACGAGTCCGTATCATAGTGATAGGTATGTGGTTTTTTTCAGAGGGGGGATGGGGGACGGGAGATGGGGGGAGAGATGGGAGATGGGAGAATTGTGGCTAATGATGGGGTGGTGATAGGTTTGTGAGGCCTACTTATGCGGTTACGCCGAGTCAGAAGTCGACGTAGGGTTGGGTTTGGGTTGGGGTGAGAGGGAGGGGAGGAGGGTCTGCGGCCGATGGACATAGAAGGGCTATTGTACGGCGGAGAGAACGGCGAAGGGGGTGGGGCTTGTACATAGGTATCGCGTGGTAGCAAAGAATTGGGGGTCGCTTTCACTGCATCTCTATGTTTTGTCTATGGGTTTGTGTGCGTTTCTTGGTCACGGCACACTGCAAGTATGCTATACCATGGCAGACGGCAGAATCTACATTTCCGGCTCTGGAAGGCAGTTCCCTCAGCCAGTAAAGCGTTACCCTTCCCTTTTGGCCAATTAACCTCTTAAGGACTTTCCTTTTTCACCAAACGTCGATCTGCTCCAAAATCTTGCCATACCAAACCAAAGCGATCACATATCTCATCCTCGTCTATCGTTTCACCAGACTTGGCCATATTCACGAGCGTCCGGTTGTAAGACATGGAATCGGGACTTGAATGGCCAGCAACAGTGTTGTCGAGGCTCTCCAGATTCCGGAGAAACCAACCGTTAATATAATCGATTTCCGTTTCTCGTCCGGCCAGGACATCTTGAAGCATTGAGCTTGTGTTCTGAGCTGTTTTCTCTGCTATTGATAGAACGATCTGCTCAAGAACTGCGGTTGAAAAGTGCTCTTCTACTTCGGCGGCATCAAACTTGAGATGAACATCGGACGTGGGTCTCTCTAATGCAGCCCTGCGAGTGAATTCGTGTATTTCCGATAAGAGTACACGCATAAGCTCAAGAATGGGTTTGTGTTTGAATAGGTCTCCATTTTTGCGTCGGAAGATCACGGTTAGGGGATTGATCGTTGAATTTATCGCCAATTTCTGCATCTGTCTGATCTGGAGCTCCTTTTGAGAAACGGCTTCCGCATTTAGCAAAGGAGAAGAAGTGATCTTGTCGACAAGATACTGTGCTTGCGGGCTTATAGCCTTGTTGGCGCCGTAAGGAGCTAGACCAATGGAAACGTTCGCGTGGCCGGCCAGGATCGAGGAGAAGGGTCCAGTAGAATATACTCCGTGAGAAGTAATAGCGAGCAGGTAAGTTGGACAGTCAACACCAAACTGTTTTCCTTGGTCGAAGAAGCGATGGGAGACCGTTGACAAGTCGGGGATACCGTTCTGAGTGAAGAGAATGATTGAGTTATGGTCTAGCCGGTGGGCTATTGGTTTCAGAGCTTCGACCACATTTGACACCTTGGTAGCAAGAATAAGATTCTGTATTCGCTGCCCACTGGTATCTTCTTTCTCAATAAGCTCGACGTCATAGCCAGTAGAAGTGGAAGGAATGTCAGAGAGGAAATTTGAGACCCTTTTGGTCGACACCGTTATAGTTCGTTCCGCTTTGTCCCAGTCCTCGAGTAAGTTTCTGCGGTGGAGGAGTAGAGTGATAGGTGGTGTTTTTGGCGGTATGGCTAAAGCATGTGCGTATAATCGGCCCAGGTTTCCAAGACCAAGCACGTAGATTCTCTGGTCCATATCTATGCTCTTTCCAATAGCTGACACTACAAAGCGTTTCTGTAGGCGCAGATGAGGATGCACTGGACTGAGCAGTCCATTCTGGCGAGGGTGAGAGCGAATACGAAGGTGGTGCAATGGGGCTCTGTAAGTTCGACTCACGACGAAAAGACTCATAATAGCCAGTCCACCTCTGTTGCTCCCTTCGGTCACCAGCGAAGCAGGAGAGGAACCGGCTAGGTATTACCAAGACAATTATGGCTGAATATACAGGCCATGGGCTCGAACCTCCTAGATTTCCTAAGAGACGCACTTCTCAGAAGGCGTTGTTCTTCTTCTGTGGCTGACTGGAATCCAGGTAGGTAGCTCCCAGAGGTGAGGTTGAGGCTGAGGTGGAACTGAGATTGAGGCTCGACACGTGATTGTATCTTTCCCTCTCCCGTTCGGCTAAAATATCCTTGTCGTCTCAACCTCCCACCTTCCGCTTTCATGCAAGATCCAGGGAAGCTTTTTATCTTTTCCACATTGGCCAATGGTCGACCGTGCCCTCCCGTTTCCATTGGCGGGGTCCAAGTGATCTCCAGCCAATGTTCTCTTCCAGCTCTGCATTTATTGCTGCCTAGGGCAAGACCGCGAGTGCCATGACATACTCGTCCAAGTGCGATTCTGTATATTGGGCCGTGCTTACTGATGTGAAGCAACTCTATCTGAACCTCCATCCTTTGACGTTTCTGCATTCCTCATCAAACCATTGCGTTGCTCAAGGCATCTATTATTGTTCCTCGTTGTAACCGGTGACAAGGCAGCAGCATTGAGACCTTGAGATGCCGCGTTCAGACAACTTGTACTCCGCAGACGATTCAGAGAACTCGGATCGTGAATCGTTTAGTGAGGAGTTGAGCCCCTCTGATGGGTACTTCAACCGCGGAAATGTCCCGAATACCATCGTGCAAGACCCCTCCATAAGCAAGGACGACAAAGCAGAGGACAAAACTTTGATACCTCCACCTAGTGTCCAAAGCAGGACGGGAGGAAGCTCGAGGACATCACTCCACTCGGTCCTGCCACGATCACTCCCCTCACATAATTACGCGTCACATCGTAGTGACAATGCTCCTTCCAATTCCCCTAGTTCTTATACCCCCACATCACCTGTCTCACCACGTCGTAGAGATGCGATGTTTTCCGAGCGCAGTGCATTAATACACGGTCCTCCACCAGCATATTCTTCTTCACCACCAGAAGTTCCCCTATCTCCGCGAGAAACAGAAGGACAACGCTACAGGACTTTCCCAGAGCACCATCTTGAACGAGGTTTCCTTCCAGGTCGAGAGCCGGAGAGTATGGGCGGTCCCGTTGAGCATGAGGAAGAGCATGAACAAGAGTCTAACGAGACCACGCCATTAACGAACGAGCCGAAGCCTGCAAGACTATCAGTCTGTCGAGGGATTGCCAAGAAGATACTTCTCATTGCGTTGTTTGTTGTTGTGGTCGTCTCCTTAATTTCTGCTCTGGCTGGTGGATCTTCTGTAAGTGTTAACCATGTTATATACTTTGTACTTTCATTTGTTGCCGACACGTATACATTCATCACTTCCATAACTATTGAATGATGAAAAGCAAGACGCAATGCTTGGAGCCCTCGTCAAAAGCTAATTCGTTCCAAGAACAAGACCAAAGATCCCTCCGAGGACGATCCATCTAAAGACCCATCAAAGTCTCCTGTTGATGACATGCCACCACCACCCATCGATGCCGACGGGCCCTACTGCAGCATTGCCAAGTACAAAAATGACGCTGTCACTTACGAATTCCCCGTTGGCAAAGATTTGACCGTCCTTCAGACAACTCACGGTGACCAAGGTTCAAAAGATCGTTCAGTCAGCACGGCAGGTGAGATTCGACTGAGACGTCTACCCAAGGATTCAATGCACGGAAGTCGTGCTTACTTCACCCTGGATGTCCATGTCAGCGACCCAGAGTTAGTAGTCATCAAGTCATGGGATGAGGATTCACGAATGTTGAAAATCAGCACCCCGAGATATGCACCTCTTGGTCCTGGCCAACACTGTGTGTCTGTTGGCATCACGGCCTGGTTTCCAGAGGACGCAGAATTCAATGAACTGTTGTTCGAATCTGTTACACTAACCATGAGAGTCATGGATGACATCAAAGTCAAGGTTACTGGATGGTCGAGATTTTCGAGCTTGGCTGGCCAAGTCATCTTCCCAACAATCTCAGTACCACTCTCGCATGAGGTCTTCGATGATGACGCCTCTATTGTCCCCACGCTTAAGTACGAACACCCTTTTTCATCACGCCGCATCTTGATCGAGACAGAATCAGGCTCGATTACTGGCACATATCCTTTGATGGATTTTCTTGGTCTGGATTCACAAGCAGGTCAAATCAGCGTTGATGTTATTCCTCACAAAGTCCTTGAATCAGCCCCAGCTCCCGCGGATCTGGAAGTGAAAACATCTTCGGGCTCAATCAAGGTCAACTGTCCCATCCGCTATGTCCCACCACCACGAAACTATATCACCCATGTCCATTCCAGCGCTGGCAGTGTCGACGGATCATTCTATCTCGGCTCTCTCAGCAGCTTCGGTACATCGGCCGGAGGGATCCGCATCGATGGTCTTCCCGTCCTCCAAGCCTGTTCAACAAACAATAGAGACAAAAACGAGCGTCCAAACGTTTTCGAGACCCGTACAGTCAGCGGCGGAACCAAAGTCCAAGTCCTAGACCCGATCTTCATCTCTGCACTCACGCCAGCTGAGCAGCCGAAACCACAACCCGTCCAAAAAGAGCGTCCTGGACCCTGGGCCCCAATCGGAGATGGTGACCCACATATCATCACGCCACCCAACGTTGTGCTGGACCAGAACCTCCTCGTCATTGATCCTCGCACTCAATATTCTAAAAAGAAGCTAGATAGCTTGAAGAGCGTGCACTCTAGCAACGCAGCGAGCGTCGAGGTTAGCTATCCAGAAAATTGGGTGGGCACGCTGCATGCGAAGTCTGTTAGTGGCAGTATTACGGTGACGGGGGATGATATCCGGATTATTAGAGAGAGGAAGGGCTTCGCGAGTAAGGAGATTCTTGCGAGGAAGGGGGTGGAGGAGAGTGAGGAGGGGAGTTATATTGAGATGCAGAGTGTGGCGGGGAGTTTGGGGTTTGTTGTTGGGAGGTAAGTGTGGTTCGAGAGCCTCAAAGAAGGGTTTGGTTCGGGTGGGGTGTTTGGATACATATATAATCGGATACTGGCGAATTGGCGTCTGGGTGGATGTGTGTTGAAGGGTAAATTGGGTAATGTAGCAATGTCACTGTCGCTATTGTGTAAAAATCCGATGCATTAGGCTTCAAGAAAGTAATAGATACATGAAGACGGTCTTTCAAACATCAGTAGTTGCTCCACTCGAAGACAATCATTATTGTATTTGAGAATACGCCAAAATCTCCTGTAAGGAACCGAGAAAGACTCTTCATAATATTCATTTTAAATCCTAAGACAACAAAACCCTAATCTCACCACTCGTCCTCGGGAACATAGTCCTCAACAGCTCAGTAGACTCACCGCCCTCCTCCTCCATCAAATCATCAGCCGCAATCAACCTCTCCTCCACCCTCTCAAAATCATCACAAAACTTCTCAGCAGCCTCCTCGGTAATCTCCCTCGCCAACTTAGAACTCTGCAAGAACTTCAAATTCTCCATAGCGTCCATCAGCGCCGACGGCAAGAAATCATCTAATGTCTGGCTAGCCTGCGTCAGAGCGGCAGCTTGGAAAACGGGCAGGTTGTGAATGGATAATAAGTCTTCTTTGGAGTCTGAAAGCGGTTCTAAGGCCTGGATCAGTGGTTGGAGACCGGAGTTGGCGCGGAAGAATGTGTATTGGTCGGTGATCAGGCTGGTGGCGTGTTCTTCGATGCTGGCTTGCATGTCGGAGGTTCGCTGTTGGGTGAAGTCGAAGGAGGAGAGGGTACTTTTCGCTGCTAGGAGGCAATTTATGGCGAAGATAGCGCGGCGGGGGTCCGGGAGGGTTTTGGATATGCTTTCGCATGCTTTCAGGAATGGGTCGAAGGCTTCGGCTAGGATGGGCTGGAAATCGGCTTCTCGGCTGTCGAGAGAGGTTAGGGATGTGTCGTAGGTCTTCATTATGGCGGTGAGTTGCTTTAAGCCGTCTTGGAGGAAATCTGGAGGGCTGAGGTCTGGGGGAATTGCTTGGGCGTCTGCTTGGAGACCGGCGATGTGGTCTCGCATCAGGACTCGGAATTGACGGAGAGCTGATTCTTCGAGTGTGGATAATGAGTCGAGAAGTGCGGAATCGTCGCCTAATAATTTTGAGAATGTCACCCGGTAGAAGTTTAGTAGGTTGGCTATCTTGTATGCCATTATTGTCTCTTCGTGACTTTGAACAACCTGGCCAATTCGTTGTCGGAGTACTCTGGCTACACCTGCGACATCACGATCTACCAGTTCGTTCAGCGCCTTGAGTCCATCGAAAGAGTTTGTATCGTCTTCATCCTCGGATATTCGGTTCCAAGGTTCACTATCTCGGCCAGCTTGTATCCCTTTGGCGATTTCATCTCCATCTGAGATGAAGAGAACTTCTAGAGCTTCTCTCTCGCTAACCGTTGCAGAATGCGTCCATGCCAGCATATCTCCCACATACCGTAAGGGGTCATGAGCCACCAACTCAATAGGCTTGATGGAAGTGTCCTCAGCTCCAGTGACCGAAGTTCCAGTCAAGGCAGTGTAGAAGGCGTCAGACAGTATATGTTCACGAGCTTCAGCAAAGAAGTCGAGACAATTCTGGAATAGTGAAGGTCGCTCAGCAAGAACTCGAAGGGCTCTACGTATTGACGAGCTAATCTGCGGGTTCTCCAGATTAAGCGATTTGAATTCACGTTGAATCCACCTGTAAAGCTTTTGAAATGCTCCGTTGAGGTTCTTGGAAGTTTGCTCCATAATTTCAAGACCGAGACGTTGGTTCTCTGTGCCAAGCAAGATCTCGCAATCATTTTGTATCCTCTTAGCTCTTGCTAGAAGCGAAAAGAATCTGTCGTTTACAGGCTCTGCAGTTGACGTAAGAATGGCAATATCATCCTCCGACATGATGAAATGAGCATCAAAAGCTTTCAGAAGCTGCTGCTTTGCTTCCACTTGGTCTTTCTGCTTTAGAAGCTCGGAAGCCTCTTGTAGAACTGGGGTGGTCTCTTGATGGGCTGCAGAGATATGGCGCTTCATCTCCTCACACCCTTGATTCAGACTTGCGATGGTGGCACCAATACGTTTCAATTGCTATCTAAATGTTAACACTCTCTTTGAGACAATAGGTTAATTTAATATACCTCAGCCACGTGACCGAACTCGCGGATGATGTCTCCATTGCTCTCGATGACCTCCTTCTGAACATCTAGTCTTATTTGCCGCCGAGTCTCTGAATGATTCTGGGTCCCGCGAATGTCTAACAGATTCAAGGCATCTCTGATATCCGAGTCTGCATAAGATGCTGAAAGGACAGAGGTCACCTTTGTGGCCAGCGGGTTGCTCCGCGGTTGAGCACTTGTTGGCGAAGTTGGGGTTTCAAGGCCATCACTAAAACCAGATTGCTTTCGAGTAATAAAATAATCCGTTGTCATTGTGAAAGCAAAGTAGAAGCTTTGTGTTTCTATGTTCAAGAGTGAACAACTTGACTGCTCACCCTGGAAGTAACTAGTCCTAGACCAGCCTACGGCGAGGCTGACTGTCACACGGCAACTGCCGCTTAGGATTGGTGCAAGGTGAACAAGGCAGTCATTCATGGTCAACTTGCGCGCGTGCTTGCAGCTCCCACTTCTTCAAAGGCACCAGCTGACTCCGTGATCAGAACAGCATGGTGTAGAGTCTTTGGCATCCTCTCTTTCTACTGTTATCAGTGTCACAAATGCCGGTTTACTTGCTCATCATAGACGTCGTTGACGACGATAGCTCCTGCTCAGAACGCCCCGACTGTCTATACACGAGTCCCTTCCCAACACCTCAAAGCGAATATAACTTTCCACCCGCACAACTACTTCCTACACTACCATGATGGCATCCAACATCCTCGCTCGGCTTCTGCCTGCGAATCCCTCGGGACGATCAATATACGACGACCTTCGAGCCCACGACGAGGGGTCAGAGTCGGATTTAGAAGAACATGCCGGTATGGCTG
Source organism: Mollisia scopiformis (assembly GCF_001500285.1). Taxonomy (NCBI): domain Eukaryota; kingdom Fungi; phylum Ascomycota; class Leotiomycetes; order Helotiales; family Mollisiaceae; genus Mollisia; species Mollisia scopiformis. The sequence goes on from NW_017263596.1 coordinate 470,458, forward strand.
TAGATGAAGAGAACCTAAATTTCCGCGATGAAGAATTGGGAAATGCGGATGTCTTTAATGGAGAGGAAAGTCGCATTACAACGGAAAGCACAGCATTCCTGCAAACCGAACAAAGTAGACCGCGAGGAGAGAAGGTGGGAGGAAAGTCACGAACTGGCCGTTCGAAATGGGTTGCCCAGTCTCCCAGGCTTCTAGAAGAAGAAGGAGATGACGATGTCCCAGCATCTCTTTTAATTGAAGGGAACGATATGCCTGGGCCTAGCACAACCCATCCACCAAGGCCTCGAGTAGGGAAGCATCCGAGGAGACAACCTCCAGTCCCTGGCCCTGCGAGCAGAGAGAATCGTGCACATTGGGAGGCAGCCCAAGCACAGCAAAGGCTACATCAAGAGGATAATATTGGAGGACCACAACCTGTTCGTCGAAATGCTGGCCCGCTGGTAAGTAGTGCAAGAGAGAAGGCGTTGTGGCGATGGGTCAACGTTACCAATCTGGACAATTTTATCAAAGAGGTCTACGACTACTACAGCGGGGCTGGAATCTGGACTATCGTGCTTTCGAGGGCTTTGAATCTGGCGTAAGCCTATTTGTTCAATTCGAAGTGTATCTACACTAACTTCGATCATAGTCAGATTATCTTTGTCGCTGTGTGCGTCACATTTCTCACCCAGTGTATCGATTGGCCAGCAATACCTAGATCCAAAAGGTTATCAGAAGTCGTTGTACCTCAATGCACACAGAAAATCTCTGGCATGCCAAATGTTGCTATTTGGTTGTTCACCCTACATGTGTTCTGGAGAATATATCAACTTCTGGTCGAGATTCCCCACTTATTGCGTATTCGAGACTTTTATCTTCATTTACTCGAGATTCCAGAAAGCGATATGCAAACAATCTCATGGCAAGATGTGGTTGCTAGCATAATGGCGCTGAGAGATGCCAACCCAGTAACAGTAGAGCGAATATCACCTGCAAACAGAAGATACCTAGGAAGCCAATCGAAACAGAGGCTAGATGCTCACGACATTGCAAATCGACTGATGCGCAGAGAAAACTATATGATCGCACTTTTCAACAAAGACATACTAGACTTGAAGTTGAACCTCCCTTTCTTGCACGGTCGACAGTTTTTCTCCAAGGCTTTGCTGTGGAATATGGACTGGTGCATCATGGATCTGATATTCAATGAGCATGGGCAAGTCAGGCAACTGATATTGAAAGACTCGCATCGACGGCAGCTTAGTGACGCCCTTCGAGATCGGTTCCTATTTGCTGGCTTTATGAACGTCCTCTTAGCTCCTGTCATAATCGTGTATTTGTTGGTTTCGTACTTCTTCAAATACTTTTCCGTGTGTTCCCAAGTCCTCACTGTCGACTAGTGCTAACTTTCGTAGGAATACCAAAAGAATCCTGCAGCAATTGGATCCCGGCGGTATACGCCTTTAGCAGAATGGAAGTTTCGAGAATTCAACGAGCTGCACCATCTATTCGAAAAGAGGCTGAATATGTCTTACCCATTCGCTTCAAGATATCTTGACCAGTTTCCGAAGCAGAAGACCGCACTAGTTGCGAAATTTGTTGCCTTTGTATCAGGCGCCATCGTCGCTGTCATTGCTGTCGCCACACTATGGGACTCGGAATTCTTTCTCGGCTTTGAGATCATCCAAGACAGAAATGCCTTGTTTTTCGCTACGATTGCCACTTTTGTTTGGGCTACCGCGAATGGTATGATACCAGAAGAAAACCTAGTATTCGAGCCGGAATACGCCTTAAGGCAAGTTATCGAGTATACACATTATATGCCTACACTTTGGCAAAATAGACTTCACAGTGATGAAGTCAAACAAGAATTTGCCACTCTCTACCAAATGAAGCTTGTCATCTTCTTAGAAGAGGTCTTGAGCATCATCGTCACGCCTTTCATTCTTTGGTTCAGCTTGCCAAAATGCAGCGACCAAATAATCGACTTCTTCCGCGAATTCACCATTCACGTTGACGGCGTCGGATACGTTTGTTCTTTCGCCGTCTTCGACTTCAAGAAGGGTGATGGCAGGAAAGTTTTGCATGGAGGAGGCAACGCTGATGCTCGAGACGAGTATTACTCTACCAAGCATGGCAAAATGGCTGCCTCTTACTATGGATTCTTGGATAACTACCTCCTGAATCCAAAGACTGCAGTACAGGGTCATGTTCCACCGGGTGGCATGCGTCACCCGTACCAACCACCGCCATCGTTCCCAGGCATGATGTCTCCAACTCTTGGAGCAGAGATGCAGAGTTCAAGAATGGGTCGAAGTGAGCGTAGACCTGGTAGTAGAGCACCAGGCAATATGCCACCGCGAACACCACGTTACCCACCGACTGGAACGCACGGCTCTCCTCTACAGTCCATGCTCTTGGACCCCCATCATCAACCCTCAAGTTCTGGATTTGGAGCTCGCAGTGTGAACAGAACTTCGAGGTCGAAATACCAGGTTCGGCAGAACATTATGGAAGAACCCATCGAAGACGAGGATGAATCGGTTGTAGGTACTGCTGCAAGGAGAAGTGGCAAGTCGGACGAACGTAGAGAGCCATACGAAAGCATGATCGGGGCGCTAGGAATGGAAGAATCGAGATGGGAGACTTCTGCTGGTGCAAAGGACACGGAAGAAGATGAGACGGATAAGGAGGCTGCAGGCGGAGGCGGAGTATTAGGATTGCTGTATCAATTTCAGAAGGCGCAGACGGATGGGAGACCAGGAGTCAATATCTGATTTTAGCGTGGGTTGTTATAGGTTTGGTTGGCTAGCATGGGCGATATCGTATATGCATATTTTGGCATTGGCTTCGGGGCTGGGATTTGGGAGTTCTGGTTTGGGTTATACATACACATATACAGTGAGAAGAGCATTTGACTTGATGTGGGGCATGGTGTCCTATTCAGATAAACTTGAAATCAGCAAGAATGATAAATTCTTCTATCGAATCCTCTACTAAGTGTCCTGTGATTGGCTGTTCATCGGTCTTCTCTAAATCTACTCCCTATTGAGCCGACCTACTATCAGAACGGTCAATCTAGTTGCACGTTTGTTTTGCAGTTTAAAATTCTAGTCTCGAGAAAAGCCACAAACAAAAGGATACCGAATTTCAAACATTACATACAGGACAAATTAAAGCTATCTAGCACCCTCTGAACACAGATAAACCGGAAACTGGAGATAAGGCTTAAGTGCCTCTGCATAGGGCTTTCGAGTCAAAGAGAGTTTTGTCACAACTTTCTCCGGGATTATGCTTATACATGAGGGCGAAAGTGATAAAAACAGGGGTCAAATAAGCCCGTGATAGATACCCCATTTTCAAATTTTCAAACCCGTGGTATTGAAAACCTCATCCGCGGAGCTTCCGCCTGTGAAGATTTTTTGTTGCCCGTTTATTTCTGTACAGGGGCCTGCTAAATCGCTCTATTGTGCTCAATCCGCGGAATTACCCCTTACTGTCAGCAACAACCTCACACAAAATTTCGAGGATAGTAAGCAGGAGGACATTTCATTATGCAAAGCAGCAGCACGTGCTTTGCCATTTCTTCATTCCTGCCTGCTGCGTAGGTACTATACAAGGTAATCAACCCCCATCCATCCATCTATCTATCAGCAATACGGTAGCATTTTTTGGGCCTCCTTCGCGCGCTCACTCCAGCAGAAAATGCTTCGATACGCAGCAACATTTAACGCCCAAGCCAAGCCAAACCCTCCCGCCAAGCAAGCCAAAGGTTATCCCAAGCCCGGAAAGTGCGTGCTGAGAGGTATGTCAAATAGGTAGAAAGAGGAACATGAAATGGAGATTTTTGCCTGCGTTCCGTACTCCGTCGTTTCTTCGGATCTCGTATGCAGATTTAAAGTCAAATCTGTTGAGAAAGGAGAAGGACGAGTAGAGCCGGCAAAGAAATCTAGAGAAAGGGGTTTTTGGGTCGAAAAGATTTATGTACAGATCGTGAACAAGTTGATTTTCGCGGGTGCGTGCATGAGGGGGTGACTTTTTCGTTTCGAAACTCGGACAGATACGGTAAATGCGTGTCGTTATGTGCGTGGGTATCGTCTAGAAAAGCGAGATATCCTGAAAAGCACAAAGAGGTATCATGAGCTATGGATCCCGGAAGCAGAGGGAAGTCGGAATTTTGGTGTTCGTTGTCATTAGGGTCGCTCGTGTCGCTGGGGTGAGGGTTAGACAACGGTATCGTTTTGGCGAATGAAGTATGCTCTGTAAAATATTAGTACGGGACGAATGGAAGTATTGAATAAGGGCACTGACTTGCAAGCTTCATATGCCGACCAACAGATAGCTGTACTTGGCATTGTAGTAACAACTCTTGGTCTAACACCCTTGAAGAAACCACGGAATCCCTCTCGTCGATGTAATAATCTCGCACTGTCCATGAAACCATTGACATTTCTCAATTCTGCATCGTTCGCTGTACCTCTCGTCTGCAACATCGTCTTGACCACATCCATAGGAGTTGTCAGAGCGGCCGCGAAACCACCAGCAACACCGCCGGCAAGACAATGTGTAACGGGATCATATGTCTTCGAAGGGTTCATTGTCGTCGAAATGGACTCGTATGCGAGGAATTGAAGTGCTGTGAACGGCACAGTCATAGAGAGGGTGGTTGGGTATGAGACGTAGAAGGCTGAGATACCCTCCGTACGGTAGACATACTTGGCGCAATCCATCATAGATTTGTACATCTTGCTCGAGTTGTGGATTTGCATGCGTTGCTTAATGACTAGAAGATATTAGAATCAAGCTTCACTTTTGCCAACGTTCTCTTACCATCGAATGGGTTCATGAGGGCATCACTCGCAATGGTTGCGCAAGCTCCGCTAGTAGCTACAAAGTATGTTAGTGAAGACCCGCCAAACGGGGAAACCAACACAACATACCAGCAGCAAGAGGGTGATGAACACCAGCTTGGTTGCCTCCCATAAGATGCTTGACAGCTTCATATGTTGCGAAATAGACAGCATGTGCCGGTCCTAGCACACAATCAGTATTCGCAGTGTCTTTTGGCCACCTGCGTCTACACACCTGCTCCAACGACCACGCTCGACATGCCTCGCCATAAACTGAGGATTCCCTCCCCCGTGGCTATCCGGTAACCGCCTTGTATCATACCATTGTAGACTGCGGATGGGGTAGGGTTGAGAATCTGCATTCGGGTCTGCGGCGGTTCTATCAGCATGCTATTTGCCATCACTGGTGAATATGATATCGCGCACCTTAATCGCATCAATGGGATACATGACCGTATGCTCCTGTTCAAAGTATCAGTCTGCGAACTTTCAAGACACCTAGTGCAAAGATCGGAGGTGCTTACAGCTATGCCTGCAAAGGCGCCCGCTGTCATATTTTGCAGGAGAGAGAAATTTGGTGGAAGACCCTCATAGCTATTAGAGACCTAGTCAGCGCTCTGAACGAAGGCATTGAAATGAGGGGATATGCAGTGCAAAGGTCTGCACATACTCGTACTCCTCTGCAGGCTCTGCGGTTGGCTGGGCCATTGGGACCGCAACCACAGAGTCTCCTCCGAATGCCTTTGGTGTCAAAGCCAGATTGTCGACTTCTCCGAGATCGCCGGGACGTATCTTGTTGATTTTCAATGATCCTCTGATGAAGATCCTGTTCGAGAGGCTCGTAAGAGAAGGGATTTGGTCCGGGGCAGGTATGGTGGAGAGAGTTACCAGGTCGTGGTGGAAGTGATGATGATTGTCTTTGAAAAGACGAGTCGAGCGAGCAGGGGTACTCCAAAATCGCCAAAATTTCGCGGGCACCGCAACGACCGAGGTATTTGAGGCTAGAACCAGCCAGCGATCAACACTTGGAGATATCCGGCGCTCTTGTCCTTAGCAGCAGCGCGAGTAAAATGGACGAACGATGCAAAATCTAATTGTCATCGCTCTGCATATATATTTGGACCATGAAAGAAACGCGCTCGTTCTACACCGCGATTCTCTTCTGCTGCGGCATCGCAAGGGCCTTTCAAGTCACTTGAGGTTTGTGGCACTGTGCATCTCCGAGGGAGCTGTTAATGAAAAATTCACAGGGCAAACTGGACCACGCGGCACCGAAGGAGTCTCTACTCCGCACGGACCCTACACAGCTCCGTGCTCCATCTCACTGGCAGTTTGATGGTTTAGCTCACCGCCTACCATCTTTCTGCGTCATTGTAGGACCACCAGCTTCATAATGGTCTGATCTTAGAGATCCTGAATGCTATTCCGCGAGACAAACCCATATCTTGCAGATTCCCATATCCACGGCCCTGGAACCCCATACAGCCCAAACAAAGTCATCCTTTGGAGAAGAAAATCCCGTGTCTGTGGGTAAGCAGCCCTTTTGTGCTGTCAGCCGCGTTGCACCCCATTTCTGTGTTTGACCGTTGAAAAGGGGACCGGCAGAAGCAGCCACTTGCAGCTTCTGGTCCTACAAAGCCAAGCTTTTCAGGCTACTCGGCAGTAAGCGCGCTTATTTTGATCTGATAATGTGCAATTTCTTTATCAGATCCTTCTCAGATAGCCTTTTGATTGGTTCCCCAAGAGAGTTTTGCGGCATGGGTGGGATATTTCCCGCGGATGGATATATGATGGCGGGCGAAGGACAGCAACTCATTTTCTAGGAATGTGAAATTTCTTTTGTACATGGATCTCACTAGAATGTGTCTTTTAACTTTTTCTAGCAACAATACAACTGCCCTTTCAACTAATCCTTAGCTTTTTGTGGATAACTCTAACAGATAATAAAAACTTCTCTACAACGACCTCTTCTGCCTAACCGTCGAACAATCATCTTGTGGCACCAGAAATCATCCATTGTCATCCTTGTCAATCCGAGCATTCCGTCTTATCACATAAAGCTATCTCCGTCCTCAAACGAAACTCCATTTGCATCCTCGGAAAATAGAGCCGGAGCTAAGCTCGGGTGTCGGCTTTTTCCTTCATCCTCATTGAACGCTCTGCAGTTACAGTTCTCGGGACCGAATCGAGAGTTGATTCAATCGTTGTGCTAATATGTTGGATTTCTTAACACTTGGGTTTAACCATGATGTCTTGAGCATGGAAAGTTCCCGGCATTGAGTATCTTGGCCCCGTGACCTAAACTGGGAGCTTCTGATACTCCTTGACTTCGGAATCGAAGAGGGGCAGGTCTTACCTATGTTGTTGTTACAAAGGCGAATCAGAGGTGGATAATAGTAAGAAAAGCGCACTTTGTTCTAGAGCTGATTATTTGCCAAGTCGTGATGGATATTTCATGAGTAGAAGGAAAGGGAAGAAGGAAAGCGGAGACATTTTGCTCCTTTTGGTAGGAAGGTTGGGCTGAGATCTTCGGAGGGATTGAATTCGAGTAACGATACACAAGTGTGGTGTACTACAATAGTTGTCGGATTAGACGTCCGCTCAAGGTTTGGCATACGCGCAAACAGAATTAAATAGGTTTGACTCGTTCAAGTGATCTATCTCTCTTTTCTATTCTATTATCACTTAGCAAGTGCCTTTTAATATACACTCGAGTGTGCACTTCGAACTTCCTTCAAGAATCGCAAATAGTCTACGCTATCACAGACATTGCCACGGCACACATTGCCCAGATGAAATGACCAACATTAGACTACAGATATCACTAACCAATGACGGAGATGAAGGATCAAACAAGTCTAGGAGTCGCCTATAAACCGGGTTCCTTCTAATAACCGGAGCCTCAAATTCAAAGTCAACTTCATTGATCAAGGCCTCCAAACGTTCACAAGACCGAATTCCCAAAGAGGAAAGAGCGAGTTGCCATAAAAAAAGTGCGACATGCAACAAAAACAAATAAAACAACTAAAATCATCACAGACATTAAAGAACTCTCTTTCCCTTCAGACGAGAGGCAAGAGCTGTCCAACAACCAAAATAATAGTAAAAATCACCTGATTTTCCACGGGATTTTCTACGGGGAAGACATACAAAATGCGACGTGCAACAAAATTTCCCTGGAAAGCTAAAACCACCACAGACATTAAAGAGTCCCTTTCCTTTCACAAAAGAGGAAGGAGCCGTCCAACAACCAAATCAATAGTAAAAATCAGCTGATTTTCCACGGGGAGCAGGTACTCAAAATGCGACATGCAACAAATTGTTTTTCTAAAACTCTAAAACCATCACAGACATCAACGAGCTCCCTTCACTTTCACAAAAGAGGAAGGAGCTGTCTAACAATTAGAATAATGGTAGAAATCAGCTGATTTTCTACGGGCATTCAAAATGCGTTGTGCAACAAATTTTTTCTAAAACTGTAAAATTATTACAAACATCAACAAGTTCCTTTCACTTTCATAAAAGAGGAAGGAGCCGTCCAACAATCAGAATAACAGTAGAAACCAGCTGATTTTCTACGGGGAAGAGATATCTTTGCGACGTGCAACAAGAATCTTCAAGCTGGTGAAAGAGGAAAGAGCGAAGGGAAAAGCAGCTAACCCAAATAGAGCCAATTCTGAAAGGGTCTGTATAGAGTTGCATGAGTTATTGTGGCAACAAGATCCAGCGATTGGCATACAAGATGGTCCATGTGGGCTTGGGTAAGATCCAAGTCCTTTCCTGAGGGCTTGATGTTATCAATATGTTACAGGAGGGTCTTATTTTTGCTTCTTTTTGAAAGCACAGTCAGTCCTTGTGGTCCAAAAAGAGAAGGAGAAAGGCATGTTTGAAAAATGCGATGTGCAACAAAAATATTCATTGTCTGTCCATGGAACCTAACATTTAAGACTTCTTAAGTTGATATTCCCGATAGCATGGTCCATAGGAAGGTGGTTCTGCTATGCGATGTGCAACGAAAATAAATTAGACTAGAACATGACGTCAAAGGTAGAGTGAATGAAGTCGACGGAAACGACAACAAGCAGCAAAGATTATCATACAGAAAGAAAACGCCAACGATCCACACAGCCTCAAGTCCCGGTGATACTCACTTCCCAATATCAAACTTCTTCCTCTCCTCCTCACTCGTCGACACAGTCTTAACCGTCCACTCCCACAAATCCTCCTGTTTCGGCTCCTCATAACTAACGACACTACTAGGAATCTTCTTCCTCCCCTCAAAATACACACCCGTCTCCATATTATCAACAGCCGCCCACGCCAGGCTCGCTCCAGACTCTTGCGGCGTGTGAGTATTAGGCGTCACCAACCGCCTCAGCAACCACAAAAGCCTCGGCCCGACATGATTCCAGATGAACCTCAAAATAGGAGGATATTCTCTCGCCAGCCCCGTGCCGGGCATGAGTCCCGGGTCGAATGCAATGACCGTCATATGCTGGCCCAGAGCCGCGAAGCGACGGTTGAGCGCATATGTCCAGAGTATATTCGTCAGCTTGCTGGTCGAGTAGTGTAGGCGACCGTTCCCCTTATCGGATCCGGGCTCGGGGTGTGCGACGTCTTCTGCAGTAATGTATGTAGCGTCCGGCATGCCACTTTTTTGCGCAGGGTCGTGAGTTCCGCTGGCAGTGACGACGATTCGGGCATTCTTGGTCATGAATGGGACGAGGAGATGGAATAGTAGAGCGTGGCCAACATGATTAACTCCAAAGGTAGCCTCGATTCCATCTTCTGTCCAATGCATTTCTCCTGGGAATTGGAGACCAGCGTTCAGAAGTAAGGCGATGATGGGTGGATATTTCTTGCTTTCCCAGACGTTGACGAAGGAGCGGATTTTAGCAAAGGAGCCAAGGTCGAGAGGCATGAAAAGGCAATTCTTTTGGCGGAGAGTGCTGTTGATTGTTGTAGCGGCGGAATGAGCGTCAGTCCTCGAGGCGACGACGACAAGATATTCAGGATGCTTGCGGGCGATTTCCAGAGCTGCGTAGTAACCTAGGCCTACAGTTCCGCCCGTGACGAGGACGGTGTTCTTATAGGACATATCGACGAGACTAGAACTCAAAACTTCGTGAAAGGAGTAGATAAATGGAAAAATGTATTTCAAGGTTCAAGGAGGGCTCTGTAGGGCTGCAGACGAAGACTCGCAATGAAAGTTATCAACTCAAGGTACGGAATGGTGCAGGATGGGTATTTGCAGTCATTTATAGCAAAGATGAAGAAGGAAATAAAAGAAAGCAGGCTGCGAAAACGCGTCGTCAATAACAGAAGCTCTTGACTATCAACTGATGTCTGCCATCTGCACGCCCCTCTTTTCCGACCAATGAAAAAGCATAGACGCAAAAATCGACGGTGCCGTTCCAACCCCTTGCAACACCACCGATACAACTCACAATGAAGGCAGAATGAGGCGGAAGAGCAATCCACCGATCCATGGGTTCGGCCAGTCAATTGACCCGATGAGGGACGGAGTTTGGAAATCTCCATAAACATTTGATCGTGGGCTGTTCAAGAAGAAGAGAGAGAAGGTTCACTTCGCTCGCGAGGGATTGTAAGCGTCACGCCAAGCCTCATTCGGACTCGCTACTCCTTACCACCTCCTCTCGACTCTATTCCATCAATATCTCCACTGAAACCTCACCTGCCGTTCCTCTTTACAACAATTTTCACCCTCACTCTAGCAATGGGACGTCCTCGTGTAGAAGTCGATGCTGGTCCCGATCCCCTTCCTTCAGAACTCCTTGAGTACAACCCTGCCTACCGTATTCTCCTCTGTACAAGTTGCAAATACGCGATCCAACCATCAGGCATAGACCGGCATCTGAAAGAAATTCACCTAATCAAACGCTCCCGTCGGCGCCCCTTCACCGAATATGTATCTAAACTCTCCTTAGCTTCGCCGGAAGAAGTGTTTCAATCACCTATTCAGCAATTTCCCATTCCGGGCTTGCCTGTTTTGGATGGTCTACGCTGTGAGCAAACTGGATGTGGACATTTATGTGTAAGTGAGAAGAGGATGAGGAGTCATTGGGTAGGAGAGCATGGGCGGCAAGGAGATGGAAAGGATGGTGATTGGACCGAGGCAAGGTTGCAGACTTTCTTTCGAGGGAATCTACTTAGGTATTTCTCTGGACCCGAGGAAGACAAATTTGATCTTGGGGAAGAGCCATGGCTCCCGAATTGTCCAAATGGAAAGTGTCGAGGCGAGAAAGTCGCTTCAAAAGGCCTCACAGGTGTGCATTCCGAGATGGATGCCTCATGGATAGAAGCTATATCAGAGGATATACTCGTCCAGTCGATAGCCGACATTCACGTCTCGTTGAACGATAATGACTCTTTACTGCTCCAACACTATCTCAACCATACTGCTGCAACGATAGCGACAGATGCAGCCACTTTAAGACTCTGGCAGGATGCGGTCCCGAAATTAGCTCAATCAAACCCGTTCCTGCACCATGGAATTCTCGCCATTTCCGCTCTGCACCTCGCATATGTGACGCCAAACAGCTCACCCCTGTATAACGACTATCTGCTTTCCGCCACAAGCCACCAAGATGCTGCTATTCCTGTATATCGGACCAAGATAGCAGACGTAACTCCGGAAAACAGCCACGCTGTGTTCATGTTCTCTCACCTCCTGGTCTTGTACTGCCTCGCTTCAGAGTCGCAGGACGAGCGGCTGTTCATCGTTGGACCTACCAACGATGGATCACCGATATGGCTTCATTTCTTGAGGGCCGGGTGTGGTTTGCTTTGCCATGTGTGGGACGACTTGGAAGCTGGGCCTGTCAAATCTCTTGCTTCGGCATGGGATATTCCAGTGCTGGAAGTTGATGCGAAGACACCTCTTGTGGACAATTTATTGTCATTTATTCCATCAGATGAAGAGGAAAATGGTTGGTCTGAAGACGAGAAGAAGATATACACAGAAACTGCTCGATTATTAGGTCTTGCTTTTTTGAATGCAGCGGTTGGTGTTACCTTCTCGACGTGGGATGCGCTGAGGATTTGGCCAATGTGTGTTACGTCCGAGTACCTGCAATTGCTGAAAGCGCAACACCCTGGAGCGTTGGTTCTACTTGCACACTATTGCGTGTTGCTGAAGAGACTCGAAGGTAATTGGTATTTCGATGGGAGAGCAACGAGTCTGTTCGAGAACGTCTTGGGTTGTCTGGATCCAAAGTGGGTAGAGGCTGTGAAGTGGCCTATTGAAGAGATTGGGATTAGTATGGATTGTGTCCAAGTTGCTGTTGTTCGTGGTCCACCGGGCCCGCGTGCGGTATAATGGGCCATCCACAAAGGTCAGTAGGAAACAGTTTGTCCCCTAAGTTGATATGTTTTTTGTAGCATGAAGAGCTTTGGAAATCGATGAAAATCGAGCTAACCTTTCGAGATCGCTGAATGAACTCTTTACATCGTTCGTCAAGCTAGTGAGGCGTTGGACGGCTTCCTCGCAGACTTAATTGGATTGTAGGTCCCAATGGCTATAGTATTCAAGCGACATGGAGATGAGGCCACCACTGAGGTTGAAAGAATTGCGCAATATAGGTAGCGAGACCAAATGCAGAGAACGGATCCATACAGACAGCTCACTAGAGCGAATAATACCAATGATCATGAAGGATACATGTAAAGTAAAAATGAGAAGAACAACGAAGGCAAGAGGAACGAGCGCAACAAAATTTCTTCCACGAAAGACAGCTTCGTGTTACAGACCGCTTTTGTCTTCATTTCAGTGAGGCTGTAAGCCATCCGCTCGAAGCCTGGCAGCATTCAGCCCCAAGCTGCCAACTCGACTCGCTAACTGAGGGATGCAGGCAAAAAATGCTTCTTTCCCGTGAGTTCAAGAAAGACCTATCCATCCTGGGTCATTATGTACTGCAGAGAGCAGACACTGTCAGGAAGCGAAACCCAGCGTAATTCACCCAATGTGCGTCGCGTGCCGTGAGTCTTTATTGTTGATTGTTCGTAGCGAAAGGGTTTCCTTTTCCAGTCAAGCTGGTGACCATGATGATGAGGCTGGTTCTTCGCAAGCCACTCAGCCCCTCGACGGCAAAGATCAACCACTAGAAACACTAAATCCCACCTGTGGAAATCCAGCTTCGCCCTGTTCGTATCGTAAGCCCGCGAGGATACCAGATCGAGACTGCAAACAATATCAGAAGATATAGGACGATCTCAGAACATATCAAACCTCCACATCAAATACATCGCCCCAAGAAAGAAAGCTTCACCTGGACATCAGGTTAGTGGGGTCGCCGGCTGTTACGTAGCACGAGCCTCGTTCGTCAAGGAACAACCAAGGACGCACATGATCAGCAACGACAAGAGAAACAAACTCAACGACATCGAAAAGTTTACATCTCTAGAAGTCATATTCATGACCTTCCTAAGGGCTTCTCCCCTCCGGCGCAATGATGCGAAACAAGACCTCGTCCTCCCTGCAGAAGACGTACGATGAATGCTATTTGATATGCTCGACTGCCGTATACTTTGAGAACAAGGTGTGTATGCTTTACGTGGGCACATTGGAAACGAAACGGTATTGCATTTGATATTCTTGAGCATCTGCTAATCGCAGTTTCACCTTAGAACAATGAAGCAGAGGCTTTACGAAAATGGCGCTCAGCTCTCGACCAGATTTATTATCACAATGCCTACCTCGTACCAGCAGGGTATATTCCACGCTCCGAAACCGAGAAGGCACTCATGAACAGTCTGCGAGAGATGGAACTACAGTGTAAAGAACGTGTCGACTTATTGCAAGCATTGAAACAATCACGGCAAGAGAAGGCTGCCGGTGACGCACCTGAGGGCTCGAATGGGAAGATCACGAAGACAGCATCAAAAACACCGAGACACAGTTCAGATGCCGAGCGCAGTGATACAGGTTACATTGGAGAAGGCACAATTCCTGCTGTCAACTTTCCCGATCTTTCGAGACCGACTCCTCCACCTCTGCCCCAACGGCCAGCCTTGTTGATGAAGAACAGTTCAGAAAGAGCTGTCGTTGGCAGTAGAGCAGAATCCAGCACATATTCGCCGATATACCCTGCCTCATCGTTCACACCGACATTTTCTGCTACCCTCGCCCCTCCTATGAAAAAATCGTCCAGGAGTCCTAGTCCTGAAAAGGGGAGAACAATGCTTCATACTTTGAGATCTGGAGACAAACATGGGAGGAAGCCAAGTCCAAGACCGTCAAGAGCATCTGGAGCTAGAAGAGAGAATCCTGTCACAAATAAGGCTGCTTCATTGGCATGGCAGTCTGCGGGGAGAAATAGCAGAGATCGGCTCGGACGAAGCCTTGATGCAGACCTGGACGACAGCTCGACAACCCTTACAGATTCTGGTCGTCAGACCAGTGTCAGTGACCCGCTACCAGTAATACCAGGATCATCGCAGAATATCGTATACGACAAGCCTACTAGAACGTTGGTGCATTCCCACCCGAAAGTCCCAACTCCCCCAGATCTGTTATCGGGACCATATTCAGGATCTTTAGGTCGCTCGAATGGCTATCCATTTCCTCCAACTGACCCAGGCCAGCCAGGTGCTGTTGCTGGATCAATGCTTACCCCTTCAGCAGTGCAAGATTTGATAGATCTTGATCCTCCAAGTCCATCTACCGCAGAATCTATCTTGCCAAAGCAGAGAAAAACACCACCTACGCCACCCCCACATTCACGGTCACAGACGAAGCTTGAACCTGTCTCCTATCCTACCTACTTCAAAGAGTACCCGGAGACATCTGCAAAGAAGGGCAAGTCGAACGCGGATCTTCCTTTGCGGAGGAAGACAGCTACCAGAGAGGGGGCCGAGGCCGAGGGTTCTACCGCAAAGATTTCACGAAAACCAATCACAGCTAATAGTTCAACTCCCCGACATCGTGATCGCCATACTGAGAAAGATATTGAGAGAAGGACCCAGCGACGAGAAGTGAAGAAGCCGAAGAATGAGGAAGAATCTTCTCTAAGCATTGATGATGATACAAATAGCAGTGGTGCCAATGCGCCAAAGCCAAAGAAGAAGGTCAAGCAAAAGCAGAAGGAGAAAGAACTTCTTGCAGATCCAACAACGCCCACCTCAGGAGATTCCGAAAAGGAAGATGATCCAGTTCGAACTGCCTGGGAAGCGAAGGTCCAGCATCTCATGAAAAATTTGCCCAAGGGTGTGGATGAAGGAGCCGCCAAGCAGATTTTCAATGAAATCGTGGTTCAAGGTGACGAAGTCCACTGGGATGATGTTGCCGGCCTGGATATTGCCAAGAAAGCTCTGAAAGAGGCAGTAGTTTATCCATTCCTTCGACCGGATTTGTTCATGGGACTTCGTGAACCAGCCAGAGGAATGCTCTTGTTTGGTCCTCCTGGTACCGGCAAAACAATGTTAGCAAGAGCTGTAGCCACGGAGTCAAGATCCACATTTTTCTCCATATCGGCAAGCAGTCTGACTAGCAAGTACCTGGGAGAGTCAGAGAAACTAGTTCGGGCATTGTTTCAGCTTGCAAAGGCTCTAGCGCCGAGTATCATTTTTGTGGATGAGATCGATTCTCTTCTATCTTCGAGATCTGGCTCTGGTGAGCATGAGTCTACTCGACGGATCAAGACAGAATTCTTAATTCAGTGGAGTGACCTCCAACGTGCAGCGGCCGGTCGCGAGCAAAGCGAAAAGGAGAAGGAGAGAGGCGATGCGAGTCGAGTACTTGTCTTGGCTGCTACCAATTTGCCGTGGGCGATCGATGAAGCTGCTAGGAGACGATTCGTGAGAAGACAATATATACCCTTACCGGAAGATGAGACCAGGGCCACTCAACTACGGACACTATTGGGACATCAGAAACACAGCCTAGATGAGGAGGATATTCAGAGCTTAGTTGAGCTAACTGATGGTACGTACCATTGCCTATCGCCGCTTGAATTATATCTAACTATTGTGCAGGCTTCTCAGGATCCGATATCACAGCTCTGGCTAAAGATGCAGCAATGGGCCCACTTCGCTCACTAGGCGAAGCTCTACTTCAAATGTCTATGGACGAAATCCGACCAATACAGTTCTGCGATTTCGAGGCTAGTTTGGTCAATATCAGACCTAGTGTTAGTAAACAAGGTCTCAAGGAGTTTGAGGATTGGGCAAAGGAATTTGGTGAACGGGGTGGTTAGGTCTGTTTGGGTCATATTGTCTTCTACGGCTCTGGTTTGGGACATGGTTGGTTGAGAACGGGCGAGAAATGGGCGGGGAGCATCATGCCTAGGTGCTTGGAAATGGGATATGATATCGTCAGCACAATAGCAATGCAATGAGATTCGACCGTAATCTCATACCAAACAAAAGTCCACCTTGTCTTTCGTCTAGAGGTGATTAGTGCAGAATTGTGTTTTGTGGTATAGTACACTCTCCAGATGTCCTGCGCCCAGCAATGCTTTCCCATCGCACAAATATACATATGATATACAATATAATCCCACCAAACGCCACTCTTTCGTTCCTCACACTCATACGCTTCCCGTCCGTGGGAATCACCACACTCTCACGCCTCACCTTCCTTCTCAACAGGCTCACCCATTCTAGCAACCATCCTCCTCTCATCCTTCCTCGCCCTCTTCTCCTCCCTCATCGCCAACCTCTCCTCCTCACTCGGCACCTTCGGCCGCGCCTCAATCGGCTCCCCAAACGGCGCCAATATCGAATTCACCACATGGTGCACATTCTTGCTGGCTCTCCACCCTGGCGAAATACTGATGATGTCGCCGATTCGTAACGAGGAGGCTGGGTCGTGGACTAGCAGGTGAGAGGACCGGTTGAAATGCTGTGAGAAGAAGACTTAGTGAGATTTATGGGGAAGGGGAAGGGGAGGGATGTACTTTTCTGATGTGGGCGTTCCATTTTTGTTGGCCGATTCGTACTTTGACGGTTTTGGACATGAGGCCCGCGGAGACGACGACGGCGTTTATTTGCCGGGAGGCGGAGGCTGCTAGTTTTTGGGTTGACATCTCTGCGAGGTGTGGTAATGGATGGGAGGGATTGGGAGACTGGAGCTGGGCTGGAGAATTACTGGTGATGATTGAGACGACTTTTTGAGCTGGGGAGCCGAGGGTTTTTCCGTTCCGGATATCTGCACGTGACTGAGACGCATGTTCGTAGGTAGCCAACCCTTCTTTTCTCTCCTTGTTTCTTGTGGATGTCATTTCGTATGTATCGTCGAAGTTTGATGACATTTAATTGTGCTCAGCCTAGCCTCGAGGATATACTCGTGCCGCGGGAGTTCAGTCTGTTCTTCCAAAAGACACCCTCTCTCACAGCCCTCGGAAATTGAGTTGCGAAATGTTGACTTGAATTTCTTGGTATCTATATCTATTCTTTGTTGTCTCTCTTACTTAATCTTCTATCTAGGCAAACTTAACTTTAAGTCTTATTCCTCTTTTGTCGAAGAGCATATGGATTGCGATAGTGAAAGCAATGTCAAGAGATGAAGGTTTCAATAAACAGAGTGGGAGATAACATCAAGGGTGCCAAGAGGCTTTGTCTAGTTGGTCTATAAAGTCTATCTTGGAGTTTCTTCATTTATGTTGCACATCGCACTTTTCGAAGGTGTATTGCACCTGCTCTTTTCGGACTTTGAATGGTTTTGTTGCGCGTCGCAAATCTGCCAAGTATGTCGTTCTTTCCCTTTTTGTATGCAATGTTGGAGCATTGCCCAGGGATGTGGGATTGGGAGAAATACATACGCTACTTGAGGAACGCGAGACGGTGGCTGTACATCATTCATTGTCTTATTTAATTATTGCAGGATATGTGAAGATGGCAACACATTGAGATCAAAGTCTTGTTAGTCTAATTCTCCCAAAGCTGAACTCCCCAGTCTTCTGTAAAATCAACTGTTCGTCCTTGGCCATCTGGCAAAGCCAAAGCATCCAACGCTTTCATATCTTCGTCTGCAAGCTTTCTAATCTTGATATTTGACTGGATACGAGCTGGACTTCGTCAGTGAAGTCTCACAATTATTTCAAAATTAGCATACCTGGAGTTGAACTCTTTCCCAACGGGGAAGTGCCTCTCTGCACAGCCCAACTTTGCAATAACTGCCCCACATCCATCTCATTTTTCTTGGCAAGCTTAATGACAGTAGAATCCTTTAGAAGGGTTGCGCCGTCTTCTTTCTGTCCTGCGAATGGCGAATAGCACGAGGTCAAAATGCCGTTCTCCTTCGCAAAGGATACGAGCTCATTTTGAGGGAGCCATGGGTGGACCTCAATTTGATTGCATGAGATAGGAACGTCTTTGACATGAGGCAAGAGATCCTTGATATCGGTGATGGAGAAGTTCGAGACACCAATCGTTCGTGCCTTACACTTGGTCACCAGAGCTTCCATTGCTGCCCACGTTGGGGCGAAGCTCCCCTGCTTACCTTAATATTTCATCAGTGATCCGTAATTGCCAAGTCCTAATCATGAAGTTGCTGCTTACCTGCTGCTTTGGCAATTCTCGCTGATGAGTGCTCCCAGTCAATGGCAGGCTTTCCGTTATCGTCCGTTTCGCCTTTCTCCTCATCAGTCTTCGTTGGACCACCTACAGCTTTCTCTAAAGCTTCTCTGGAGATTGGCTTCGCAGCATAGGGCCAATGAGCGAGCCATAAATCAACGTAATCGAGTTCCATTTCCTTCAAGACGAGATCAAGACATAGCTCAACATTCTCTGGTGCCGCAAAGTGCGGCCAGAATTTCTTGGAAAAGGTCAGCTTCGTTTCGATCACTCACAATATGCCTGGAACAAGAAATAGAAGCGGCGTGACAAGAAGTTTTGACTAACACTTGTGACGAAAATTTCCTCCCTCGGAATTCCTGATTCACGAATGGCTTGACCAATCTCTTTATTGACACCATAGGCCCAAGCACTGAGTTTCAATCAACAAGGAACTAATCCGCTGATCAGGAGAATCGCACCAATCTAGATGACGATATCCAGCTTTCAAAGCGGCCAGGACAGCATCTTTGCACCAACTTGCTTCACCTGTCATTGTTAGCATACGCATCGAAATATTGGGTAACCACCTACTGTCTGCCCAGGTACCGAAACCAACGGCTGGAATGTCAACGATTTTGCCACCAGCAGCCTTGAGTTGAAAATGTGTGGGGAGAGCCATCTTGGAAATATTGTAGAATTGTCGTTATCTTTTTGGGAATTTTCAAAGTGCTTTATTTGCAGGCTTTTCTGAGAATTATTCCGGGAATAGTGGAAACTTGGTAATCATGGAACAATAAACTACCGACTTAAAGAAAGAGATCCACCTGCGATGATGTAGTCGGAAAGTGTTGAACAACAGCCAATCGGAGAATCTCACATTTTCAATAGGGGACCGCTAAAAAGACCAATGATGTAAAAGCAGACTTTCGTGCATCTCGGCAAATTTGCACCGAGGCATTTTCAGGACGTCGGGAGAATCACTGGACTTCTCGCTGCTCAAGATCAGCTAAGCAAAGACAACATGAGTAAACTACGCATACTTTGCCTTCACGGCTTCACATCCAATGGCAATGTCCACAAACACCAGGTTCGCAATATCACAAGTCAGTTCTCATCCGAGTTTGAGTTCATCTTTCCAGAGTAAGTACCATCAGCACATCCATACCAATACCCTGAAAAGATACAAATTGCTAATGGATCCTCTAGTGGCCCTTATAAGGTCGATCTAGCAGATGGAAGTCCTTCCGAATTGGCAAAAATTAGGCTCTGGATAGACTTCGTCGCTGCAAATTCAACGTAAGCAGCTTTTCTTTCAACCTAAGGTCACGTTGATAAGTACCTTCCTGACTATATTTCACCTCTGTCAAATTCATTTCCTCTCGTAGCAACAGAACTAATCGCATTTCAGATCTGGACATCGCGCTTGGTGGTTCGCTAAAGACCCCAACCCTGCCACGAATGACCTGGGTGGATTCCAAGGTCTCGAGAAGAGCCTTGAATACATCGGCAGGCTCATTGAGAAGTCCGGTCCAGTGCATGCTATCTGGGGCTTCAGTCAAGGGGCCTGTTTCGCTGGATTTCTGACTTCGCTGCTTCATGAGAAACAACGGGGCCACCACCTGAGGCAGCATCTCCCGCAGCAACAGGGACTTCCCAGAGTCGGAGTCTACTTCTCTGGCTTCAAAGCGAGGTTTGCGCAGTATGACAGCGTTTATGAACATGGCATTGAAGTTCCGACGTTGCATATTATGGGCGAGCAAGATCATGTTGTCAGGATTGAGAGAAGCGAGACGTTGAAGAGTGTTTGTCGTGATCCCAGGACATTGAAACATGGAGGCGGACATAACATACCAGAATCAGAAGAGGATATGGCAATAGTAGCCAATTTCCTTCGCGAGGCTTTGGAATCAAAAAGCAGAGAGTCATTATAGACAGGCTATTGGGGGTACTTTGCTGCCTTAAGCGAGAGGAAATGGGGGTCACCATTCACCTTTGCTTCTGGATGCATCAACTCTCATGCCAAGAGACACATGCTCCTGATGCGAAGTTTTCAAGGGAATGTCCTAGGTCCGTCATTACCGATACTGTAGCAGCAAGTACTGTTATAGTCTAGCTATATTCTTACTATATATGTTTTAAGATATGATAGACATTAGATGTCGAAATCACTGTGTTGCAGCGTCCACTTCGGAACGTATATCCTTTCTTTGGTGCTTGTGATTGAATAGGGGTCAGTCAGCGGAAAGCGCCATTGAGTCGCGTGCGCTTCCCATTCCTTGCCTTCAGGGCCCGGCCCAAGATCTTTACAGATATCTAGTGTAAACTCGATATTACAATCAGCGTCGTGCTCATAAGCGGCCTTATATACGGTCCGGCAGTATTGGCACTTCTGGATTTTCGAGCAAGAACCCCACCATTTCTTCTTTGTGCCCGTACTTCCATCAAGGTGTAGGGGCGTTGACCACTTGACATCATGTGGGAGACCTCGCATTGCTTTTATGAATAGAGTGGGCAACTCCTTTACATAGCATTCAAGATGCGGGCACATCCAGTAGACGAGTGGATGCTCCTCGAAAAACCCTGCACACTTGCCATGATAAGCTATGTGTTGGACGGCGATGAGAGAACCGTTCTCGATGTCGCATTCTGACTCCTCCGTTACACGCATTGTACCCCGTGAGTATGTGCGCTTTCCTCCTGCCAGAAGCTTCAAAAGCTTCTTGGTTTGACGATCATGACCAAAATCGAGACAACGCTTCATTGCCATCTTAAAAATGGTAGTGCTGAAATCTTGGGAGATATGCGATGTCACGAATGCCTTGAAGCCTTCCCAAACGCAATAGGCTTCTTCGTCTGAACAGGAATATCTCCCCACGTAAGTCTTAGCATTTTGCATGCTATGGAGCTTTCCGCAAGATTTGCAAGCGATAAAGTCTCGAAGATCATGCTCCAAAGCGTTTAGAAAGGCTACCCTGTCTTCTTTGGAGGTAGCTAGATTTCGAGGTACGAGCTTCCGATCGAGAGGTGGATGTATCGACAAGAAAGAGAAAACGATGCTGCTGATGCAGGAGGGAGGAAGTCGGCAATTTGTTGCAGTACCTCAGTTGGAAGCTAGGCCAAAAGGAAGTCTTTCCGGATATTAGATCCTTGGATAGCGGGATGCCGACGGAATCGCTGTCGAAAGCCGGCGCATCGTTTGGTGAAGTAGTCCATGTCGGAGTCTGGGATTATGCCAAGAATAAGTCGGGACTGGTGAGATGAGAGAAATGGTAGACGCGCAGTTAGAAGTTGAACTTTCGATGATGAAAGCGTAAATGGAAGTGACATATAATAAGATCGAGCTGAAATACAGTATTTAGATTGTGAATCGAACTACGGGTAGATTAGTATACCAACTGACCTAGGGTAGGTAGTTAAGGAGGTAACGTGACAGAGTCACATGCTCCAGAATCATGTGACTATCTCATGAGCAGCTCGCCACAGTGGCTGTGCTGGTGCCTGCCTAGCGTGGATTTATGACGAACCCCTCCAACAAGCAAGATTCCTTGATGTTCTGGATTTCAATGAAACAACCCTCTTTCTCTTCACATCTCAGGAAGCATTTGATATTCCAAGCATAAATCAGTGCATTTAAGTCGAATCTATTGCGTAGTGCTTCTGCCACACACCGAGATGTTTGTGCTCAGGAACGTAAGTAAAAACCTTTGCTTATTCGACCCCTCGTCGCGTTGAGAAAAGCAAGCGCGACTGCGTTTGCAACATTTACTAAAATATTCTAGGTTGGTAACTTCATTTTTGGAGGGGACGCTTCCAAGCAAACTCTCATAGAATTACCTCAAGGCCAGCTCTATCTCGTACGACCTCTCTCTCCGAAGGGCTACTCCGAGTTGATCTTCAAAGATTGCGCAGCAAGAATCCGTCGGACAAACCAGGACTTCCAGTACCAACTGGTTATTCAACGAGCATACGAGGAAGGCGAAGAAGACCTGTTGGACGACGAAGAAGGAGAGGACGCCGATATTGCTGCCTTAGCTGGGGATCGAGACGAGAAGACATTCCTGCTCGACGAAAGCCTGCATTTTAGAACAGAATTTCGAGAAGCTACCGGAGAGAAGGTTCTAGCTTGGAGAGATCTAAGTGGAGACACTGGAGACCTCTACGAATTCGTCTGCGACGATTCGATCGATGTAGGACAAGTTCAAACCTTCGAAATTACCGCTGTTCATTGTCAATACGAGCGAAAGCACAGAAAGAACCATCAGACCGCTACTGAGCAAGATCTTGCAGAGTTTGCTTTCGAGAGAGAAGATCCGATACCAAGAGCAAGTCCAACACACAGCCCAACAGCGCTCTCTCCTGTTGCAACTATGCCTGCAACCAGGTCGACTGCCAACTCTGCTTTGAAGCGACAAGACACGCCAACAAAGTCTTCAAAGAAGACTCCTGTTCGTGAAGAAGGACCTACGGAAGCACCTCCAGTAGCTGACCACCCAGAATCACGTTCCGTTCTTACGGAGGAAAGGGCCGAACTACACTTGTTCGACTTTCAATCGGGTGCGTTCATTCTTCAAGATCCCAGCGTCAAGGCTACCGTTTACGAGGTTGGGAACTGGCAATACTATCTTCAGATCTCGAGCGACAAAAGAGACTGGCTTGGTCAAGAGGTTATTGCAGACATTAATCCTGTATTTAACTTCGAGTATCTATCCTTCATCTTCAACGCGTACGCACCAACGGGTGATGCATATTCCTGGCTGCTTCGATTCAAGGACCAGGAGACGGAAACTCGATTCCAGGAGGGTCTCATGCAAGCCTTATGGGAGCAGCTCAACGAGCAGAAGTGGCTCAAGAACAAGGCAGATGAGCGAGACTATGTCCTTGAGGCTTTCCAGGATTTAACAATGGAAGATGCTCCTGGAGCAGAAGAAGAGGAGGAAGAATATGAGGTAGAGGAACCAGAAGATGATGGACAAAAGAGCGAACACTATGACAGCGATGAGGAAGAGGATGATGTTGTCACACGGGACGATGATGGCAATGTCAACTCCCAATTAGCTGTTGGCTATAAGCACGATCGGTCGTTTGTTGTTCGAGGCTCGAAGATTGGTGTGTTCAAGCATACGCCTAACAACAACCTTGAATTCTCTACCAATATCTCGAAAGTCGAAACTCCAAGTGGAAAGCTGTTCAGTCCTAAAAAGGTTATGCTCCATGCAGAGGATACCAACATGATTTTGCAGAACGAGGCAAATCCTAACTCGTTGTATCGCATGGACTTGGAGTATGGCAAAATCGTTGATGAATGGAAAGTTCACGATGATATACCAGTCAATACCTTCGCACCTGAGAGCAAATTCGCTCAGATGACTGGCGAACAGACCTTCCTTGGTCTATCAAGAAATGCTCTCTACAGAATTGATCCTCGACTGGCTGGGAATAAGCTTGTGGATTCGGAGCTCAAGCAATATATCTCGAAGAATGACTTCTCAGCTGCGGCCACAACCGACAAAGGCTATATCGCGGTCGCCAGCAACAAAGGTGACATTCGCATGTTCGACAGACTCGGTATCAACGCCAAGACGCACATTCCAGCTCTTGGTGACCCAATCATTGGTCTTGATGTCAGCGCTGATGGCCGTTGGGTTCTTGCTACGTGCAGAACCTACCTACTTCTCATTGACGCAATGCAGAAGGAAGGCAAAAACGAGGGCAAGCTTGGTTTCGAGAAATCATTCGGGAAGGATTCCAAGCCTCAGCCCCGTCGTCTTGGTCTGACACCCTCTCACGTTGCACAATTCCAACACGAGACTGGCATCCCTCTTTCGTTTACACCTGCCCGTTTCAACACAGGCGAAGGCCTTACTGAGACCTCGATCATCACTGCCACCGGTCCATTCATCGTCACCTGGAACTTGAAGAAGGTTTTGAGAGGCAACAAAGATCCATATACCATCAAGCGATACGCCGAGGAAGTTAAGGCCGACAATTTCAAGTATGGCAGCGATAAGAATGTCATCGTTGCGCTGCCAAATGAAGTCAACATGGTCGCGAAGCAATCTTTCAAGAAGCCGACACGAGAGAGTATTGCAACACCAGCCAGAATTGGTGGTGGAAGCTTCGGTGGGAGAAAAAGTGAAGCAGGACGTATTGGCAATCGGGACAGTGCCAGATACAAGCTTGGCAAAGATGATGTGGTTAACTCTCCTTACTGATCCGGCTTTTTATCCTTTTACGACTTTACGATGGAGGCGTTTTGGGTTTAGTTAATGCTTGCTGGGCGCGGGTAGAACGTTGACAGAATTTGTCGCCGTAGTGGGATGGGTAAAGGTTTCTTTGGCGGGCGACGGTGAAGAAGCGACATTCAGTGCGCTGAGCATGTCAGCTTTTATTTGCACTTCATGTACTTAGCAGAATACCAATACCCCTTGACTTTTTAGAACTATGTGGAAGCACCATACCTTCCTCCACACTTGAAGGGTCAAAATCTGTTTGGGACAAACGATTTCTTGTCTTAATGTCCCGAATCTCTGAAAGTCATTTCGATTACTCCCTCTTAGTTTACGAAAGTCTCAAGCCTTCGTTTGATGGCTAGTGATGCTTGTGTATTTGCCAAGCCGATAGATATACTCCACTCCTAAGCTGGTTAGTGCCATCCTACCCTTGACCCCAAAAGCCAAGATTGCCAAGATTCTGTCTTCAGTGACCTCCTTCTTGGCGCTAAGTGGTCAATTGCTTCCTCATGGGGCTTTCAGCGGCTTCTTCGGAGCAAATACCCTTATTTCCAATATATCTTCATATTCTGCTGTAGGTGTACTCAGGTTAAGTGAAGCGTTGAGATTTCCCGTGATCCGTTTGAACTGTTTCTCATCACTTTTATGATGTAGAGATCGTGATGATCGAGGATCGGACACGCGATGTTCCTTGATTTTAGATAATGACGTGGGTTGGTCGAGTGATTGCTTGCTTTACCGTGCGTGTCAACAAAGAAGACCTTTATCTTTCAGCACGAACTCTTCAATCTGCTCTGATTACTTTGCTTGAGAATCTCGTACTTACTTCTATTCTTCTTCTCAAAGCATATCGTAACACTTTGTCTGCGATCTTGCCTTCTCTTCGAAAGGATTTCGAGATGAATTTCTTCAAACGCCGTCAGCGGGATGAACCCACGCAACGAACCACTCATCGACGGGAGAAGAGAGGACCGATGGTTATGAACATGAACACCAGGCCATCCTTTGGTCAATGGTTGAAGGTGACATGGCTCGATATCGTCACTATGGTCATTATGGGCGTGATCGGTCTTGGAGTAAGTTGTTTGGCTGTTTCTATCTCTTTGTAATCTAACACTTTGTTTAGGTCTATGAGGCACATCCAGCACCATCGAGGTCATTTCCTGTGTTCTTCCAAGATTGCGAGATAGTATATCCTCAATTTGCCTACCCAATGCGGAACGAGATCGTACCTATTTGGGCTGCAGCGCTTCTCGGCTCTCTCGTCCCGATCGCTGTCATCCTCATCTGCCAAATTCGAATTCGATCATTTTGGGATGTCAACAACGGCGTCATCGGTCTTCTATACTCTTTGATCACTGCTGCAGTCTTTCAAGTGTTCTTGAAATGGCTCATTGGTGGTCTGCGACCACACTTCCTCACTGTTTGTAAGCCGGACATTCCTGCCATTACAGCACAAGAGACTGGCAATGGGCTGAGACAGATTATGTATGATCGAACAATATGCACTGGCGATCCGGATGAGATTGATGACTCTCTCGAGTCGTTCCCATCAGGTCACTCGACTGCTGCCTTCGCCGGCTTCGTCTTCCTCTACCTTTATCTCAACGCAAAGCTCAAGGTCTGGTCAAACTATCACCCAGCAATGTGGAAGTTGATTGCAACATATGCACCTATCCTTGGTGCTATCTTGATCGCAGGTGCATTGACCATAGACGAGTATCACAATTGGTACGACTGTCTTGCCGGTGCTATCATTGGCACCGTCATGGCATTTAGTTCGTACAGGATGGTGTATGCTTCAATTTGGGACTGGCGAACCAACCACATTCCATTGAACAGAGCGGTACCCTTCCCAGGTGCTGGAGCCGAACTCGAGAATGCCGTCTTTACTCGTCAAGTTGGTTGGGGTATGGGCAATGGCCATATGAATGAGAAGAACGTTCTTGGTCACGGCAATTACAATGGTGGCGTTGCTCCTAGTGGCAGTGGTTATTCAAACAGCCCTTCTCGAAAGCCACTTCCATCAACACATCACCACGGGCATCATGGCGCTGAAAATATGGTCTGAAGCATTCTGGGAGTTGCGATATCGGCGAACTTTAGGGCGAAGGGAGCGAGGTGGACACAGCCTTGCGACTTATGTACAAAAGGTTTCTCGCATATGATTTCTCATCAAGATATGTCTTGGAGCTGGTGTCTTACAAGTGACCTGAGAATACCCATAATTTGTCTCATATTACAAATATCCACGAGGGGCAGGTATTGCAAATGAACAACTCTATCTAAAAATGATGATGTGAATTTTCCTTAATGTGTTTTGACCAGACTGCTGCTCAATAGCGCCTCTCAAACATGTATCGTTGAGGATTTGATTGTCCATGTCTAGTCGCAAATTCCAGAGCGTGCGAAGTTTCCCTTTTCAAGTCTCACTTTGAGACAAAGCAAGCTTCTAGATCCAGAACCCGAGTGAGCACAGTCTTGACTTGAGTAAATTTCAGTAGCCACACGTTTGAAGACAAAAGCCCACTCCAGCGGAAGGAGCTTTTGCACCCCATCTCATGAGAAAATATCCTCTTCTCACAAAGTTTACGATTGTGTAGCGGGGCCCGATCAGCACAGTCCGTCATGATGCTACGATTTTCGGTATGCCTTGTATCGATTCTAGGCAGCTTCGTGGCTGTTGATGGCTCGATGAGCTTTTCTCCCTCGTCTCTTCCTTCCAACACCGGCTTGAGTAGTATATCGACCTCTGCCGATTCGTTACCTTCTGATTTGACAGATAAGAAGCGTTCTGGCATTCTCATCTACAAGTTGGTAACTTCGATAGTTTCTGCGGCACCAACCACAGTTATCAGCAGCACGACAAGCTCTCGGGTTCTGACAACAAAGACATGCACAACGTCAATAGCCCCGCCGAATAGCGCAGGAACTGTGGAAATGGCGGGTGTTAGTAAGTTCATAGTCTTCTTCCCAAAACTACAAAGTTAATTTGCCTAGACTTGTCCGGATTTGATTGGGGATGTGGTACAGATGTAAGCTCCTTGTGCGCCCTCAAGTTGTACAGCAGTGCTAATTCAGTACAAGGGATCATGCGACATCACGATTACTCAATCACCGATGAAACCCAATTTCGATGCTGGAGGACAAATGATTCATTTCGTCAATGATGACGGCTATAGGGTTTTCCGTCTTCCAGTTGGATGGCAGTGGCTTATCAATAGTGCTGGAACCGCAAGTGGTGTGTTGAATGCAGCAAATACTGCCTTGTATGATCAGTGAGTCTCCGTTCTCAATCATTGCAGCTTGCCACTAATAACTATCAGGTTCGTTCAAGCATGTCTTGCAACTGGTGCCTCGTGCATCATTGATATCCACAATTATGGAAGATTTGGTGATTTTTTGACTGTTCATTAGATCGCACAATTACTAATTATCTCAAAGATGGAGAGATTATTGGACAAGGAGGACCTTCCAATGCTATCTTTGCTCAGTTGTGGGGTAATATTGCAGCGAAATATGCTAGCCAACCAAAAGTCATCTTTGGGATCATGAATGAGCCATGAAGTGGTAAGGACGTACACGCCGCATTTGATTGTGACATTGCTAATCCAACGACAGTAAACATTACACTATGGGCGCAAACAGTCCAAACTGCTGTCACTGTCATTGCATGTGTCTTCTTCAATTTAGCCTTCATTCTGGCTAACAATCTCGCAGCGCACAGCAGGTGCATCGAACATGATTCTCCTACCCGGTACTGACTGGCTTGCTGTCTGGGCTTTCGTAGGAGACTCGGCAGCAGCACTCTCTACTGGTAAGCGACCTTAAGGATGAACTAGCTATTGCTAACAGAAAAAACTCAAGTCACAAATCCTGATGGTTCCTACACCAACCTCGTTTTCGATGTTCACCAATACCTCGATGACGGTACTGGATCGCATCCAGACTGTACCACAGATGCTATATCATGGGGCTTCGAGCCATTGGCACAATGGCTTAGATGCAATGGACGACAAGCCTTCTTGGTACATACCTCATTCTACCAGTGGAGATGATCGCTGACTGATGGACGCGAAGACCGAAACGGGTGGTGGAAATACAGCAAGTTGCGTGGAATATATGTGCAACGTCGTCCCATTTTTGAACGCAAATTCGGATGGTAATTCTACCCACTGTGTAAATGTAAGAAATGAGCTGATAGTGATTAGTGTATGTTGGGTATGTTGGTTGGGCTGCTGGTGGAATGGCTCGTAAGTCTTGCCTTTCATATTACTGTTTCATCCTTACCAGTATATTCGAAGTAAGTGGCTAATATTACATAGAGGATTACGTTCTCAGCGAGACACCTAATCTTCTTCCAAACGGAACGTGGGTGGATCAGCTTTTGGTTTCGTCGTGCATGGCACGAAAGGGATAGTGAATAGAGAAAAGAGAGAAACTAGAAAATGCAGTATCATGAAATTGTTATTTATGATTCTAGAAGAATGTTTTCGAATTTGCCTTGAAACGATCTCATAGACTTGTTCAGAAGTTGGGAGAATAGTTGGACTAGCAGTATGATGATGATCTAAAAATGCTCTTTCTCGTGATCATATTGTCCAAGGCTTTTGTCAAAAAGTTATGAGCTTATACCTACGGTGGCTAAGGCACTTTCACAATACATGCCGCACAGCATCCCTAAATGTGCTCATTTCAAGACGAATCTCAAGATATACACGTGACGGCTCGCTTAAATAAGGGGCGCAGAATTGTTTTAGCAGGCAGATATGGGATGGGGTTTGGGGTTTGGGGTTGCAGGCAAAGAGATGGGAAAGGGAAAGTGTCCTTTTCAACTTCGATACCTTTTAATGTACAGAAACGTCCCTCAATGATATCGGATTTTGGATGCTGATCATCAGTTCTGGATGTCGCAGTGCGCTAAGTGCGCTGGTTGCGCAGAATGCGTTGAACGCGCTGAGTTCTCACAATTCGGACGAAGATTGGAGTAGCCTTCCTTCAAATACAAACGTAGATGAAAGGGTAGGAAGAGCATAATGATATTGTTCACGAGTCCTGTAAACATTGCACAGGGAATTTTGACGAAAACTCTCTATATGCGTCAAAAGAAGAAGCGGACATTGAGCTGTGGTTTCCGTTTAGAGTAGGTATCAGAGCCATTTGGCGATAGAGAGACGGGAAAACGGCAAGACACATGAAACAAGGTAGGTGAAGCAATACAGCTCTGTCGTGTGGAACCTGAGGAATATCGATCTTGAAGTAAAACAACACGAGTTTCTGTGTTACTCGCAAGTACATCCAGTTCATAACTCATGACATGCACTCATAATCTCATCTATTGACTCCCAGACAATGCACCACCCAATGTCTCCCAACCTTCGTTTCTCCATGGTGCAATCAAAACAGCTTTTTGTGCATCACCTATTTTTCCTGTCCCCGCAAACGCCTCTGACAAATCCGTAGCATCCAATTGACCAAGTGGTGGAATAGCCTTCAAAGCAGTCTTGACCGCCATATTAGCTGCATAATCGTCTCCATCGATATCTGCCAAGCGACCCCATCCATGCGGCTGATGTGGGTGTAAGAACACATCAGTTTGAATCTCCGCCAAAGTCTCCAACTCAGCATCATGCTCAGACAATGCTGCGATGGCTCTTAGCACCTCGCCAACCTGTCCTTGTTCCAGATTAGTGATCGTATGAGTAGCTCGTAGGTCTTGAAGCGTAGTCGTGACAGCCTCCAGGCTTTCAGTATCATTGTCGAGCAGAGCAATAATGCCGAGTAAGAGTACAGATTGGACATGCTCAGGGTGATTTTCAACAGAATCAAACAATTGTTCTCGTGCTTTGCTTCGCGAATCCCCGTCGCCTTTAGCCCAGAGGACTTGGGCAAAAAGACAGACTGCATCTGGATTGCCGTTCGATTCTTCCAGTGCAGGCAAGAAATACTGCAGCGCAGCTTCCAAGTCATTGGAGTAGTACTGTGCTAACCCGACGGTCAGATGAGCAGATAACCTGCATTTTTGGCGTGCTTCTGCTGAGAGTTCGTTACCGGCATCCTCAGCACTGAGCTGCAGCGCTGTATCACCATTCTCGACTGCTTCACCATATAATTTGGCAGAAAGCTGTGATCGAGCCAGGTCGGCCTTCGCGAGAGCGAAGCGGGACAGAGAGGAAGGCGACTCGGTGATTTCGTAATCAGCCTCGACAATGCTGCAAATCCTGGAAAGAGTCTCAAGGGCCAGTGGTACATTGTCAATCCGTTCCAAGAATAAAGTAGAGAGGTGCTCATATGACATGCCGTTTGGATCCATGCTTTGCAATTGCTTCAGTGCAAAGAGTGGTTGAACCAGATCTGTGACTTTTGACCTTGATTTAGAAACCAAAATCTGATCGAAGACGGATTGTGCATACTCCCGCTTCGTTAGGAGAGACGACGCTTCAGATATCTCCATGGCATGAGTGAAAAGAAGATTGGCCTCCTTGGTATCCCCAGTCATCAGCAAGGCCAGTAGTCCTTGCCCGACCCATGCATGAGCAAAGTCAGGATCACTTGATTGCGCTCTCGTAAATGCCTCGTTGGCGAGCATGAAATCATTCTGCACGAGGTAAAGGGTACCTAGATTTGTCCAAGTCTGGGCACTTCTCTCGTTGAGAAACAAGCTCCGGACAAACGAATGTTGGGCAACTCGAGGATTGAGATCACTAGTGACGACACCAAGGGCATTCCAGAATTCTGAGTTTCCAGCTTCAAGTTCAATAGCTCTCTTGAAAGATCGAACTGCGGCTTGAAGATACCGTGTTGATTTCTTCTTGACCTCTGCAGATATGCAAACATGAGCTCGGTGCTCGGCCCAACCCAGATTATAGTAAGCAACAGCCTGAGCATGAATATCGTGAGCGGAGGCGTATATAGCTCTTTTATGTGCCATAATTGCTGCATGTAAGCATCGTGTGAGATTTACTCCATTTTCTTCGTCTGCGGAATAGAGCCCGTCTGCAAAGGCAACATCACCAACTCCGTCAATGTCGGTGAACATGTCGTAAGCATCTTTCTTATCTCCGACTTGAAGTAATTGTTTAACGAGTGAATGTGGAAAATCCGAGAGGCGACTCTGAACCCAAGAAAAGACTGAGCAAGCATCACCTACAGCTCTCCAGAGATTGAATGCATCTGCTCTAGATTCAGCCAGAGAAGCACTCTCAGTGATAGCTTCAGTCGCACGTTGAGCAGCGTGGCCGAAAAGCCCCTTGTCGATACCATCCCAAGCACTTTCAACCAAGGCCTGTATCAAGGCTATAGAGACTCCAAACTCTGTTGGGCGCTCTTTCAAGACATATTTATAGCCATCGATAGCCTCGTCGTAGTCACCTAACTCTCGCTTTACATTTGCTAACATATGTTTTGCAAACCATGTCTCGCCGGCTTTTTGTTGCTCGACCTCATGCTCAAACTTCTCAGCGTGTTGGAATGCTTTGGTAGCGGCGATATACCTCCCAGAATTGTGGTAGCTCTCTCCAAGGCCCACCCAAGAATGGTAGTCGTTCGGTGTGATTCTGAGAGCCGATTGGAAAGAAACTATACTTTTAGCATAATCTTGCTTGTTCAATTCTGCAACTCCCAATGCAGCAAATGGCCAGCTGACGCCTTTCTTCTTGGAGCCAAGAGCTGGCCTAACTTTGCCAGAATCGACGACGCGTTGTGCGACGACTTCAACCAATTCCCACTCGCCTTGTTCCGCGAATATTTTAGCTAATCTCTCGGCTGCTTCGATCTCAGAGGGCGATAGCTCGAACGCCTTCTGAAAGCACTTTCGTGACCTCTTCCTGTCCTTCAAATAGTCTGCATAGAATATTCCAAGACTTGTATAGGCAGGCGCATAGTTGAGATTGCTTTTCAAAGCCGCTAAGAAATAAGCATAAGCACCATTTCTATCCTTCCGAGCGGCTTTAGAGGTGTCCATGTTCCAGAGGCAGATACCCAGACGATATTGTGTTTGGGCTAGAAGGTCCCTCACCCTGGCATTTTTACCGTCAAGGTTTGAAAGGCAATTCTCCAATTCAGCTTTCCCACTAATGTAATCGCCGTCGAGCGCCTTGACCCATGCAGCTTCCGTCTTGACACGTATGTTACTTGGGTCTCTTTTCAAAGCACGTTCCAGAAAACCTATGGCGGCAGGGTAGTCTTCCTCCTCTTCGTAGATCAGTCCGATTCCAATCATGGCAGGTGTGGAGGTAGGGTCTCGCCGAAGCAATCCGTCGAACAGTGTCTTCGCCTCGGGATGGTTCCTAGGTGACTGATAGTACACAAGTGCAGTACCAAGAAGAGAAATGATTGCATCGGAAGAACGATCGAACGTCAGGCCAGTCTTTTCAGATTCAGCCACGATTAAGTGTCGGGCGTTTCGCATAAGCTCCACTACGCTTTCGTACTCTTCTAAGAATTGGTAATATTCCCCCATGAGTCGATGAGCAAGTATTGATTTTGCTGAATCTGACATGCCCTCAGTCATCAATAGTAGGCGATCCTCACTGTTGGTTGGCGCATCCAAAGAAACACCTCCAGCATCGTCATCCTCATCGTCGCTTTCGTCTGAGGTGCTCGCTTGTGCCGGTTGAACAGGAGGTGGTGGAGCAGTGAAGGGAGAAATCTCACTACTAAGGAAACCTCGCAAAACTTGGCCAAGACCACTGGTTGGAAAGAAGGCAGCATAATCGCGTAGAATGTTAACATCTAGATCCTGGATGTTCACCGGATCTTGCCACTCTATTGCAATGTCCCATGCTACCTTGTAGGGGTGCTTAATAATGACCATGTCGTTGGCTAATTTCATGACTTTCGCACGCTTCTCGTTCTTGTCTGTACTCGGTACCAGAACAGTCAAAGCCTCCATACATCTCTGGAGAAGCTTTTCCTCATATTGACGTCGGACTTCATCGTCATTGCTCCAATCGATAATCTTGCCGTAAAGATCTTCGAGATCACTATCCCGGAACACTTCTCGTTTGACATCAATTGTGACTTGCCCGATTTGAGCTCCGATTCTAGTCCTCCGCTCACCAATGGTCTTGTTGATACGTTCTTTCTCCTCGAATTCGGTAATCTGTGCCATGATCTGATACGTGTGGGCTGGATGCGGTACTCTGCCTTCTAGATAATTGTAAATTGGGCTCGTCGGTAGGATAATCTCCTGGGACTTCTTGTATTGTAGGCGCGTGCCTTGGTTCTTTGCAAAGCCTAAGAACTTGTCCACGACATCCTGGCACTTGTACTTGTCATCTGCAGACTGATATATTTCTGCCAGCTTAAGCGCCGCCACCTGGTAAAGTTCTACTTTATCACTTCCTTGCTTCTCATGCAGTTGTATGAGACCTTGCCATGCTTGAGGATCGCGATCTTTGATTTTTGTCGCGCCCTCGTAGGCTTTCTCGGCTTCTGGATATTTGTTTTGTTTGGCGAGGGCAAAACCTAGGAATATTGATCTATGATGTGTCAATCAGAGCAATATTCCGCAGTATACAGCCCTTGATATCATAGAACTTACGCCTGGTAGCTCTTGGGATCTGACACCAATAGCTTTTGCGCTTCTTGTACTGCATCATCATATTTTTGGGCTTTGATGGCCGCGCCGATACCTTTCAGCGCAGCTTTTGGTCCTGACATGATTCAACCGTAGCTTCAATGTATGGCATAATTGAATACACTTGAAAACTGGGAAATGAAGTTCAAGTCACTGTGCGCAGCTGTACTGTGGGTAACATTGGAAGTCGAAGAGTGAAAAGGCTAAAGGCTCAGCCTCGCGATGGTCCAAGCGTCATCAATCCGAGCATCCCTGTCTGCCTCTAATAAATGTCGTCGGCGAGTTCGCATCCGGACCGCCACAGTTGGGTTGGTTATTCAGCGATTCACACCAATTCTCATTTCGCAGACGCTGTCCGGTCTTTACATCTCTATTACTAAGATCCTATAACATCCAATGATCTTGACATAGTCTGTTCTTTTTCTGCAGACTACCGGTACCTTTTCCGTTGAAGCCTGGCACCACAGCGTCATTGATAAGAGCTACACGATTTCTCTAGCCGTCACCAGGTTTGAGACGGGCAGTCTTCGTACGGTACTCGGGGCGTTTGCTTGCTGAAGCTCTGCAACCCTTCATCCATCCAGATACTATGGGAAATCTACGATTAAACATCGAGAATGGTCACTTTATCGATGACCACGGGAGGTGCGCATATTCCTATAGTAGCTGGTAGCCCTTTGCATGGAGGATTGGGCAACGCCTAGTGAGAGTATTATCATGATTCTAATGAATAGAATAGAACTGTGACCCTTCGAGGTATCAATGTAGCTGGAGATGCCAAATATCCCAGCAATCCAGACCAGCCTTCGCATATTCCCCAAGACTTTTTTGACGGAGACGCCGTTAATTTCCACTCGAGACCCTTTCCGAAAGAGGATGCACATCTTCATTTCTCCCGTCTAAAACGGTGGGGCTACAACACAATCAGATATGTCTTCACATGGGAGGCGATCGAGCCATCGGGCCCTGGGCTGTACGATGAAGAATGGATCCAGCATACCCTCGAGATTCTAAGACTGGCAAGAGACTATGGGTTCTATATTTTCATGGATCCCCATCAGGATGTGGTATGACGATGGTTCTGTACTGATAAAGAATTATCGATTGCTAACTTTCTTCCCTATAGTGGTCGCGGTTTTCTGGAGGCTCTGGAGCGCCTATGTGGACTCTCTATGCTTGCGGACTGAATCCTCAGAGTTTCGCAGCTACAGAAGCAGCCCTCGTACATAACACATATCCTGAACCAGAAAAGTTTCCGAAAATGATCTGGTCTACAAATTATACTCGATTAGCTTGCCAAACAATATTCACATTCTTTTTTGCAGGACGAGACTTTGCGCCGAAGTGCATAATAGATGGGAAGAATATCCAAGACTTTTTACAAGACCACTTCATCAATGCCCTGGCTCATCTTGCCAAACGAATACACGAAGCTGGCGACTTGGAGGACGAAATTGTGATTGGGTGGGAGAGCATGAACGAGCCAAATCGTGGATTGGTGGGTTGGCCGGACATTACTGTCATACCGAGTGAACAGAAGCTGCAGAAGGGTACATCGCCAACGGCATGGCAAGCCATATTGACTGGTTCGGGAAGGGCTTGTGAGATTGATACGTGGGACTTTGGAGGAATGGGTCCATATAAATCTGGTCGGGTTCTGGTAGACCCTCAGGGAGAAAGTGCATGGCTTCCCGTAGGATACGATGAGTCACGGTATGGATACAAGCGGGATCCAGGATGGAAACTTGGAGAGTGTATATGGGCTCAACATGGTGTCTGGGATCCGAGTACCGACATGGTCCTCAAGAAAGATTATTTCAAGAAGAACCCCAGGACCAACGAAGTCATTGACTACGAGACATTCACAAACACTTACTGGATGGATTACTACAGGAGACATAGAGACGCTATTCGAAGTCACCATAAAGAGGCTATACTCTTCGCCCAGCCACCAGTGCTTGAGATACCTCCGTCGATCAAAGGTACCAAGGATGATGATCCAAAAATGGTCTATGCGCCTCATTACTATGATGGTGTGACCCTCATGACGAAGAAGTGGAACCGATACTGGAATGTCGATGTTTTCGGTATTCTTCGAGGGCGTTATCTTAGTCCTGCATTTGCTGTGAAAATTGGAGAGACTGCTATTCGGAACTGTTTCCGAGATCAATTGACCGCGATCAGGCAAGAAGGACTGGACTATATGGGGAACCACCCTTGCGTGTTGACCGAATTTGGGATACCCTACGACATGGACGACAAATATGCATATAAGACAGGAGATTACTCGAGCCAGTCAGGTGCTATGGATGCAAATCATTTCGCAGTGGAAGGTAGTGAAATGGCGGGATATACATTGTGGCTGTATATGTGTGAAGTGAGTTCAGAAAATGGCTATTATTCGAGCTTTACTGACAACAATAGAACAAACACCATCTTGGCGATCAGTGGAACGGAGAAGACTTGTCAATCTTTTCTCTTGACGATCAACCTCTTCCACTGTCCCCAATCCCACCAACACCTTTAAACCAATCCACCACCAGTCTTGTCCCGAAACCAGGCCCCAACAACAAGAAGGAATTCTCGGATGAGTCGACTGTCAATCCGGGTAACATCAAAGACAAACTAAAAACTCCTTCAATCTCTTCAAAAGCCACAGACGCCCCTCCGGAGCTCACCAATGCTCCGGGGTTTCGAGCTGCTGAGGCTTATGTACGCCCTTCGCCTATTGCCACAGTTGGCAAGATTCTGCATTATGGCTTCGACTTGAGGAATTGCATATTCACCTTCAAGCTGCACGCTCATAAAGCCGGCACTGATGAGAAACCAACTGAGATCTTCTTGCCTGAATTTCACTTCCCAAAAGACAAATGCGACATTGAAGTCACTGCTGGTAAATGGACCATCAGCACGGATGATGCGGATGGCGGCATGATTCAGAGATTAAGGTGGTGGCACGTTGAAGGTGAACACTCCATCAAGGTCACTGGTGTGCAAAGGCGGCAGAACATGGCACTTGGTAAAGAAGAGGAAGAGGGCTATTTGGATCAGTGCCAGCAGAGTAAATGCTCTGTCATGTGAGGAGTTGTGTAGGATGCGACCCTTATTATGCATAGTTCTTGGCGTTTGGAGCAATCTTTCGGATCAAGCCTTTTCGATTGGGCGGAAAGCCTTGGGGTACACGAGATTGCTTCTTCAATAATTGGATCGCGGTTGTACAGATACCTGCGAATTGCACAAACTACAAGAAAGGCGATTTATGCACTTCTTGATATAGAGTGACATCTTCATTTGACTTGCGCTTTCAAGTCAATTTGCAGAAGCTTGGGGAATTGCTTTGAAGTAGGAAGATACAAGGCTGTGATTCGTTGAGGGTACAAGGCTTCGGGTCGGACAAAGAAGAGACAGATTCAATCTTTTATCTATGCAAATAGTAGACAAATTTACAATTTCTGCCGCGTTGTAACATACCGTATGAAACCCTTTCGAATGATGTGCATAGCTTCGAAAATAGTAATACTAAAAGTCCTACAAGATCTAGGCGTTCGACTCAAGGCGTTAGTGAATATCGGCCATATTTTTCTCCGACTAAGAGCAAGGCTACGCTAGCCTGCATATCAGCCTCGAATGCTCGAGACCATATCGTGAATTGCACACTACTTTCTCCTCCGTCCTTCTTAAACCCCCAAATTCTTCCTTCGATATCTTAAAACCCGCTGCGACAAAGCTGCACGTGCATGGACTTCAATATTCTTCTTGGCCTCGGTGCGCGGAGCTTCCACTCGATTTCAAATCTATGCACCTGACATCTCCGTCACGTCTTGGTGACTCTTTGTTCGCCTTGTCTGTCAGCCTATTTACATTTAGAAAAACGCTCTTGCAAGAGAGAACTCTACTTGTTCTTGAGTAATACCAGGATCTGCAACATGAACGGCACGCCAAATGGCAACAGCACGATCGGGCAAACAAATGCGACAGGGCCGAGCGAAATCAACGGAAGTAGCACAAACTTGCTACCAAGAATTCACGAAGCTCTCGACATAGTCCACGGCCCTTACTCGTCGAACGAGTCCCGTCAGCAAGCTTCTATATTCCTCGAAGAAGTAAAGTCAAGCAACGAAGCTCCCTACCATGGCTTCACCCTAGCATCCGATAAATCACAACAACCCGTCGTCCGTCACTATGCCCTGTCACTCCTCGAGCACGCGATCAAACACAAATGGGCAGAATTTTCGGAGGCGCAAGCTGCGGCTCTGCGAGAATGGATCCTCCAACTCTCCCAGAATGTGGCAATGGAAGATCCTCTATACCTGCGCAATAAGACAGCCCAATTATGGGTCGAGATCGCAAAGAGGAGTTGGGCTTCCGAGTGGACTGATATGGACGAGCTCCTAGTGAGACTATGGGATATTCCAGGACCTGTCGTGCACAAGGAATTTGTACTTTTCGTCCTGGAGACTTTGTCTGACGAGGTCTTTAACGGAGAGGATACAATCGCAATTCTCAGAGAAGGTGCACTAAGTAAAGCTTGCGTGGAAATTTTCACACCTGCTATCGTATTAGCAGAAGCTTTTCCCAACCGCCAAATAGGCACAGCCGTTAGATATGGAGAAGAAGGTTGGCTTGTACGGATCGGAGAGCTGCTGAACCAATGTCTGGACAACGATCTTTCTGGAAACTCTCAGTACCAAAGCTGTGCTGTAAGAATCTTGGCAGTCTACAAGTCTGTGATGCCGTGGGCCGTCCCAAAAGCAATTGCAAGTGCCTCTTGCGTTGACTACATGTGCAAAAGCCTGGCAGCATCTAGTGTAGCTGTTCAATTAGTATGTTCAAGCAGCCAGCCTATATTCTACTTTACTGACATTTTTTTAGGCATCTGTAGAAGCACTCCATGCTCTATACAGTCGGTTGCATATTTCAGACGAGGAGTTCGTGTCTCTGGTCTGCCCAATGTATAGACGGCCAATCGTTGATCTACTACATAAGCTCTTCGCTTGGTCGGTGGTTGATCCTCACGATATCGACGATGAAAAGTATCTCTTCGCTAAAAGATTTTCTGAAGTAAGGATACCTCGACATGACAAGACACAATTGCTAACTATTTTAAGATGGTATCCAATCTTGGAGGCTTCATAGAACAGAAGATTTCAGCTATACAAGAAGATTGCGATTTGCCAAATTTGCTAAATCTTTTCCTTGCTATCGCTCAGAGTCAAAGCTTTGTTATATCGATACCCATTCTCGTTACGTGGACACGACTTCTACGGTCGAACACTATTGGCGCATCTCCTACTATGACTCCACTGATTGGCCCTCTACTTGAGTTGTGTAGCTCAAGACTCATACGCTACGAAAGCATGCCAGAAGACTCCGAAGATCCATCCCTCATCTTCTTATTAGATGACATTGACACAATCCCTGAGCGACATGCTTTCCTTGGAAACTATCGCCGTTATTGTGTTCACATTATTGAGTCCATAGTACGACAAAACAAATCTGAGGCCATATACCACATTCTCTCCCAAGTTGATCAGTCGATGCAGCACTTGTATGATGGCCAACCCTCCTTTTCCGGTAAATGACTATTCCAGTTCTTGTTCAGAGTCGTAGAAGTACTAACGTAATAACTAGTCGAGACATATTCAAAGACCTCCATCCCCATTCTGCGAGTCGACGCACATTTTACAGTGGTCGAGGCTGCTTTGAAAGGATACATGAAATGGAGAGCAGCCCTTGGATCAAAACCACAACAAGACGAACAAGAGCGAATCACCATGGAAACCAATATTGAAGCATGGTGTGAAAGACTACTGGACATGAACTTCGAAGACCCAATCATTCGCAAGAGGGTTCTTCAACTGGCTGTTGCCTTTTCGACAACAGCCCTTGATAAACAAGTGGCTTTCATGCTCAAGGTCCTTGAGCACATTTTGATGAGTAGGCCACCCGAGCGTCCAGACCACAATGCATATAACGATGCTGTCAAAGAGTTGCATGCTGAAGGCATGTATGAACTACAACGACTTGCTAGCAAGATGCCTGACCAGCTTTTGGATGTTTATGATCAATTGGAGGCAAAAGTTAACGAGATAATCTCGACGGCATCTCTCGATACGAAGCGGAAGGTTTCCTACCAAACTTTCCTGTTCATGATCATTCATCGAACATCTAAAATCGATCCCGAAATACGTTTGCAGCGACTTCACACTTTCATCAATCCTGTACAACAATTATGGCAAGATCCTGAGATGGACAATGCAATCTCCTCTTTCGGTGGTTTCTGCAATCTACTCGGCTTGAACAAAGTCACGGATTTCCTTGTCAATCGCCGCGTTCACGAAATAGAAGAATGGCAACATTATCAACTCGATGGTGAGGGTCAAGCTATGCAGAAGGAGCTCGAGGATCGATTGAAGGCTCTTCCACTGCGGACCACAAAATCGTTCTTAGCCTGCTCGACTGAGAAAGTCGAGAAGGATTCTGCTCCATACAAAGTCTCTTGTTTGCTGTGGCGGGATGCTTTACCCGTTATACTTCCAAACTTGCTGAAGTTCTTGAGCCATGCACATGCCTTCCACAATCCGGCAAATTGGACAGGGCTTCCTCCTGATATGCGTGGACTGGTGAGCCGCATTTTAACCGATCGATTCTGGCAAGCGGGCATTTCTGAGGGCAGTAAGGATGACTTCTATGCTCGTGTAACAGGAACAAAGTCTACCATGGAAGGCTTTGCTTCCTCGATTCGCGGCTCCGTTAGAACTGTCCGAGAAGCCTGCTACTCTATCCTTTGGTGTATGAGCAGACTCGATGTCGACTTCTATGGCTTCAGCGAGCTACCGGGACCATTAGCACATGCATTGTTTGCTGACGCACACTGTTTGTCGTCTCATCAGCTAATTGCATTGCTCAATGTTGTACGACTGATGGTCGATGACTGCCCTGTTGAATTGCGAAGCCATTTCATTCCCCCTATATTGGCGACTTGCTTTACACAGATGGATCTGAAATGCAGTTCGGAGTGGGAAAAGCTCGCCTTGAAACAAGTCGCCACTGCAGATGGGGATGACTTGACAGACGAGATGAAGGAAGAGAGCATCTTGCGGCAATTGACCCACACCGCGGTCATGATGATCGGCGGATTCTTGGATCCTGCAAGACAGAGTAAGCGATTCAAAACATGTTGAAGTGTAATTACTAACAACTTTGATAGATCCTGGAGTTACCGCTGCTACCGCAAAAGATGCGTCCACCTACGTCCCCGAACCCAACCCCGCATCACAATACCCCTCGATGCGTAAATTCTGTCTCACGTCCTCCACAATCCTTGAACCTCTCCTCCTCTTTCTCACTCACGCAATCCGCATGCGCGACGGCCGATGCTGCGGCGTGGTTCTCCGCGTCTTCCGCTCTCTCATCCCCGAATTCGCATCGACAACAACAAACCAAGACCCACAACTCACCTCCTCCATCCGAGAATTCATCAGTTCCGAGGTCCTAAAATCCTGTATATCCTCTTTAAACGAACCCTACTTCGTCGACCTCCAACGCGACCTCGCACAACTAATTGCTACCATCCTAATCTACTACTCTCCATTAAGCACCACACCACGAACCGTTCTGCTCAGTCTCCCCGGCGTCGATGAGAGGAGCGTCGACAAGTGTATCGACTATATCA
The DNA here is from genome assembly GCF_001500285.1 of Mollisia scopiformis. Classification (NCBI taxonomy): domain Eukaryota; kingdom Fungi; phylum Ascomycota; class Leotiomycetes; order Helotiales; family Mollisiaceae; genus Mollisia; species Mollisia scopiformis. The sequence continues at coordinate 512,287 of NW_017263596.1, forward strand.
TGCGTCAAGGCATGCAGCAAAGACAGCAACGGGCTTTGGTGCTCGATCTGCTGAGGGATATCAAGGGCGTGAGTATCAGCGAGCAAGGTCGAATCACAAAGAGCGCGAGTGTGGTCAGGAAGGAGAGGAGTAAGATGCAGCAGGAGTTCATGAAGCAACCTACTCCAGAGAACAACAATAAAGGGGGGAGAGCAAGTCCATCGCTCGAGGGAATCGCGGGGATGTTCGAGGAGGCCTCGTGATGATGCAGAAAAGAAAGAAAAGAAAAGAACAGGGAGGAACTTCTGATATTACCGGACTGGGGAGTACGCGCGAAAGATCCCACTGATTGATTGATACCTGACCGGGCATGGTGGGCGCATTCGCAGGAAAATTCATCAGTCCCCTTTTTCTTGGTCTCGCAAAATTACAAAAATCAAAATGGAGATGAGATGTGTAGATGAGTGAATATGTACTCTCGGAGCTCTGGCTTGATTAGCTGGTCAGTTGAGCGTATAGTAGTATCAATATAACCACGCCACGACTTGACAATCTCAAAATTCCTTGTGACTGACGATGAGTGAGGAAGTATCCCCGATGTTATGTTATGTTATCTTTTTTTTCCCCTTCCCTTCATATATATTACTATATACCTACCTACCTATCCTGCAACATAATCTCCTGCCTGCCCTTTTTGTCTATCAACAAAGGAAAAGACAAAAGCAAAAACGCGAACAGGAAACAGGGGTGCTTTCTTGGTGAAGGCTGCGCCGCCGAGTGGGTCGGGACGCAGACGCCTTTGCCTCGTGGTCAACGGACAAACAAGCGTGAGGAAGGAGAGAGAGATGAGTGGAGAAAGGGATGGTGAAACGGCCCCGAGTGCCGAGCGATGGTTTGAGCTTGTGCCTTGGGGCGGGCGTTTGCGCCAATCAAGGTCTCAAACATCGTCTCTCTCCGGGCACGAGTCTGGACTCAGTGGTTGTTTGTTGTGTAGTTCAGCTTGGATGGTTATTGTGAGGTGAGATGGCATTTGTTTTCAAAGTGAAAACACATAGACGGAGAGACAGACAGATTTGGGGATGCTGAGTGGGCTTCGATCTCCGTTGCGACGAAAATGTCGTCGAGATGTAAGGAGATGTGAGGTTGAAGTGGAGGCGAGACGTCGAAGCAAAACGACAGGGAGTTGCGAGATGTTCTTGATGCAGAATGCGGTGCCGCGGCACGAGACGGGGGAACAGTCAGCAGGCTGGGGGGTTCACCAGGTTTCCTGCGCAGGATTAGGGTTAGGAGAGCTCGATCTGCGGAGACGAAAGATGGGTAAGAGCAGGGGCAACGCCATCTGAGTTTGGACCTCGTCGTTTTTAATGAAGCATCCCGGTTCGTGGGAGGGAGAGTGCAGGGTAGGTTTTGACGACTTGTGGATGTGGGTGATGTTCTTAATGAGTTTGAATATTGTTGAGTGATAGATGTGCACTTGGGCTTGAGGCTCGGATAGAGAGAGAGAGAGGGTGGCAATACGAAGATGTTCTGGTGGTGACAAGTGAATCCTGAGTTTGTGTGTTGAAGCCACCGACATTCTTGTCGCAATGAATGCTTGGATTTGTGGCAGGAAAAGAGTTTCTGCTGTCAGTGACGCCACGAGTTTGAGAGATTGAACTGGGAGATGGTGAGACAGGCATGTCCTAGTCAAGCCCACCACAGACAGAAACTCAAGAAGGGTTCGTTTCGATTCGGAGCGTTTCCTCTCATGGCTTTACTCCTGATTAGTGACGTTTGATGGATGATTGACCTGGTAGCGACGGGAAGTGACGGGGAGAGTAGCTGGCGTCGTGTTTTGGGAGTAATCGAAAGTGGTTAAGTGTCACTCCATGAAGGCTTGACGATGAGAGAAGAAGGCTGAAATTGCTCTAGTGTAGTTTCCTCTAGTCTCTAGTGCATTTATTTGTACTACACTAGCAAGAGTCCGGGGTTGATCATTCATCCTCTCACACCCCAGATTCCCACTTCGAAAACAAGGACTCTTCTTTTTACCCGTCTTCCTCGTTGTTCTCTCACTTTGCTTTTTGTGTTTACGCTTCGTATTTCCTTCAATGACGAGATCTCTGGTAGATTATTTCATATCCTCACCGTTGCACCCAACAGTCCACCACACTCAGTCCTCTGCATCTGGCATCCCTGTACCATCTGCCCCTCATTGATGCAGTCGTTGCACAGGTGGAAACGAATCACCCAAGCGCATAGACCCCTCCATCTCTGACCTGCCAGGTTCCTGCCCTTCGGTAGCTGCAGGACGTTGCCCCGAAAGTTCAAGGTGGAAGCTTGTCTGTGCATCGCAGACCTGCACTGCAGCCTCTTCCTTCACAGAGTCACTGTACTTCGTACTTCGTACGGGCCCCAACCTCATCTTTCTGCAACCCCCGTCTTCTCCTTTCCTCATCCACCTTGGCTCGGCATCCTTCTTGCCAGGTTGATTGGAAGGTGCCGTGAACAAGGGCGGTGGCAGGAAGGCACAATCCACTTGGACGACAACAGATGCCAATTTTGATTTGATTGCTGCTTGACATGCCCGAACCACCCGGGGGCCACCAATGAGTGTCTTTCTTCAAGCATACACCACGTCTAATCCTCCCGATTTCCACTTCCATCTCCCTGATCGACTCATCAGCCAGATTCCGCATAGACCCTGACCTGGACCCTGATACGGCACAGCAGATCGTCCCCCAGAATCGAGCCTTAAAGTCCCGAACGATTCGTCCCAAGATCTGATTTTATACCGGTTCCACACTGACCTTCCTTGGGTGGTTTACCTGGTACTCGAGCCGTTTCTTGCATCGAAGCAAAGCAGATTCTAGTGCACAAGCGAACGAGGATTTCCGATCACCCCCCGGATGATCATCATAGTGGTAGAAACGGGCATCGCAACTTCGAGATCACATCCTAGGTGCGCCCACCTGCCAGGGTTTCATCATTTGCACAGTGATCTATCAAGGAAGAAGACTCTACTTCTACAACTTCTATTTCGTCCCAGACTTCAGCTCAAAGAATCTTCCGGAAATCGACTTCGATATTATCATACTTTTGCGCATAGTATTCGTCAACAACTGGTTGTAGATCTCCAGGTATCGTGAAGCGTGGTGGCATACCGGTATAAGAATGGTTTATTGCGGCAAGCCCTCGCGGGGCTGCCAGATGTGCCGGACTCGAAGAATAAAGGTAACATCTTATATACGCCATGTCTCACTCGATATCTTATCTGGGTCTTTTTTCTAATCCTTTTCATTATAGTGTGATGAGACAAAACCAACTTGCAACCAATGTGCGAAATCAAGACGTCAATGTCCGGGGTACAAAGACGATTTCGACCTCGTCTTTCGCAACGAGACGCAAGCCACCGAGAGGAGGGCACGCCGAGCTGTGAATAGCAAGAAAGTCTCAGCTCAGATCACATTCGCGAATCAACAATCTTCCTTTTCTACTATCCAGGACAATAGCGATGACGACTCGCAAGCGCTCATACTTCCCAACACGGACATTACCCAGTTTTCGCCACCAGAAACAATCTCAATACCTTATGAACAACAAGCGCCTTGCTTTTTTGTCACGAACTATGTCCTTACACCGCGTCAAGCTTCGAGAGGCTATTTCGACTTTATAGAACCGATGATGGAGAAAGAGAGCCCAGATTCGCACCTCTCACTTGCATTCGGCGCTGTGTCCATGGCATCTCTTGCCAATAGGCCAAATTCACGAGGACGATCATTGTATCCCCAAGCTGTTAGTGCATATACGAAAGCTCTCAAAGCAGTAAATCTCGCTCTTCAAAACCCGGCATTGCAGAAAACAGATCAGACTTTGGCCGCTATCCTACTGCTAGGGTTCTTCGAAACTATTGCTTCAGAACGAACTAGCGCTATGGCATGGTATTCGCATATTGACGGCGCAGTGCAGCTCGTCAAGATGAGAGGAAAGAAACAGCTTCGGACCAAAGTCGGCAATAGTCTCTTCATGTGCGTAAGAGCGCAAATGGTTGTTTCATGCATGTCAGGATCGAAGGCACCGTCACAAGGAGTGGAGTGGTGGCTTGGAGACCAGAAGGACGATGCAGGCTCTTTCGTCCCGAAATTAAATCTCCGAATAGCTGAGCTCCGTTCTGATATCAACGCTGCGTTGTCAACTTTCCCGAGGACGCCGGAATATTTCCAGCAAATCCAAAATCTGATGAAGCAGGCACAGGCTATGGAACAGGAGTATCTTGAATGGGAGGCCAAAGTTCCAGACGAGTGGCGACCTCATACAGTTGCCTGGGTTGACCAAGTTCCTGGGGGCGATATTACCAAGGCTGAAGTTTGTCCCGGCAAAGTCGACATGTATCCGGATCTCTGGACTGCACAGCTTTGGAACTCGGCACGAGTAGCAAGACTGTTCATCTCAGGTGTGATCGTTCGTTGCGCGGCGTGGATTTGCTCACCGGTGGATTATCGAACTACTCCTGAATACGCCCAAGCTGTGAGGTTATGTGGCGATATTGTCACAGATATCATTGCAGCGGTACCGTTCTTCCTCGGCTGGAGTGTCGCTCAGGTAGGAAATCTAAGGAGTAGTGATTTCTCAGGCTTTGATTCTTGGGGTCAAAGTGGTCCACCGAAAGCTATTGGAGGCTTCTTTGTCATCTGGCCGCTCTTTTCCATCACCAATACTGATTTCATCTCCGACTCGCAACGTTCGTGGGCAAAGAGTAGGATGATGTACATCAGCGAGACTTTGGGACTCAATCACGCCAAGGTTCTGTCGAAAGTAAGTCCAATTCCTACTTCCTTTGCTTAAGTTTCACAACCTGATTAACTCTCTCTCTTTCTAGTTCCAAGTCCGCCTCCCATCAATGATCATCCGCCGCGATAGTCTCGTCCACACACCACCCACAACTCAAATGATGGCAGCCACAATGGCACGAGGCTACACACCCCCAGTAGCAGCCAACACCTCTACACACATCACGACCACAACCATCAACCAAATAGCCGCAGCTCAGCAACCGCAATACCAAACTCCGTCCCCATACCACCAATCACAACCACAATACCAAACCACCCCATCTCCATCTCTCAGTCCCGGCTCAAGTATCTCGCCATCGATGATGAACGCACCGGTCGTGCCGATTTATACGATGAATCCGCTGCAGCAGAGAGAGGCGATGCAGAGAGAGACGTGGGAGAAGGAACGGAAGACTTTGTTGAAGAAGGCGAGTAATCAGCAGGGGGACTCGGTGGAGAGGTTGTTGGCGAATTATTTGCAGGTTTGAGGGGGTGGGGTGGGATTGGATTGGAGTTTCTTGAGAAATGGAGGGAAAAAAGGAGAGGCGTTTGAGTTGCATAGTTGGGACTATGGCATAGTGGGTGGGATTGGAACTAGGCGTTCTTGTATATACTCTCTGGGAAGGAAACGTTGTTTGGGATTTGAGTGTTTTTTGGATATTGTCTGGGACGGAGCTTTCTTTGCGATTATTCGATGAGATGATATAGAATGAATTAATGAGGATTACAGGACTCAGTTCAATTGTTAGCTAGATATGATCTTATCCAGTTTGGGCAGGATTGCTGCTTTCGGAGTGAAATGTACCAAGCTGGTTCAGCAGGAAAATAGAGTGAAGGTTGTGAAGTTTGATTGAGATATCATTCGACGAGGGGAAATGATTGAGAATCTAAGGTCGAGAATAATAACTCGGCATTTGATTAAGATCTAGTCAATAAGGCCGATGGCTATAGAATGTGATAGGTAATCTTACTTTATGAAAGTAAGCAGTCAAGAGCTTAATCCAGCAAGTAGAAAGTTCAAAGCTTTAGAACACCAAATTGGAGTTTATGGGAAAGATCTATATTCGTGAAGAGAGAAGTTCATGTATTATTGTTGAGAGACTTTGGAAGAATAACTTGTCCTAGAGATATTGTGTGGGGTTAGTTTTATGAGGAGGGGGTTTGAAGATGAAGGGTGATGTCGGGGAAGTTTGGTTTCTGTTCTGTTTATGAAGATACAATTTGAATTCGGAGTTCAAAGTATGATCGTCGAATAAGAAGGACGCTGAAATCAAAAGCCCCTCCCTTCTCCCTCCAAGCAGGTACCTTTTCAAAAAATAGTAACGTATAGAGGGTGGAGTGCTCTAGAGTTGAGTACCTTATGCTCTGCTACTGTTACATAGAATGGAGTATCCTATTCTTGTCCCACAGTCCCTGCTGTAGACATATTAGGGAGCAAGTATAGGGAATAGTACTATCTTTGTCCCTTAGCATGGCGTGGCTCTGGAAGCATTGCGGGAATCAAATGGCCTTGGCTGGGTTTGGAGTAGCGGTTTTGATATGAGATGTGGAGCTACAACAGATTAAGTGACTCTATTTGGCCCTAAGAATACTTTGGAAACCGATTAATACGATTAATACGGTAATTGGGCTTAATCATAAAGAGCTATCGCGGTTATTGGAGCTCAAGCTGAGAGATGAAAGTAGGATGCCGATCAAGGAACTAAGGCGAGGAGACAAATTACAGTTCCATGAAGCTGTATAGTAGAGCCAAGATCAGAAGGGGACATCACATATCAGGGGTAGAAGGAATACGGATGCTCGTAAGCATTGATCATTTCATTCGTAAGTAATCAAACAACCCGACCGTTTCCCGTACTATAAACAGAGATTGAAAGCCTCCTGATGTATGCAAATAGACCGTGTCGAGAAATATGAAGGACTGGGTATCGTTATGCGAACGAGAAGTGTGAGACGGGTGGTATTGCGGATTTATTTCGTTGATGAAGAGTGTCGCGAGAATCTAGAGGGTGAAGAGTGTTAGCTATAAGTGGTAGATATAATGATATAAAGAAAGCCTTTAAAGATACGAATTTTTCATAAAGGCTCAAAGGAATGGCATATAGAAAATGCAACTTACGGTTTCCTTGACGTAGCTGCTGGTTCAGGAGCAGCAGTCTTATTCCACCCCAACCTGCTCTTGTATGCTGGCCATTCACTGAGATTCCACGCTTTAACCAAGAAGCTTTGTGTCGTATCGACATAGTTTTCTGTTTTTAACTCCTTGACTCCCACTTTCATGCCATCTTTTGTAAATACGACATTCTTCTTCTGCATTTTCTCGGACGTGGTCGAGGAGATCTTTTGAAATGTGAGGTAGAGGTGGTAGCCAACAAAGGCGAAACCTGCCAGAACAACGGAGAGGATGACGAGAGGTAGAAGTTTGCTGCCATTGATTAATATATGTTATTAGATGTGTAAGATAGGGTAAGTACCTCAAGGCTGAGCGGGGTGCTTTCGCCTCTGCAGTGCGCCCCCAAGCCATGGTTTCTTCTGTGTGATTGAGCGAGGCTACGTGATTCAATGGTATCTTGAGCAACTGCGAATTGAAAGAAAGTGATCTTGATGTTTGCGCAAGAGAAGAGATGTGTCGCGAGTGTCTGAATACGATTAGGACCCTGAATTCAGCTCCGCTCGACTTGGCAATTGAACATGTGAAGTCAGCTTCACGTGATGAAGCCGCTAAATTGGGCTAGCTCGATTGTTCGATTCAATTCCGTGAATTGGGAATTGGGACAGTTTACATGCAAGGCCAGGATCATTCTTCTCTTTTCACAGATTCTTGCAACCCAATGTCATGACTTTACGCAAGTTTAATCGAACTTCACTTGGCGAATATTGATTTCTGTCCTGAACGATTGTCTGCCTGGACCATATCGCAACGTGTTCCCTCCATTAGACCACCGATAAAGCTTGAGAAGGCGATACTCGAATTCGCCAACACAACTTCGTTTCTCTTTTGGAGACCACTTACCTACAATATTGCGCGCTGCTTATAAGCCCGAGTATCGCAGGTTTAGATAAAGATCAAAAGCATCATGGCCACACCACAGGACGGGTATCCCCCTCAAGGCTATCCTACAGAACAATACGAGCCGAACTCAGAGCAACCAGGATTTGGTGCGCCAACTTCACCACCACCTCCAGTTGCCCCCGAAGGACACGAAACGGGGAAAAAAAAGAAAAGAGGATATGCTGCGCAAGCTTATGACTTCGGAGCGGGAGGCAATGCAGCATTAGGTGGCCAGATGCAAGGCGGGGGGCAATTCCAACCTGCTGCAGCAGCTCCAGCATATGGCGGGTACGCTACACCACAAGAACCGCAAGCTGGATATGGACAGCCGCAATACGGAGCTCAAGTTGGAGGGCCTGCGCCAGGAGCACCTGCCCCAGGTTATGGAGGATCTCCCGCACCATACGGCGGTGTGGGCTATCAAGCTCCAGATCCTGGATATCCAGGTCCAGGAGCGCCTTCTGTGGGTGGTGTCCCAGGAATTACTCAAGGAATCAGTCACATGGGAATGGGAGGTCAACCGCCGCAGGTGCCACAATCAGGACAGGGTCAACCAGCAGCGGCTGCCAGACCAGCTGTCTTGAATCAATTATACCCTACAGACCTTCTCAATGCACCATTCAATGTTGCTGAGCTGGATCTCCCACCTCCACCTATTATTCTGCCAGCAAATGTGAGTTGTTGTAATACCAAAATGTCCTGTCACAACTAATTCTTTATAGTCAAGTGTAACTCCTTCTCCGGATGCCAACTGTCCTCCCAAATATGTTCGCTCTACACTAAATGCTATCCCCACAACACATTCACTGTTGAAGAAGTCGAAGCTTCCTTTTGCCCTCGTCATTCAGCCATATACTTCTCTTCACGATGTGGATGATCCAGTTCCTATTGTCCAAGATCAAGTCATCTCTCGTTGCCGAAGATGTCGGTCCTACATTAACCCTTACGTCACATTTCTCGATCACGGTCACAGGTGGAGGTGTAATATGTGCAACCTCACAAACGACGTTCCTCAGGCCTTCGACTGGGATGCGGCAACGCAAAAGAGTGTAGATCGATGGCAGAGGCCAGAGCTCAATCATGCAGTTGTCGAATTTGTTGCACCACAAGAATACATGGTCCGACCTCCTCAACCCCTCGTCTACCTTTTCCTGTTTGATGTGAGCTATGCAGCAGTCTCTTGTGGCTTGCTCGCTACGGCAGCTCGAACAATCCTGGACAGCCTCAACCGAATACCTAATGCGGATAGGAGAACTCGTGTCGGATTTATGGCTGTTGATTCCAGCTTGCATTACTTCGCTGTCCCCAAGGACACCGAAGAGAGCGGCGAGACTCAAATGTTGGTTGTCAGCGATCTAGACGAGCCATTCCTACCTATTCCCCAGGAATTATTAGTACCTTTGTCCGAAAGCCGATTGAGCGTTGAAAGATTTTTGACCGCGCTTCCCACGATGTTCCAAAACAATCAAAGCAATGGCTCATGCATGGGCTCTGCTTTGCGGGCTGGTCACAAGCTTATCTCGCCTCTTGGTGGCAAGATCACTGTCATCTCTGCTTCACTGCCCAATGTTGGATATGGCAAACTTGAGATGCGTGAGGACAAGAAATTACTCGGTACTTCGAAGGAAAGCAGTCTACTACAGACTGGCAACAGTTTCTATAAGAGTTTCGCTGTGGAGTGTTCCAAGAACCAGGTTTCGATCGACATGTTCCTGTTCTCGTCACAATACCAAGATGTAGCATCACTTAGCAACCTTCCGAGATACACAGGTGGTCAAACTTACTTCTACCCTGGCTGGAATGCAGGCCGAAGCGAGGACGCAATAAAGTTTGCCACAGAGTTCAGCGACTACTTGTCTGCTGAGATTGGGCTTGAGGCTGTCCTTCGTGTTCGTGCTACCTCTGGTCTCCGAATGAGCACCTTCTATGGTAACTTCTTCAATCGAAGCTCAGATCTCTGCGCGTTCCCTGCTTTTCCTCGCGATCAGAGTTATGTCGTTGAGGTCGCCATTGATGAGAGCTTAACCAAGAATATTGTTTGCATGCAAGCCGCCGTCCTTCATACCACCAGCAATGGCGAACGACGGATTAGAGTTATGACACTTGCTCTTCCAACCACGACCAACTTGGCCGACCTCTATGCATCAGCTGACCAATGTGCCATCACAACTTTCTTCAGTCACAAGGCAGTTGAGCGGGCGCTTAGCAGTGGTCTTGAACCTGCACGCGAAGCTCTTCAATCGAAACTTATCGAGCTTCTGCAGACCTTCAAGAAAGAACTTGCTGGTGGTAATATGGGTGGTGGTGGACTTCAGTTCCCAGCAAACTTGCGTGGCCTGCCAGTTCTCTTCCTTGGTCTTATCAAGAACGTTGGACTGCGGAAATCTGCTCAGATCCCTTCAGATCTTCGATCAGCCGCGTTATGTCAGCTCTCGACCTTGCCTCTTCCCCTCCTGATGCAATACATCTACCCTCGCTTGTATTCGTTACACGATATGCCTGACAATGCTGGTATTCCGGATCCCGAGACCAGTCAAATTGTCCTCCCTCCACCTCTCAATCTCTCGTCCGAGCGTCTCGTACCGTATGGTCTTTATCTAATCGATGACGGGCAAACTCAATTCCTCTGGGTTGGTCGGGATGCAGTTCCACAATTGCTTGCTGATGTGTTTGATGTTACCGATCGAAGCAAGCTCCAGGTTGGCAAGAGCACATTACCAGAATTAGACAACGATTTCAGCGAACGCGTCCGTGCAGTCTTCCAGAAGAGTAGGGATTATAGATCCCGCGGAGTAGGTAGCATAGTGGTGCCTCACCTTTATGTCATCCGGGAAGACGGAGACCCCAGCTTGAAGCTGTGGGCACAAACTTTGTTGGTAGAAGATCGGGCAGACCAGGGAATGAGCTTCCAGCAATGGATGGGCACGTTGAGGGAGAAGGTGAGCTAAATTACGGACTAATTGGAGTCTGGCCTTAAGCTGACGCGGATCTACAGGTCGTGCAATGAAAATAGTCATGCTAAATCAAGCAAATGCATCAATTGTAGTACCATACTCGATAGAAAACATACCATAGGTAGTTAAGCAGCGACGTCGCAGTTGCAATATACGTCTTCTTGACGCTTCTATTATTTCATCTTCTGTTCCTTGCTTCCGTTACTGCCGTAGTCCGCGCTCAAGATACAATAGTCACTCACCCCTCGGTTAGAAATATATGTACTGTAGGAGATAAAAGACATCGGGGGCGCGATATGCAGGAGCAAAGTGGTCCAGGGTATATTAGACGGGTCTTATAGGGGTGGTCAGGGTCAGGATCGGAGTTGAGACGAACGAGGGGCCAGATCAAACAAGGGCAAAACGACGGCTTCTCAACCAGAAATCCTTTTTCGTCCGATGGGCTCGATGCATGCATGATTCCGGGACTCGAACCTCGAGACTTTCCGAGGACTCTTGCATCTCTGGGCCCGTTGCGGAAAATTGTGAGGCGGATAGATGTTGATCTGCCGTGAAGGTATTTCTTCATTGGGAATTTGGAGGTTGATGTGAGGCTGCATCCCTGGGCGTCAGGTACGTGTTGGGGGCTCTTTTTGGATGTGTGATGCGATATGGGATGGATCGGATGGGAATGGGGGCGGACCGCTCACGGACCGCTTGTCCAGTAGTCAGTTGATGGCTCTCTCCCCGATATTGCAGTACTTAATGGAAATAATGTGCAAGTGTGCATGTGCTGACAGCATGGACTTTCACCTTGGAGAGCGAATGTGGACATCCGGCAGGAGGTACATCGAGACGTGTACCTCTGCTGCCATTGGCGGGTGGGAGCGATGGAAACTGCATGTTCGCTCTGTAGAAAAGCAAAGAACTTGGTCCCATCACATCACACTGCTCTGGGCCAGAGCCAGTCATGAAACGTTCCTGGACCGGTTGAAACAGGCGCCCTTGGGGATGTGCAAGATTCAGAAGAGAGCGAGCGCGCGATGGCTATTTCCGAGCGCCGGTGAGGGTTGAGAGGGGGCGCTGGTGTGATGGGATCGGGCGCTTACAGACCCAAACACAGCAGCCAGTGGGACCCCTCACTTGCACTCTGCGGCCTGTGATACGCTGGCCGTGGAGGGGCTCATCCACACTGGAGAGCAGATGCACACGCTGAGAGGCAGCAGAAGGGCAGCAGGAAGGATGGAAATAATTAAGAGAAAGGGAACTGGATGGGATCCAGGGACGACCCTTTGGGGTTCCATCACACGCTGACTTGACTTCTTTCTGTACTAGGAGCCATCGCAGCCAATTGCAAGAGAGGGTTTAGGTGTGAGTGTTGGAGAGACAGTTAGATTCAAAGCAAAGTAAAGCAGAGCAAAGCAAAGCAAAGCAAAGCAGCATCCACTCACTCACTCGATCGTGACCCAGCCAAGCCAGACCAGGCCATCCAGGAACCGCTGTGCGCGGACCCTTCCAACCTTACCTACCCGTCGACCTACCTACTGTTGTCCTACCTCGACCTTTACCTTTCTCCAACACCACCACACTCTTGCGTCCTTGCGACAGTTAGTATACTTCTTTCCCATCTGCGACGACGACTTGGTGCCTGCATCATCTACCCGCTTCGACCTCCAGCTCCTGCATCTGCACTCGGCCATCTTACTCACCCTCTGACCTGACACTGCACGACTTTCGAGATCCGAAGAAAGGCGAGCGCCATCCTTGTAGCGGGGCAAAGCTCTCTCTCGACGTCAGGCTGGAACACAAGAGTTGGAGCATTACAGGTACGAACCAGAACTTCCAGAACTCTCGCACACGCACGGCAGGCCACCAGCAGCAGGAACCGGCAAGCATCATCAGACGAAAAGCACTTGAGGCTCCCCGAGACCCAGTGTGCATCGTGCCGGTTGTGTGCCAGCTGTCCGCGAACCCAGCCCAATCCTTCTAGAAGCTGTGGAAGCGCTATAAAGGACGTGATAAAGGGAGAGGCCCAGAAGAAAGACTGATTTGTGGTATATTCTAGAAGTCCGTCAAAGAACGAACGACGAATCGCATCTGTGGTGATTATCCGCACACGTCTGGAGTTTTCTGGGAGCAGAGCCCAAGCTGCGACATTTGAGCATTCCTGGCAGGGCCGAGCGCAAAATTGGAGACCGCAGACGAGCTTGAACGACATCCAGCAGGACAATTCGAAGAGGTGTCGGAAAACATTTGTCGGGTCGAATTGATTGTTGATACACTCGAGACTATTGTTGAAAAGAGGTCAATTGGGAGCCTGCGAACCAGAGTCGAGCCTGAGCATACATCGGTTTAACGAAAAGATCCCACAGCTTTGACGATCAATCGACACGACACAACAAAGAAAATCTGCACGACGGATTCACCTTGATTCCTCACCTACCGCTTCCGAGTCTGAGCCGATAAAATCTTTCGACGACCGATCTCGAACTCTCCTCCCAATAACGACCTTCTGACGATTTGTTTGCAACAGCTGCAAGCGGATTGAGCTCGAATCCTCTGTCGAATCTCACCCCGCATATCGTGCTAGAGACTCCAACACGATGTCTCGCGCACCAAACCCATCCACGGGTTCCCGCAAGATCTCGTTCAATGTGTCCGAGCAGTACGATATCCAAGATGTAGTCGGTGAGGGTGCTTATGGTGTTGTTTGGTGAGTCTTTTGGTTGCTTTACCCCGCTATGTGCTCGCGATCCAACATTGGTGCGCCACATTTGGAGATTCGAGTTCACACTTGACTCAACCCGAGATTGCTCTCCTCCTATTTCAGCAGAATTGCTCTCTTGCCTTTGAATGAGATGGGGTAAAAGACGCGTGTAATATTGGGCAAAAGTCTCCGAATCATACGCGTCAAATCGGGCTCAAAAGCGAATCTGTCATATAATATCGATCTGTACATATCTTGAGCATTTCGCTGATTATTTTTACTACACAGTTCGGCATTGCACAAGCCTTCGGGCCAGAAGGTAGCGATCAAGAAGATCACACCATTCGATCACTCCATGTTCTGCTTGAGAACTCTGCGAGAGATGAAGCTGTTAAGATACTTCAACCACGAGAACATCATCTCCATCCTTGATATCCAAAAGCCGAGAAGCTATGAGACGTTCACTGAGGTTTATCTCATCCAGGTGTGTACAAATTCCTCGCTTCCCCCTTTTTCTGGACCTATAATCCCCGCTTTTGTAACCGATCTGTCGATTATGATGCTAATATTAGTATAGGAGTTGATGGAGACTGATATGCACCGAGTCATCCGCACACAAGACCTGTCAGATGATCATTGCCAATACTTCATCTACCAGACTCTACGTGCTCTCAAGGCTATGCATTCCGCAAACGTCTTGCACAGAGATCTGAAGCCTTCCAACTTACTCCTCAATGCCAATTGCGATCTCAAGGTCTGCGATTTTGGTTTGGCTCGTTCTGCTGCTTCTCAAGAGGACAACTCCGGCTTCATGACTGAATACGTCGCTACCAGATGGTATCGTGCACCTGAGATCATGTTGACATTCAAGGAGTACACTAAAGCCATTGATGTCTGGTCTGTGGGATGTATCTTGGCTGAGATGTTGAGTGGAAAGCCTTTGTTCCCCGGAAAGGACTGTAAGCTGAATTTCTTCCACAAACTGTGCAAATCCTGACATGACGCAGACCACCACCAGCTTACCCTGATTCTGGACGTCCTTGGTACACCAACGATGGAGGATTACTACGGTATCAAGTCTCGCCGTGCTCGTGAATACATCCGCTCTCTTCCATTCAAGAAGAAGGTTCCATTCAAGCAGATGTTCCCCAAGACCTCTGATCTCGCCCTGGACTTGCTGGAGAAGCTTCTTGCATTCAACCCTGTCAAGCGTATCACCGTCGACGAGGCCTTACAGCACCCATACCTTGAACCCTACCACGACCCCGAGGATGAGCCAACCGCAAGCCCCATTCCAGAGGAGTTCTTCGACTTTGACAAGAACAAGGACAATCTGAGCAAGGAGCAATTGAAGGAGTTGATCTACAACGAAATCATGCGATAGATGTCAGTCACATGACGACTATTTCCTCCCGATCCTGCTTTCTTCCTTGGACAACTCTGGAGCTGGACTTCACCGTCTTGGCTTTCTTTGACATCTGGCCTTTGCAAACCACTTCCTTGTATCGGCATGGTGTCATTCCTTGTAGTCTCCGGGCGGCGTTTTTCATTAATTGCATCTTGACAGGAAATGGGGGAAATACAAAGAGCCGAGTTGAGTGATCGAAAGAAAGATGAAGGTTGATTTGCTAGAAAAGGGATCTTTCTTCCTTTCTTTCTCTTTTTCTTCGTCTTCTTCACAAGTAGATCTGTTGGAAGTGTGGGCGGGTGGAGAGATGCTAAGAAGTAACTGACTCTCTTGTTATTTGAGAAGAAGGGAATGAATTGATGATGAACGAGAATCGATATCACCTTGCAAATGCGTTGCTGTTTGATTGTTTGTGGAGATATGAGATGAAGATTTGGGGGAAGAGGATTTTCTTCGTCTGGATCGATCGAGTGCTGGAGGGTTGAATTCTCTCTTCTCTAGGATGGAAATACTTCGGGCGATGAAACTCATAGATGGCAATCTTCTTTTTCATTGAATGGTACTTCAATAATGGTCTTTGTTGGTGTGATTTTATAAACTAGATTTCCTTCTTGGAGGCTGTATGGAGATTTTAGTAAGTCTTCCATAAAGCCTAAGTCTCCATTTTTCTCGAATCTCGCATAAGTAGCAACAGTTAGCTACGGGTATCATTCCATTCCATCCCAGTCCCAGACTCCAAACCAAAATCAAAACTCACTCCACCCCAGCTCTATCTCTCGCCAACTCGGCCCTCAATCTCCCTTCCTTCCCCTCCCTCCAACCCCTATCCAACCCCTCAATCTTGCCCCCCACAACTCCACATGATCCGGGCTCAAGCAACACCATCCCCCTCGCAACCCGACACCCCTTCCTCAACCACATCTTACACCCAATACTCGCTCCTCCCAGCCCAATTATACGCGTGAACTCAAACCCCCAGATCTTCGTCCCCTTCATATCCTGAAGTAGCACTTTATGCGGGCCTAACGTCGGATTTGACGGTCCTGTTGGAGGAGGGGGAGGTGCTATGTGTTGCGTAGCGGCTGTGGAGCCACGATCATGTTCCCCCGCAGCGGGTGGTAAAACACGGATTATCTCCCGCCCTTTCGTCGTCTCGCCTTTGCGCTCACTTTCTAATGTGCTGATTTGTTCCCATTTGCTGCTCCCGACGTCGAGGATCTCGAGGATTTGAACGAATGTGTCGAGGGGTATGGCAGCGGAGGGTTGGTGGAGGGAGGATAGAGTAGCGGGGAGAGACGCGTTGGAGGGGGCGAGGAGGAGGGGCGTCGTTATGTCGGCGGAGAGGAGGCGGTGCTTCGCTGTGGCTGTTAGGACGGCGAGGGGTTTGGTGAGGGATTGGGGAGTGAAAATGGTGAGGAGGAAGGTGGGGTGTGGGGTGGGGAGGGAGGAGGAGGTTAGGGATGCGGTGAGGGTCGCGAGGGTTGGTGGGTGGTTTGTCATTCTGTGCGGTATTGAGGATTTGTGTGTTGGGTTGGCATTGTTGTTATGTTGTGTTGTGAAGAAAATGTGATCGTCGTTGGAAAGTCGAAGTGGTTCACAATTTCACAGCCTCGTTTCGTAGCCTTGTCCTTGCGTCGTTCTTGCAACCTCACCTCTTCTCTTACTCCCTTCGAAACTTGCAACCACAACCAATGCCTCCAACTTAACTGCATCACCCCACATTAACTCTCAAAATGTCAACAATAGCCTCCCCGCGCGACTCCTCCGTAACAGGGCGTCGAATCCCCTTAATCTCAACCCCAACATCCTCCTCCCGGCCCTCCCTCGAGCTCCCCCGCTCCGTCGACAACTCACCCAACCCCTCCGGAACCCCCTCCACGCTCCCTCCCAAACGCAACCGCGCCGCCCTGCGCGAATACTACAATCTGAAAAAGAACGCCGCGCCCTCCTCTTCCATCATCCCGGAAGTCGACGCGGCATCAGAAACCTCGTCCATCCACTCCTACGCCTTCTCCGACGTCGCGGAATCGGAGCTCGATAAAGAGGGTTTTGACGCTGAAGCATACGTCAAGAAAGTGCTGCGGGAGAAGGATCTGAAGGAGTTGCTGGTCACGTATGGAGGTGTGTTAAGGGAGATTGGCGCCCTGGAGGCGGAGAAGAAGGCGTTGGTTTATGATAATTATAGTAAGTTGATTAGTGCGACGGAGATGATTGGGAGGCTGAGGGGGGGTATGGATCCGTTGGATCCGATGGCTAGGACGTTGGATCCGGCTGTGGAGGGGATCTTTCGGAGGGCGGAGGAGATTAGGGAGGGGATGAGGAGGGGGTTGCCGGAGGGGATGGGGAAGGAGGTTTCAAGAGAGGATCGTGAGGTTGAGGGTAGGCGGAAGAAGACGAGGGATGTTGTGGTGAGGGTTTTGGAGACGCCGGAGAGGGTTCGGATACTGGTTGCGGATGGGAAGGTTGATGAGGCGAGGAGGGTGTGGGAACCGGCGTTGAAGCTTCTACAGAGGTGGAAGGAGAGGGGAGTTGGTGGAGTAGATGTTGTGGATTGTATTGAGGATGGGGAAGCGGCGTTGAGGGGTGAGCCGGCTGATGAGAAGAGCTGGGTCAATGTGCGGAACGAGAATAGAGATCTGAATTCATGATACCCCTTACGCCAATGCATTTTCAGTCAAGATATTACAGTCTTGTTCTTGGTACTTTTTATTCTTAATTGGTTAACCGATGGTAACCACCGGTGTTCTAACAAGACAATTTCATTCTACCATTGTCCTCCGTCCAACACTGTCTTACTGAAGACTGAGTATGGATCCCGGTCCGCCTGACTGACAGCTATTCCTCCGGTTTGAGACCAATTCTTTGGGATATCGGCAAATTCTCCATCCGACTGAGAATGATTGATAGCGATCATGAGATCGACAGCCATTCTCTGATTCAAGAATCCTCGCTCACTATTGCTGTGAAATACAGTGACAACACACTTTCCTTGCTCAATCGCAGCCAATGCTTCATGATGGCTCAGCTCTCCGGTGAACAAGAGGTCGACGTCCAATCCATTGAGTAAAGAACCACCAGATCCAGCACATATACCAATTGATGAGATCTTGATCTGGGATTTTTGTCCAGCAGGTACAGCTTGGGGAGTTGCTACAGACATGCCGTCCTGGATCTTCAAGCCTCTCATGATTCTCTGAACTATAGTTCCGAGTTCGACTGGAGTTTGATACTTGACAATGCGGCCGTAGCCTGCTTGTTCAAAGCCCTGTAGCGGATCTTTGACCGGTGTGATGACAGAGCGAGTAGTTTGAGGCTCTTGTCCTTCAGAAGGACTTTTTACATTCAGTATTTTGTAATTATTGTGAAATTTGAAGAGTGATCTTACTTCTCATAGTCTTTGCAAGTAACGATATCTGCTAGCCAATCATTGAGGCCTCCTACAGCAGCATCAACAGCTGTATGAGGACTGTAAACACTGATGCCTTCTTGAGCTAGTCTTAATAGGGAGTTTTGCTGCGTGTTTGCTAGGGTGAAGGACTTCAATGGGCGGAAAATGATGGGATCTATGTTTTCGTTAGCGGTTGTTTGGTTTTAGCAAATAAGATCAAGTACAGACGGTAGGCAATGATAATGGAGTCTTTCCTTGCAATAGCTTCATCGGCTACAGCTTTGGTAAGGTCGACGGTAAGGAGAACAGAGTTGTTGAGGTGAGGTCGGTAAGGTGCTTCAAGTAAAACTGAGAATTATGAGCATTCGTTCTTTCAAAGAAGCTGCCATACATACGTCCGGTGTTATCAAAGCTACTGTCTGCAAGCTTTTCTGGATACCTGTGAGCCATTAGTAGTTTGTAGGAAGTTTATGTGCAGACAGATACACTTACAGCGTCCTCATTGTAGCCACCACCGCAGTGGTAAAAGGCGATACCTTTGGTGTCGCCATTGTAGCTATTGATCTCTTGAATAGTCTCTGAACATTCATCCCACCCAAACTTGAGTCCTTCTTGAAGTTACAAGTCACGTTGTTTATAATGTGACGAATTGGGGAGCGGCCGCTTCGAGGTGTGTTGCTAGCGATTTCGGACTCTTGATTTCACATCCAGACATTTTCTGGATTCCCGCAAACAAGAAGTCACAACCTTCGGTGTGCTGATCACAGCCATGGCGGAATCTGGCGTCACGGAAGAGAGTCTCAAGACTAAGATCAGGGAGCAATTACAAGCTACGCATGTGGAAATTGAGGATATGTCTGGTACTACCCCGCTACCCCTCCATGCGCGAAGCTATTCTTACACAGTTATTGGCATTTCTTTGATAGAGGCTAATAATTCATAGGTGGATGTGGTCAGGCATACTCGGCGATCATAGTCTCACCGTTATTCGAAAAGAAAACTACGCTTGCGAAGGCCCGGATGGTTAATACTGCGCTGAAGGCAGAGGTTGCTGCTATACATGCCTGGACGCCGAAGTGCTATACGCCAGAGCAGTGGGAGAAGGCGAGAGGGAATCAAGTCAATGGAGAGGTGGTGAATGGGACATCTGCTTGAACGGACAAGGAATTCAGATCTCAAACCCAAAAGAAAGCATCGCGGCCGGTGAAGATGGATGGATGTTCGGAGATACACTATAAAGCCTATGGATAAGGTTACAGCTTTGGTTGTAGTAGAATTGGGATGTTCATTAGGACTATCAGGTGGAGATCTAGATAGACTACATGCTCTGCCTCCTTCATATCTTGGCAAGGCTGTACAATAGAATACAGCTTGGTTTGGCCAAGACTTCAAGCTGAGATCATATTTCCAACGATGATTCGTTGCGTAATAAGACAGAGAGTCGTTCCTAGGTGCCTTGGTCACAATAGTCTCTCCCTCCAGTCCGCAGTCATCCGCCCCCTGAGACAACAGCTCTGGGCTTCGTAGGTGAACCTAACGTCGAAGTTCCACCTTCTTCGGACAAACGAGGCTTTTTCGATTTCCCATCAAATTCCCGGTCATCAAAGGCATGAACTTTGAACCGTCGAGTATCACTCGCCGTTCATTCAGCTACCTGCTTTGTTGACCCGCTGAGCAACAAGACTGAATACTGCTACTGACGACATGAACAAGACAATGTTATAAAACTACCATCGTGAGCATAGTCCTTTAAGAATTTATAACATACTAACAGCAGTTCTTGAATATGTACTCTCTTCTAATTCTGTCCGGGCATTGACAAAGAGCTGGCGTAAATTTGGTAGATTTGCCTTCGAAGCTTCAATCAGACTCATGTTTTCTGTATAAAGAAAGGAGGAATGCCTACTTACCATTATTAGAAATTACCACAATAGACCTGGCTGTTTCAAGTCTGGAATCTGCAGGGACATCCACGTGAAGTTTGAAGTAGTCGTGCCCCTGCTCAAGCTCGTCACTAGCGCGAGAGTAACTTCAGCCTCCTGCTGTCAACTTCAAGAATTGTTCTCCACAAACCCCTCTAAGAGCTGCATGCTTCACCAACCTCCGTGAAATCTACCACGATAGTATTACGACCGAGTTCAGCTGTCTGCGAACATCTCACGATCCCTCAACTTGCACAAAGCTGCTGCCTATACCTACAATACAAAGAGCCGCGCAGGCGTATGAGGGGCACAACCTCTCGCCATCTGCGTGAACGATGGCGGTAAACAGGATCGCAAAGGCCTTCCAGACGCCTAGGAAAGGAGAAACCTTCGAGTTGAGAGCTGGTCTGGTGTCACAATATGCATACGAGCGTAAGGAGGCGATTCAAAAGACCATCATGTCCATGACCTTGGGCAAGGATGTGTCTGCATTGTTTCCTGATGTGCTCAAGAACATTGCAACATCTGATTTGGATCAAAAGAAATTGGTCTACTTGTACCTGATGTATGCATACAAATTTGGTTCTAGTTCACTATATTTGCGGCGCTGACACTATCACAGGAATTATGCCAAATCACATCCCGATCTCTGCATTTTGGCGGTCAATACGTTCGTGCAAGATTCAGAAGATCCGAATCCCTTGGTACGAGCGTTAGCTATCCGGACAATGGGATGTATCAGAGTGGACAAGATGGTGGATTATATGGAGGAACCGTTACGAAAAACATTACGAGACGAATCTCCTTACGTACGGAAAACTGCGGCCATATGCGTTGCGAAGCTCTTTGATTTGAATCCTGGGATGTGCTTGGAGAATGGCTTCTTAGAGACCTTACAAGAAATGATCGGAGACCCCAACCCGATGGTGGTAGCCAATTCAGTCACGGCTTTGGTGGAGATCAATGAAGCTGCACCGGAGACGAAAGCGCTTCGGGTCACTCCAGCGACGCTGAAGAAGATGCTGATGGCACTGAATGAGTGTACTGAATGGGGAAGAGTGACTATTTTGACAACTCTGGCCGATTACAAGGCGACAGATGTGAAGGAGTCCGAACACATCTGCGAAAGGGTGTCTCCCCAATTCCAACACGTCAACCCGAGTGTTGTGCTGGCTGCTGTGAAAGTGGTATTCTTGCACATGAGATATATTAGTTCGGAGTTGTCAGCACAATACCTTAAGAAGATGGCTCCTCCTCTAGGTATGCTTTGAGTTTGACAATTTGGGTCATCTACTGACATTTTAAGTGACTCTTGTTGCATCAGCTCCGGAGGTTCAGTACGTGGCTTTACGGAATATTGATCTTCTATTGCAGAGCAAGCCAGACATCTTGAGCAAAGAGTTACGAGTTTTCTTTTGCAAGTACAACGATCCTCCATACGTCAAGCTTCAAAAACTGGAAATTATGGTCCGGATAGCCAACGACAAGAACGTCGATCAACTCCTAGCTGAATTGAAGGAATACGCCTTGGAAGTTGATATGGATTTCGTCCGAAGAGCTGTTAAGGCTATTGGCCAAGCTGCAATCAAGATTGAGAGTGCCAGTGAGAAGTGTGTCAACACACTACTTGACTTGATTGCTACCAAGGTCAATTATGTTGTCCAGGAGGCCATTGTGGTCATCAAGGACATCTTCAGGAAATATCCCGGATACGAGGGCATTATTCCAACCCTGTGCAAATATATCGATGAATTAGACGAGCCAAACGCAAGAGGAGCTTTGATCTGGATCGTTGGAGAGTACGCAGAGAAAATCAGTAATGCTGATGAGATCTTGGCTGGATTTGTCGAGGGATTCATGGAAGAGTTTACACAAACTCAATTACAGATCCTCACTGCGGTAGTCAAGCTATTCCTGAAGAAGCCAGACAACAATCAAGGATTGGTGCAAAAAGTTCTACAACAAGCGACAGCTGAGAACGACAACCCAGATATTAGAGATCGTGCATACGTCTATTGGCGATTATTATCAGGCGATCTAGCTGTGGCTAAGGTACGTTCAAAATACCTAACAAATTCGAGTGCTACTAACAGGACTAGAACATCATTCTTTCCGACAAACCTCCCATCACCACAACAATGTCATCGCTTCCCCCTGCCTTACTAGAACAACTCCTCACAGAACTCTCCACTCTTGCCTCAGTCTACCACAAACCACCCGAGACCTTTGTTGGCCATGGAAGGTATGGTGCTGATGCTATCCAGCATGCCGCCATTCAAGAACAGCGCCAAAATGCGGTCGACAACCCAATCGCTGCTGCAGTGGCAGCCACTCAAAACGGCGGCCAAAACAACGAGAATCTCCTTGATATCGACTTTGATGGTGCCGCTCCTGCCTCAGCAGATGCACCCCCTACAGGTGGAGCATCTGGGCTTGAAGGCCTTGCGGGTACTCCCCAGAGGGTTGCCAGTCCTTCAGTTGGTGCACCTCCGGGTGCAAATAGCATGGATGATATGATGGGTCTATTTGACATGAATGGGTCGAGTTCTACTGCGGGTCCGAGTTCAATGCAAAATGATATGATGAACGGGTTCGCAGGGCTAGATTTAGGCGGCGCAAGTCAGCCTCCTCCGCCACAACAGCAGCTGCAAGGAGGGAAGAAAACCAACGAGGATCTGTTGGGCATGTTCTAGGTGTCTTGTTAATTTAGGCGGAATGGATTGATAGCGAACAATGATGCATTGGTGTTTGTTGAACCTTTTAATTGTGAAGACATTGCATTACTCGTACTACGTAGGTCCTATGTGAATGCTCATACTATATATAGTCTCCTGGGTGGACTCCGCTCCAAAGATCCCAATCCATAGATGATTGATCGCACATATCTTTAAGGGCCGTGAGATCATTCATCACTGTCCTCATCCTCCAGAAACGCCAACGCGGCTCTAGCCCTTGGTTTTCTCGCCGCCGGTTGCTCACTCGAACTTCGACTGTTGCTCGCCTTCTTCTCGTCTTCGTCATCATCATCCCCT
The DNA here is from genome assembly GCF_001500285.1 of Mollisia scopiformis. Classification (NCBI taxonomy): domain Eukaryota; kingdom Fungi; phylum Ascomycota; class Leotiomycetes; order Helotiales; family Mollisiaceae; genus Mollisia; species Mollisia scopiformis. The sequence continues at coordinate 535,519 of NW_017263596.1, forward strand.
GCATCACCACCCTCGTCATCTTCATCACTATCCTCTTTCAGACTCTTCTTCTTCGATCCACCCCGACTCGCTCTTCGTCCACTGTCCAAACCCCATGACTTCTCTCCCTCCTTGACAGCTTCCAAATCAGCTTGCAACTCCCTCATCTCCTTGATCTCCCGAGCTCTCGCTTCACTGAAACGCCCCGTCATACCAATGTCCTTCAACACTCCTTGCAGATGTCGGATCTTGGCCTTATTGTCGTCTCCATATTGCTTTAGCTCGAATTGCCAGATCTTGTTTATACCGCATTTCTTGAGCTGTGATTGGTACGTCTTGATCTGCTGCTCATCCTCTGTTAGATCTTTGCCTGCAGGCGGGGCCTTGGCTTTAGTCTTGGCCGGTTTGGCGGCTTTTGGCTCTTTGGGGGCTTTGGCGGGTTTGGGGGCTCGAGATGAGGGATCTGCCATTTCGACCTTGGATCTTCGCTTTCGCTTTGGTTTAGGTTCTTCGTCGAGAACGACTGACATCTCGCTGTCGGAGAGGTCGGCATCTTTGGGGACTGGAGTGAGCTCTGAGGATTCTGCTGAGGGTGCCTTCATGAATTGAGATTTGTGCTCTTCTTTCTTGGGCGCCAAGGCGGTGTCAGTCTCTTCTGGTTCTTCCTCGGAATCGACTATATCCTTTGTCGCTGTTTTCGGTGGTTCTTCTGGCTCATCTTCTTCGTCCTCAGACACATGTTTGGCCTTGGGCTTGGTCTTCACCTGGCGTTTAGGTGTGGGTTTCGCGGCTGGCTTTGACTTGGGTTTTGTCTTCTTCTTGGGCGCATCGCTATCGTCGGAATCTACCAAGGAATCTGGTAAGGAGTCTTCACTCTCATCATCCTCTCCTGAGTCAGAGTCGACCTTTGCCCTGCTCTTTGAAGCACACTTTGGACCTTTGGCCTTAGACTTCTTTCTACCTTTATCATCGCTGTCTTCGGAGTCTCCAAACTCAGATTCCTCAGCCTCCTCCGACTCTTCTTCAGTTGGTTCGTCAATTTCCTCGTCAGAAATAGGAGTCTCCTCTTTCTTTTGGCGCTTCTTTGGTCTTTCCTGCTTCTCTTGTGATGCGCGTTTCGTGCCCTTTCTCAATGGAGTAATCTTCTTCGGGGTTGGTTGTGGTGTGCTCTCTGGCTTGGCTTTAACCGGCGATGATGTCGCTCCTCCTGCTGCTTCTTCCCCATCCATCAACTCTTGCTATTATATGTCAATTGACTCGTACACAAATGATGAAAAGCCATTGCAACTTACTGCGTATGTCCTGATCAGCGTCTTCGATTTCTCTTTCCATGCTCCCTGCGAAAAGAAATCATTAGGGAGGTTCAAGTCTTCCTCAACCTTTGCGCGAATCTTTTTTACAGTCAAGAGCGTGCGGTCTGGGCCATTGAATGTAGATAGGATAGCTGAGCGAAGCTCTGCGACGATCATCTTTTCAGAAGGCGCCATTGTTTGTTATGTTGGATTTCAATCCAGTAGTTTTTGTTGCTGTCATCACGAGGCTGAAGAGGAACGCGGTCGCGTCTTGTGAAAGCGGAGCGCAAGCAGCGAACGGCTAAAAGCGGATTTAATATCGAAATTATGTAAGCAAGAGAACTAACCCACCAGTGGGTGCCCGAATTCGTGGCGCACGGGCCAAAAACACCAAAAATCGCGAAACGCGATTTTTGCGATTTATCTATTATCACTCTAAACACTCACTATGGCCCCAACTACACGTCGCACAAGCCGCATTACCCCTCCGCCAGGCCCTTCTAGTGGCCACGAAGCTAATACGATCAAAAAGACTAGGTTCTTCACAGCGTACGACAAAGAAATCTCATTCAAATCGCTACGCCAGATCGCAAAGGATGAAAGCACTACTGAGTCTACCGCGCGACGCTGGCTTAAGCAACGTGAAAATATAGGTATCTTAGCTTATCGACATACACGCGGGAGATCAGGCAAGCTTGGAAAGCCCTCAAAAGTCACAAAAGCTATGTGTAAGAAGCTAGTCGATCCGGCTAGAAATCCTATCCGAAATCAGCCGTACGAAGCGCAGATTGCCTATCACAAAATTCCTTGTAAGAAGCGCTAGTTACAACGCAAGCTTAAAGAGTATACCAATAGTAGTTAGTTTTATAAGTGTGTATTTGTCAAAAAGGAAATCTCGGCCAGGAATAAGGACAAACGGGTAGCTTATGCACATAAGCATAAAGACAAGACAATAGAGGACTTTTAGTCTTATATATTCTTTACCAATAAAGCACATATTGACCCTTCGGCACAACAAGCTCCTGGGATACTTAGAGAGCTTGGGACACGGTACGATGATGAGAATATTGTGGAGAGAGGAGAGAAGAAGGGAGTCAAGTTTCATGTGGCTGCGTGGGTCACCTGGTTTGATAAGGCTAAGAAGCTGGAGTTCTATAATGACGAAGAAGAGCACGAAGAACAACCCCCAATGCCTACTAAGCCTCGCCGGCGGCCAACGACTGAAACGCCAGAGGAATACAAAGCCAGACTTACGGATTGGGAAGCCCAGAAGCCTCACAAAGTCGATGTTAAGCCGCAGGGTAATTCCATGACTTAGAAGTACTATACAGAGCGTCTCTTGCCAGTTTATATCGATACTATTCAAAAAGCACGTATAAGAGACCTAGGACCGTGGCTTTTTCAAGAGGATGGGGACCCCTCTCACGGCATGAGGAAAAGGGGCCTCGCGTAGTAGCTTAAGGAGAATAATTGGATTATTAACTTAAAGCACCCTGCCCAGAGCCCTGATCTAAACCCAATCGAGGCTATCTAGAACATAATTAAGCAGAGGTTACGGCATAGGATCTTCCAATCTGAGGAGGAAATCAAGGAGGCTTTACAAGAGGAATGGAGCAAAGTAACAATGACGGAAGTACGGAAACGAATTTCCCAGATGCCTAGGCGATGCGCGCGCCTTATTAATAATGGTGGAAAGCCTATTAAGACTGCATTATGGTAATTCAGGTGTATATAGTCTCAATTAACTGATTTCTGGCCCCCTTATAATTTTGGTGGGGATGGCCTGTGCGCCACGAATTCGGGCAATTACTGGTGACCTCAAGCGGACCAACCTCCGATTCTTCGCAGCTCTGTTTTAAACAATCTGATTCTGAATCTCGATATATAATACATGCAATAGTGTGTGCACCGCTCTTCGCCATAAAAGAAGATGCTCAGAGCATATTCTTAGCTATGCATCATTCGGGCATGTCTCACAGACTATCACTCTTCTTTCCAATTTGATGACTTCGAGACCAACCGTGGGTTTGAAGCACCTTCATCTTTTTCAACATCAACCACGGCAAGTCCAGGACTCAGTTTACTCTACTGTAGTCGGCAACTGAAAGTATGTCGATCGAGAGAAGTCGATAAAGCTAGCACTGGTCGATCCTTGACGTTCGCCGAATCAAAGCTTCAAGCTTTGGCTCGATCACGATTCCAGCAAGCTCTTCACTTGTATTCCAATATCACAACGACTCGAGTCAGCTTGCCATCCATTCCGCTTATTGAAAAGCTTGGTTAATGTGGGGCCATTGAAGCCAGCTGCTTGATTGTTTGATCCCGTCCAGGTGGTGTTAATTGGGAGTGTCAAATGCAAGCTGCTGCTGAACCCATGAAGACATGGCTGGATAGTTTCAGCTTGTCGGTTTGCATTATACACAACACGGCAAAAGCGTCAGAAACACACATGGATGGGTTTTCACCGTGCAATAGAACTCAAATACTTGCGATCCGACCGCCCGGTCAGCCACTATATACATTCGAGAACGAAAAGGGGGACCGAGATTTGAATGCAGGAGATCGGTAGATCACCATGTTCCGAGCCAATCGACCGGGAGCATATTCCTTCTCGTCGGCTCGCACGCAAGCCACGCTACGCTAGGTATCCTTCAGCAACGCGCTAGTGGCTTCCGTGGCTGACACAAAGGCACTCAGAAAGAGCCCCTCCCCGCCTCTGTGCCGCTGTTAATGGCTAGTAGCTGAACGGGACACGAGTGTGTGAACACGACCGGAAATCGGAAGTGGCTCCGGAGAAGAAAGTGAAGCAACTGTCAACCTTTCACGCGTCATTTGCCAGTTCTTTACGCTTTTATTGCTTATGACTATCGTATGTAACCTAGGCTTCGTTAGTATCTTATCTACCCGACCCGAATCGATTGCAGCTGTCGAGGACACCGTTATACTCCTGCATTTTATGTGTGCAGAATATACTCTCACTTCAAAGGCATAGCGAGACTCGATCTCTGAGAGTGTCGAGCGTGTGCATGACTTTCAGAGCCGGCATACTGATATCGAGGAGAAACCTTCATGGTTTCCACCACTGGTACATAACCTCGTTAGACGCCATGAAGTGAAACCATATCTGACAGGACAATGGTGCCGCCTCGCTCTGAAATGTCTCTCCAAATCCGGGTAGCCCGTGCGGGAAAAGCCATGAGCCGGCGCGATACCCGAATCTGGGGAGGTGGCTGCATGCCATGGGAGACTCCACATTCCAAGGAGAAACCCCACTTGAAGAAGCATATATGTTGGATGGGTCCATAATTCTGAGCGAGTCAACCAACCGACATCACTCAAGACCATTCAAGAACGGGTATATACGCTACCATTTCCCCAGAATCCAAGCAAGACCCACAGTCCTTGGCGGAATGGGTTTCGACGGATTGTCGAGAGGCGACTCTGTCATCGCCTGCTCTGTTGCAACGGTCGTCCTTGCTTCGATTATTGTGATGCTCCGCTTGTTCACGCGGAGTAAAATACTTGGTTTTGTTGGACCGGAAGATTGGTGTATCCTCGTAGCTTTGGTACGAAGCCTATCCTTGCTCAACAGGACTTCTGATTAACATGGTTCCAGTTGTTCTCAATTGCCAACACTGTTGGAATGTGCGTTCGTGAGTTTTTTGCTTCTTCATCTTAATCTTAGCTGACTTCTGCAGAGGTTGAAAATGCACTTGGTCGTCATATGGCTAGTCTTACGAGCGACCAGATCATGAATTTCTTGAAGGTTGTTTCATTCCATGGTCGTTCCTGTGTCCTAGACTGATCGTATTCAGGCATACTATGTCACCGTGGTGTTCTACAATATCAGTCAGACACTTGCGAAAGTGTCAATCTTGCTTCTTTACCTTCGGATCTTCAGTGTAACCAACATACGAACGCCTTGCTATTTTATGTTAGGTTTTGTTACACTTTATGGGATTGAGCTCTTCTTCTCGGCGGTATTGATGTGCGTGCCAGCAGCCCACTGGTGGGATAGCAGTCACGTACCAGGCACTTGTTTAGCGGAGAAGCCTTTGTGGTTCACTAACGTCTCAATCAATATCCTGACGGATATTGGCATTGTCATCTTGCCTATGCCAGTCATCAGCACTCTTGTTCTCCCTCGGAAACAAAAGCTCGGCCTGTACTTTATTTTCGCACTTGGCCTTTTGTAGGTCTCTTCTTTTCTTCATTGGCAGGATGGTCTGCTAATGTTCTGCTTAGTGTCTGCGGCATGTCTATCTTACGATTACACTGGCTCATCATCGCTGTGCGAAGTACGGACCCAACCTGGGACAATATCGGCATTGCAAACTGGTCCTGCATCGAGCTCAACACAGCGATTATCTGTCCTTGCCTAACAACACTGAAGCCTCTACTCTCACGCTGCTTCCCTCGTGTGTTCTCTAGCAATTCGTCAAGGTCTCGTCATAGATATATCGAAGGCATTGAGTCAGGGAGCAACAACGCTGGAAGCCAAACAAATCCAGAAGCATTGAAGGGGAAACGGGGTAATGGTAAAAACCCAGAATCTGATGTTGAGACCGACGAGCGTTCGCTGGTCGGATTCAGTCTCGGAGGTCTTAAACCCGCAATTGTGCATCCTAGAAAGCATTTTGAAGATGCTTAGAGGGTCGGATGGTGACCGAGGTATAACGGAACTTGGTCACTGATTGAAAGGAAAGGAAAATTGTACAGGAATTAATTTACTAGAATCAAGAGTGGCGCTCCGTGCATGGACTTGGGATACTCGGATACATTTGGATAGCATAGGACACAGGTATACTCCGTTGGCGCAGGATTATTGCATCATTAGACTGGGACATTAGGGTAAGAAGTATCATTATGGCTGGGAAAATTATTGGTTATATTTCTGCATTTCAATGGGTTCTTTCAAGTCGTTCGTTGTAGGATATTGGATCAAAAGTTTCTTCAACGATCAAATTTTGGTGGTAACAAAATATATTATTGACGGACATCGCAGACTCGATGCTTTGTGTGACACCAGGACAAGTGGAAATCGCGTATAGCGCATATAGCGCGAAATAAGGTTACGCGAAATGCGTGAAACACGCGAATTGCGCTGACTGCGCGATCCGCGCCCAGAAGGTAGAATACACAAAGAGATCGAATGAGATCCGCAAGACAAGGCCGATTCACTTTTGACCAAAGACTTTCAACGTATCGAGCAAAGCTGTAGACTATTGTGCGACGGTCTTGTGTCCTCGTACTGAATAATTCATCCGAGGAAATCTCCCTAACTCACTCGGAACAGGGTCCAGTCTTTCTACAGCTCCTTTGACCTTAGAGCTAAAAGATATTGGAGCAGCTATGTATCCGCTCGTAAGGTGAACCTTCGAAACAACGAGCCAAAGATCTCGTTCTATCTTCACCATCTACCCCTTCAAAATTCTCGCCACAAATCCGAAGTCACCTAAACCGTAATCATCAACCACGACTATCGTCAATACCTACACGGCACTCGGAGCCCCTCCACCTCCACATCTTAAAAGAGGTTGCTAGTAATCAAAGTCCAATTTGACTCTCAGACTCGAAGGAGGAACTTATACCCTCATCTCGAGACAGCTCAGCTTGCAACCCTTCTGAGGTCGGTGATTCCAATGCAACAGCTTCCTCAGGCTTGACTGCTTCCGGGTGGATATGGAGCTCCACCAGAGGCTCCTTCCCCACAATAGTCGGATGCCATTCATCCCATTCTGACGCCACCCGACTTTTCTCTCCATTCGTGACCACTGGAACGTCCTCTGTACATTTGTCCCAGGTTCCGAGACCGGCTTCCTCAAAAGCCATTCTTTGGAGCTGAAGTGCAGAGTCAAGATTCCAATATACTTTATGACGAAGTCCTCTCTTCCAGCGCATTTGAGCCCATCCAATTATTGCCTCGAAGAAGAGACTAGAGACGATGATGAAGCCACCCAGGCCGAGAACAAGTCCTATGGCCAGAACACTGAACGATGTGTACCCATTGTCTCTCAGGATGAGATTATCACAGTACCTCTGTAGCTCAGTGTCGTTTGCAGCGGTGTTGGCAGTGTACTTCGCGTATCTCCCTGATGGCCCGGTCGCAACTTCAGCTAAACTGCGCTGCATGACGTTGATTCCAGTAGAGAACCAATTCGTGGCTTCCAGTACCCATTGATTAGTTGCAATTGGGCCTGAGCTTTGCTTCATCAAATATTCCATCGCTAGCAAAGGAGGACTCAGGTCACCGACTACAAAGCCGAGTTCTGCTCTTCCTACTGCCTCTGAAATCATGTTTGTAACTTCGTATTGATGCTGCGTGTCTAGAAATTCCGATATGTTTAGAGAGTCTATTGTCATGAGGTCTGCTTGAGGCGTGCAACGGGTCGTTGTATTTTCTGGACGATTGAGATTGCAAAATTGGTGCTGCTCGGTACATCCCAACACCGATATAGGCTTGTCTATGCCATAAAACGACTCATTCCTCAAAATTCCGGCGTCACTAATCAGCTCTTGCATTCCAGGCCTATGGGCCGAAAGCCATAAATCATCACTTGCTTTCAGGAAATGGCCAGTGGAAGCAGCGAAGATTAACACAACGCTCCCATTCGATGACACTAACTCAGGAATCGCTGCGATACCCCCCCATGATGGAAATGCCGGATACGATGTCAAAGGCCTATGAAAAGCTTAGAATCATACTAAAATTTAACAGGGTCCCAAACCTACACAATTGTATAGATATCACTAGCCACATTTGCATCAAAGCCAAGGGCCGTTGTCTTGTGGTCTGTGTGTACATACGTGGCATTGGCCACCCCCCCCCCCCCCCCCCCCCCCCAGAA